>NC_077233.1:210508841-210876341 GCF_027887165.1 Monodelphis domestica | reverse complement strand
TTTGACTGCTGCCAGTCAACATGGTACTTCAGAACAAAAACTGTTAATAATGTTAACAAAAATTATAATTTTCTGATAGTTCTTCCGGAAGGAAGAGATGAGTTTAAACTCAACCTCATATTTATACTGGCTACTCAACCTTTCAGTACCTCAAGGCAGCACTTTATAGTATCAGATCTGTATCTGCCTAGGCTGATAAACAAACAAGTTCAGACAAGTAGGAGGTGTGAGGCTCTAGGAATACCAAGACAAAAATAAAGTAATTCTTGCCTTCAAGAAGCTTATATTCTGGGGGCAGCTGGCTGGCTCAGTGGATTGAGAGCCAGGCCCAGAAATGGGATGTACTGGGTTCAAATCTGGCCTCAGATACTTCCTAGCTGTGTGGCCCTGGGCAAGTCATTTAACCCCCCACTGCCTAGCCCTTACCACTCTTCTGCCTTAGAACCAATACACAGTATTTATTCTAAGATGGAAGGGTTAAAAAAATTTTTATTTTTAAAGAAGGTCACATTCTATTGAAAGTAATCAGATAAATAAATAAATTGTTAATTTGAAGAAAGAGAGACTTAATAAGGAGGGGAGGAGTTAGGAAATGCTTCACTTCCCTCTAGAAGCAGAGAACATAAAAATTCTACAAGATAGAAAGAAGAGCACATAGGAATCTTTGGAGGAAGAAGAACCAACAGAGTTCATTTTAGCTGTAATTTAGGGCAGTAATGTGAAATAAGGCTGAAAAAATGGAAGGGAGCAAGATTGTGGAGAGAATTTTTAAAAATAGATAAGATATTCTATTCCAATATTTGGCTTCAATATTGACTTTATGAAAAAAGTTTCTAAAAATGTCAGTGAATCTGAAAGTCACAATCTTAAAGACCTGACCCAAAATATGACTATTTAATGAGAGATGACATATCCTAAAAAATTTGGAAACAAAGTACAAGTCATATCAAAATTTAGCATATAAAAAACTTAAAATTACATTTTGCAACCACATTAGAATATTACAACTCTACTATATTCTCATTAAAACTTAAATTATTAAAAGCTGCTCTCTTATTTTGTCAAAACCCCTATTTTAACTTCCCTGCAACTGCCAGCCCTAACTGTCAGCAATTGACACTGACACCTTTTTATACCTTCTCTCTACCTCCCTTCCTGTCTATGGTTTCTACTTCCTGTCTCTATGGTTTCTACTTCCTGTCACTGTGGGTTGGTTAATCTTTATACATCTCTATGGTAAAAAGACCTCCAGGTCCCCAGTTAAATTAGAAGAAAGGGATCAAGAATTCCCTTTTACACTGAACGGGTCGTTTTCACACTTGGCAAAATTTTAAATGTTTGCAAATGAAAACAGAAAAAACAATAAAAGAGACATGAGCACAAAATGTACATGGAAAAAATCAGTACCATTCTCACAGAATGTTTATACCAGCAATAAAATGAGTACATTCAGTATTTTTTCCTGTTTCCTGCACAGATTATTCCTGAAAGTTCATGTATATGTACAAATTATTATTAGTTAAAAAACAAATGCATAATTCAGGGATTAAGGATGCAGTGTGCTAGATCTGGAAAATTCACATAAAATTTTTTGGCCCTTCCTTTATAACAGAGAAGTAGTCTGATTTTTTTCTTTTTCTTTTTGGGGTATTTACAGTATCTTACTGTAAAAATTAGGTTAAGAAGTTGGTCATAGTCTATAGGTAGGTCAATCAACATTTCTAGTCTTTGTTTTCTGTGGGCTTTTGTATTCTTTTTGTAAACTTCGAACTATATATTTTAATGTTAAAAAAGAAAATTGTATATTTTTATGATATTAAAAGCTAAAATATGTTGATGATATATATATATATGTATATATGTATATATACATATATATATACACATTGTGCATTTTAAACTCTCCTGGACTTCTCATATTGTTTGTGACTTTCATAAAACTCCTCCAAAATTCCCATTTCTTATGTCAACCCACAATATATCAAAACTGTGATGGGGAAAGCTGAAATGTGTGTGTGTGGGAGAGAGAGGGAAAGAGAGGGAGAGTGAGAGAGTGGAGGAGAGGAGAGGGAGAGAGAGGGAGAGGGAGAGGGAGAGGGAGAGGGAGAGGGAGAGAGAGAGAGAGAGAGAGAGAGAGAGAGAGAGAGAGAGAGAGAGAGAGAGAGAGAGAGAGAGAGAGAGAGAGAGAGAGAGAGAGAGAGAGAGAGAGAATCTCTGTCTGCTTTCCAGAAAAGTTGGTTATAAATCCAAAGAAAAATTCCTAAATTAATACTTTTTGCAAAGTAAATAATATAATAACCAGGCCTAAGGGATGTTTTATACCAGCCTTATTAACGCTAACTGACCTTAGATAAATCACCTAACTTCCTACAGTTTTAATTTTAAAACAAGGTTATAATATTTTTACTATCTACCTTGTAATTATGTAAGGAAAGTTCTTTATAAAATATAAATTTTAATTAAAAATTATTATTGCTATTATTCCCACTAATTTTACTCCTTTGTCCTTAATTCTTCATCTGAAGTTTACTATTTCTACATTTGAAATTCTTTTTTTTATGTCACAGATCAAATGATTCATCTCCATTTGCCACTAATAATTTGGTCTGAAAATTCTTTATAGATGAGGGCTCTGGCTTTTAAAAAACTGAATGAGGGGCAGCTAGGTGGCTCAGCAGATAGAGAGCCAAACCTGGAAATGGAAGGTTCTGGGTTCAAATTTGGCCTCAGTCATATCCTAGCTTCATGACTCTGGGCAAGTCACTTAACCCCAACTGCCTAGCCCTTACTGTTCCTTCTGCCACAGAATTCATACTTAGTATCAATTCTAAAGCAGAAAGTATTAAAAAAGTAACAATCCTAAATTAGTGCCCTATTTATCAGTTTTATAAGTTATAAATATTATGAAATGTGTAACAACAATTCTCTGTAATACTGTGTTAGGCTAAAAGAAAAAGAAGAGGAAAGAGAAAGAGTAAGAAGCCAAATAACTTACCTTTCCCCCTGTGACCATGAAAGCTGTTCAAGTGAATCACCTCTTCATTGCCTCCTCCCTCTGCCATTTTAAAACACAGATTTGTACATATATGTACCAGCTAGTACCTAAATATAGTAATCCAGCACTCAGAATGATCTGAAAAATAAGGCAAAGGGAAAAAGAACACTTAGTGTATTCAATTTTGATTAACCCCAAGTAATTTCTCAAAGGATTTAATAATGATTCTCAAAACATTTTAGTGGCGAATATCAGCTATAAAAAAACGAGAAATTGGAAGCATCCCATTCCTTTTCCCCACTTCCATAATCCTTACTACTATGCTTTCCCTAGTAAAATGCTACACTACACAGGTATTTAAAGTGAGGACTTAAATGGGAGCCAATGCCAACATTTAGGAGACATTTTTTTCAGACTTTAAGGAAAAACAAAACAAAGGGGAAAGAGGCAGAGAAGGCAGTATATTGCCATAGAGCACTGTTTTTCACTTTCAAAACCAAATTAAGCTAAGCAGGATCTGAAGAGGAGTCTTATAAGATCCTCTATAGTTGCATATTTGGCCAAGATATTTCCTGGGCTATCTATGGGACATACCACTCTAAGCATAAAAAGGGACTAGGACAAAAACCTCATGGTATTTCCCTGTACCATATTCACTACTTTTAAAATTATCATGCTAAAACAAAAACATCACTGTTCTAACCAGTTAACAGCAGTCCAATTGCTGAGACCCAAGGCAATCTGATACTGAAATCATAGGACTTCAAGGATGGAAAGAATCTTAGCGTCAACCTGATTTAAGCCATAAATTCCTTTCAATTTATTAAAGTTAACCCTAATCCCAATCCTCTCCCTATTTGAAAAATAGTTCTTCACAAACTGGCCCCTTCCTACTTTTCTTGGCTTTTTTACACTTCCCACCTCTCATGAATTCCATCATCCAATTACTAGGGTCACTTGTTTATTCCTCCAACAAAATACTCTAAATCCTGTCTTCCCAAATTATTCCTATGGATTGTACTTCCTCTTCATCTCTGCCTCTGATTGTTTCAGCTCAAATCCAACGTTCTGAAAAGGAAGTATTGCTTTGCTCCCTCAGCTGCTACCTCTTTATCTAGCTCTCTCCACTTCTATCTATTAATATATCTTTACCTAGTTATTTGCATGTTGTCACCCTCATTAAAATATGAATTCCTAGAAGGCAGGAGCTAGTTTTGCCTTTAACTCATTGTCTGGCACACAGTAAGCACTTACTATTAAAGAATGTTGCCTGACATCTGCTCTAATTCTCACAAAATGGTCCCCACATCCATTTCCTACCTCTAATCTCCAAATCCCAAGTGTGCTTCTCCTTGAGTTCTTTTCTTAAGTTGGACTAAACACGGCTGGCATTTAGCCAATAACACTAAAATATTCAGCTATTCTTTATAATACATAACAAAGACCTAGTGATCCCATTATTGGAAATATTTCCCAAGGAAATAATTCAAAGGGAAGAAAATCATATTTATACAAAGATGTTTATAGCTGCATATCTAAGAATAACCAAACCCTGACCTTAATGCCCAATGATGGGGGGACCAGCTAAGAAAACTAGGGACTTTAATGTAATGGAGTATTACATTGCCATTGTTTCTGTACATAAATGTGCTCAAAGCGGGCCCTATCTCTAACACAGTTCATAATTTTTCAACTAAGAAGGGAGTTTCTGAAAGTTCCTGTGACTGATAAAGACATCCCTTCTGGCCAGTCCTGGAGATGGGCCTCTCCAGATTAGGCTAGACTGACTTCCCTCAGACTATTTCTCCTGGGACAGGGAAGGTTTCAGCCTAGACATGTCCTGCCAGAACATGTGCTCCTTTAGGAGGCATGAGAAGCCTTTCAGAAGAACCCAGTCAGCTCCATACAGCAATGAAACTAGAGTAAGATTTTAGCAGAAGAATGTTACCTGATAAAGGTGAAAAATTACATAGGAAAATAAAAAACTATACAAAGTAATGAAAACTAAAAGCAGAACTCAGTGATAGATATAAATTCAATACACAATGTAAAAAAGTATATTTGCATTATCCTAAGTATCATATAGGAGTTGTTCCTTTGTTATTGACTTGTTGTGAAGGTGAATAAATAGAATAAAAATTATCTGTTATTCTCAGCCACAACTAGCCTATTTATCATGTTATTCTATAACAACAAGGGAAAAAAAAAGAAAACATTTATTTTTGAATCACAGGAAAGACAGGAAAATATGCTCAATGGGCAGTCACCCAACTGTTAACAACCTAAGAAAACCTTAGCAAAAACCCAAGACAAAATTATGTTTAGCTAATAAAATAAACAATGGTATGGCTGACAGATTTTATATATCAACCAAAAGCATTAGAAAAACATGGAGACTTCCGGTCAAGATGGCGGCTTAGAGAAAGCTAAAGTTCAGATCTCCGGAAAACCCTTCCTGACCAATCTCAAACTATAAGCTCCTAAGGCGCCGAAATTCAAAACGATCAACAGCATAGACCCTGGGAATCCTCCTCCTGGACCTGGACCTGGATCAAAAGGTACGGCCCCCCTCAAAAGCCAGAACCCAAGATCACTCGGACCTAAGGGGTAGGAGCGCAGAGTCCAAGGCTCCAGGAAGCCGCGGCCCCTTCCCCCGCAGAGAGCAGGGACCTCTGAAACAAAAGCAACCCTCAGGGCCGACAAGACAGCCTAAGGGGCCAGATTCTTCTATCCAAGTCTCAGTGAAAGTCACTGCCCTCTGAGCTCCCTGAAGCCACAGCCCCTTCCTCCGCAGACAGCAGGGTCGTCTGAAACAACAGCAACCCCCAGGGTGGGCAAGACAGCCTCACTGGCTGGATCCTTCTATCTGAGTCTCAGTGAAAGTCACTGCCCTCGGAACTCCGGGAAGCCGCGGCCCCCTCCCCCACAGAGAGCAGGGTCCTCTGAAATAACAGCAACCCTAAGGGCCGACAAAACAGTCTCACGGCCAGCTATTCTGAAGGCAACTTCCGGAAAGCAACCCGACCCAGCGGAGGGGGCACCTTAGCAGCAGGGAAACAGAGAGAACGGGGGATAGTGTGGCCCCCTGGTCCGACCCTTCCATTCCAGTTCCAGTGAAAGTCATCGCCTGAAGGCATACTCAGTTTAACCCAGGGAAAGCTCATAGAACTGACAATTTGCCCAGGACTAAAGCCTCTGAACACCAGACAGAGATAAGAAAAGCTAATCCTCCACATTCAGAGATGGCAAACTCCACAGAAGCACAGAAGCCCCAAAATACCAAGAAAAATAAGGAGAAAGGGGCGACTTTGGACACATTCTATGGAGCCAAAATACAAAATACAGAGCAGATAGAAGAAGATACACAAGAAAATGCTCCGAAACCTTCCAAAGGAAATGGAAACTCTCCACAAACCCATGAAGAATTTGAATCAGAAATGACCAAAAAGATGGAAGCCTTCTGGGAGGAAAAGTGGGAAATAATGCAAAAGAAATTCACGCATCTACAAAACCAGTTTGACCAAACTGAAAAGAAAAACCAGGCTTTAAAGGCCAGAATGAGGCAGCTGGAAGACAACGATCGTGTAAAAGAGCAAGAATTAATAAAGCAAAGCCAAAACACCAAGAAATTAGAAGAAAACATAAAATATCTCACCGACAAGGTGACAGATCTGGAAAATAGAGGGAGAAGAGATAATTTAAGAATAATTGGACTTCCAGAAAAGCCAGAAATAAACACCAAACTCGACATGGTGATACAAGATATAATCAAAGAAAATTGCCCAGAGATTCTAGAACAAGGGGGCAATACAGCCACTGACAGAGCTCACAGAACACCTTCTACACTAAACCCCCAAAAGACAACTCCCAGGAATGTAATTGCCAAATTCCAAAGCTATCAAACAAAAGAAAAAATCCTAGAGGAAGCCAGAAAAAGGCAATTTAGATATAAAGGAATGCCAATCAGGGTCACAAAAGACCTTGCAAGTTCTACTCTGAATGATCGTAAGGCATGGAACATGATCTTCAGAAAGGCAAGAGAGCTGGGTCTTCAACCAAGAATCAGCTACCCAGCAAAACTGACTATATACTTCCAAGGGAAAGTATGGGCATTCAACAAAATAGAAGACTTCCAACTTTTTGCAAAGAAAAGACCAGAGCTCTGTGGAAAGTTTGATACTGAAAAACAAAGAGCAAGGAATACCTGAAAAGGTAAATATTAAGGAAAGGGGAAAAATGTTATCTTCTTCTTTTACTCAAACTCTCTTCTATAAGGACTACATTTATATCAATCTATGTATACTAACATGTGGGGAAAATGTAATGTATAAATAGGGGGTAAAGAAAGACCAAATAGAATAATCTTTCTCACACAAAGATTCACATGGGAAGGGGTGGGGAAGAAAACTCCTATAAGAAGGAGAGGAAGAGAGGGTTTTTTACTTAAACCTTAATCCCAGGGAAATCAACTCTGAGAGGGGAAAAACATCCAGATCCATTGGGATCCTGAAGTCTATCTTACCCAACAAGGGAGAAGGGAAAACCAAGGGGGGGAGGGGGAGAGGGAAAACAAAAAGGGAGGGAAAGAGAGGGGGGAGGGGTAGGGAACAAAAAGGGAGGGACTAAAAAGGGAAACATCAAGGGAGGGGACAAGGAGGACTGATTCAAAGTAAATCACTGGACTAAAAGGTAGAGCTGAAGAAGAAAAGGTTAGAATTAGGGAAGGATATCAAAATGCCAGGGAGTCCACAAATGACAATCATAACTTTGAACGTGAATGGGATGAACTCACCCATAAAACGTAGACGAATAGCAGAATGGATTAGAATCCAAAACCCTACCATATGTTGTCTTCAAGAAACACACATGAGGCGGGTTGACACCCACAAGGTCAGAATTAAAGGATGGAGTAAGACCTTCTGGGCCTCAACTGACAGAAAGAAGGCAGGAGTGGTAATCATGATATCTGATAAAGCCAAAGCAAAAATAGACCTGATCAAAAGGGATAGGGAAGGTAATTATATTTTGTTAAAAGGGACTTTAGACAATGAGGAAATATCATTAATCAACATGTATGCACCAAATAATATAGCACCCAAATTTCTCATGGAGAAACTAGGAGAATTGAAGGAAGAAATAGACAGTAAAACCATATTAGTGGGAGACTTAAACCAACCATTATCAAATTTAGATAAATCAAATCAAAAAATAAATAAGAAAGAGGTAAAAGAAGTGAATGAAATCTTAGAAAAATTAGAATTAATAGACATATGGAGAAAAATAAATAGGGATAAAAAGGAATACACCTTCTTCTCAGCACCATATGGCACATTCACAAAAATTGACCATACGTTAGGTCACAGAAACATAGCACACAAATGCAGAAAAGCAGAAATAATGAATGCAGCCTTCTCAGATCACAAGGCAATGAAAATAATGATCAGTAATGGTACATGGAAAACCAAATCTAAAACCAATTGGAAATTAAACAATATGATACTCCAAAACCGTTTAGTTAAAGAAGAAATCATAGAAACAATTAATAATTTCATCGAGGAAAATGACAATGGCGAGACATCCTTTCAAACCTTTTGGGATGCAGCCAAAGAGGTAATCAGAGGTAAATTCATATCCCTGAATGCTTATATTAACAAACTAGGGAGAGCAGAGATCAATCAATTGGAAATGCAAATGAAAAAACACGAAAGCGATCAAATTAAAACCCCCCAGCAGAAAACCAAACTAGAAATCCTAAAAATTAAGGGAGAAATTAATAAAATCGAAAGTGATAGAACTATTGATTTAATAAATAAGACAAGAAGCTGGTACTTAACAGAAGAGGAAATAGAATTCTTAAATAATCCCATATCAGAAAATGAAATCCAACAAGCCATCAAAGAACTTCCTAAGAAAAAATCCCCAGGGCCTGATGGATTCACCAGTGAATTCTATCAAACATTCAGAGAACAGTTAATCCCAATACTATACAAACTATTTGACATAATAAGCAAAGAGGGAGTTTTACCAAACTCCTTTTACGACACAAACATGGTACTGATTCCAAAACCAGGCAGGCCAAAAACAGAGAAAGAAAACTATAGACCAATCTCCCTAATGAATATAGATGCAAAAATCTTAAATAGGATACTAGCAAAAAGACTCCAGCAAGTGATCAGAAGGATCATTCACCATGATCAAGTAGGATTTATACCAGTGATGCAGGGCTGGTTCAACATTAGGAAAACCATCCACATAATTGACCACATCAACAAGCAAACCAGCAAGAACCACATGATTATCTCAATAGACGCAGAAAAAGCATTTGATAAAATACAACACCCATTCCTATTAAAAACACTAGAAAGCATAGAAATAGAAGGGTCATTCCTAAAAATAATAAACAGTATATATCTAAAACCATCAGCTAATATCATCTGCAATGGGGATAAACTAGATGCATTCCCAATAAGATCAGGAGTGAAACAAGGATGCCCATTATCACCTCTACTATTTGACATTGTACTAGAAACACTAGCAGTAGCAATTAGAGAAGAAAAAGAAATTGAAGGCATCAAAATAGGCAAGGAGGAGACCAAGTTATCACTCTTTGCAGATGATATGATGGTCTACTTAAAGAATCCTAGAGAATCAACCAAAAAGCTCGTTGAAATAATCAACAACTTTAGCAAAGTTGCAGGATACAAAATAAACCCACATAAATCATCAGCTTTTCTATATATCTCCAACACAGCTCAGCAGCAAGAACTAGAAAAAGAAATCCCATTCAAAATCACCTTAGACAAAATAAAATACCTAGGAATCTACCTCCCGAGACAAACACAGGAACTATATGAACACAACTACAAAACACTCTCCACACAACTAAAACTAGACTTGAGCAATTGGAAAAACATTAACTGCTCATGGATAGGACGAGCCAATATAATAAAAATGACCATCCTACCCAAACTTATTTATCTATTTAGTGCCATACCCATTGAACTACCAAAATACTTCTTCACTGATTTAGAAAAAACCATAACAAAGTTCATTTGGAAGAACAAAAGATCAAGGATATCCAGGGAAATAATGGAAAAAAAAAACACATATGATGGGGGCCTTGCAGTCCCTGACCTTAAACTATATTACAAAGCAGCAGTCATCAAAACAATTTGGTACTGGCTAAGAAACAGAAAGGAAGATCAGTGGAATAGACTGGGGGAAATCGACCTCAGCAAGACAGTATACGATAAACCCAAAGATCCCAGCTTTTGGGACAAAAATCCAGTATTCGATAAAAACTGCTGGGAAAATTGGAAGACAGTGTGGGAGAGACTAGGAATAGATCAAAACCTCACACCCTACACCAAGATAAATTCAAAATGGGTGAGTGACTTAAACATAAAGAAGGAAACCATAAGTAAATTGGGTAAACACAGAATAGTATACATGTCAGACCTTTGGGAGGGGAAAGGCTTTAAAACCAAGCAAGACAGAAAGAATCACAAAATGTAAAATAAATAATTTTGACTACATCAAACTAAAAAGCTTTTGTACAAACAAAACCAATGTAACTAAAATCAGAAGGGAAACAACAAATTGGGAAAAAATCTTCATAGAAACCTCTGACAAAGGTTTAATTACTCATATTTATAAAGAGCTAAATCAATTGTACAAAACACCAAGCCATTCTCCAATTGATAAATGGGCAAGGGACATGGATAGGCAGTTCTCAGATAAAGAAATCAAATCTATTAATAAGCACATGAAGAAGTGTTCTAAATCTCTTATGATCAGAGAGATGCAAATAAAAACAACTCTGAGGTATCACCTCACACCTAGCAGATTGGCTAACATAACAGCAAAGGAAAGTAATGAATGCTGGAGGGGATGTGGCAAAGTAGGGACATTAATTCATTGCTGGTAGAGGTGTGAACTGATCCAACCATTCTGGAGGGCAATTTGGAACTATGCCCAAAGGGCGACAAAAGAATATCTACCCTTTGATCCAGCCATAGCACTGCTGGGTCTGTACCCCAAAGAGATAATGGACAAAAAGACTTGTACAAAAATATTCATAGCTGCGCTCTTTGTGGTGGCCAAAAACTGGAAAACGAGGGGATGCCCATCAATTGGGGAATGGCTGAGCAAATTTTGGTATATATTGGTGATGGAATACTATTGTGCTAAAAGGAATAATAAAGTGGAGGAGTTCCATGGAGACTGGAACAACCTCCAGGAAGTGATGCAGAGTGAGAGGAGCAGAACCAGGAGAACATTGTACACAGAGACTAATACACTGTGGTATAATCGAACGTAATGGACTTCTCCATTAGTGGCAGTGTAATGTCCCTGAACAATTTGCAGGGATCTAGGAGAAAAAAACATTATTCATAAGCAAAGGATAAACTATGGGAGTGGAAACACCGAGGAAAAGCAACTGCCTGAATACAGCGGTTGAGGGGACATGACAGAGGAGAGACTAAATGAACACTCTAATGCAAATATTATCAACATAGCAATGGGTTCAAATCAAGAAAACATGTAATGCCCAGTGGATTTACGCGTCGGCTATGGGGGTGGGGGGGAGGAAAAGAAAATGATCTATGTCTTTAATGAATAATGCTTGGAAATGATCAAATAAAATATAAAAAAAAAGAAAGAAAAGAAAAACATGGAAACATTCAGACAATCAAGGTGGTGGGGGTGAGGAGGAAGATTGTCATTCTTAGCCTTCCAAAGACAAAGAATATGAAAAACACATGTATCTTTTTTGTGACACTGAGCTGGGGATATTAGAATCACCTTTATTAGCATTTCAGTGTAAAGTTAACCCCCAAAAGCTGTTATATTAGCAAATGTATTCATATTGAACTTTTTTTCTAAAAAATGTCTAAATATTTCCAAGTATCTAAGGCTTCAACATGAGGAAGAGATGAGGCACAACTAGCAAAAGGAACAATTTAACTTTTCAGGAGCCAAGGACAGAAATGGGATACTAAAGGATTTAATTTTTGAAATATTTGATCTATCTCATAGTTGAATTGCTTCATATCTTACAAATATTTATGGAAACATCAAGCTATTCTCTTGAAAATGCATTTCATGAAAACCATATTCTAAGGATTAAGTAACTTTATATTTCATTCAACACTAGCCACTAGTTAGCACAGTACTTAGAGGACTGGACCTGAATCCAGGAAGACATGAGTTCAAATACAGACTCAGACATTTCTGTCTTCCTCAGTTTCCCTAAATATAAATATGGGCTAATAATAGCACCTACCTCACAGTGCTGTTGTGAAGATCAAATGAAGTAATATTTGTAAAGCACTTAGCATAGGGCCTAGCACATAACAGGTGATTTATGTTTATTCCCCCTTTCCCTAATTATGCAATTCTCTTTTCTAGAAGAATGCTAGAGTTATATTAAAAAAATACAAACAGTATTATTCATACCCATTATTTGCAGTTTCCATATTTTTTAATTTACCAACTCACTTTTATTTGTAATCCTAAAGCCAATATTTGCAGAGCATTCCTGGTCATTTGTGGACATGCAGAATGTAAGAAAAATTAAGTCATCTTGCTGAGGCTGAACAAGGCCCCACTCTGCCTTCTTGTTTAAACTCTCATAGTATAAACCTATCTTTTTACTGCTACCATTATTCCACATTTTTTCCTTTTTATTGGTGATTTTGCCATTTTAAATGGCCCTCAAGTATAATGAAGTGCTATTTGTGTTCCTAAACACAAGACTTTGATGTGCCTTATGATGAAGATATGTATGTTAGGTAAATTTTATTCAGATATGAATGTTGTTGGCCATGAGTACAATGTTAATGAACCAACAAGTTATATCCAGAAAAAGGCAGAAGAAATTCCCCAGAGGCTACTCTAGAAAGTGTTAAAGTAAATGTTGTAACCAGAGGCTTGGAGGAACTTAACCCTGTATTTCCCCTAGGAATAATAGTTCAGTATTTGGCTTATCTGGAACTCTTATAAAGTATTTGAAGACTTATAAAATATAAGTATCACAAATTAACTGTACTTCCTTGTCCAAATTTCAGACATTGCCTACATTTGCACTTATTTAAGTCTTTTAGTTGAAAAAGTCATAAATATGAGCTTTAAAATATTCAGCTATGACAAGATAATCTGAATAATGAATTTTTAAACCTAAGAACCTTGGTTTTTACTTATAGTAAATTTATCACTTTTACATAACTAAGGGAATTATAATTTCACTTTTGAAATTTAAACATAAATTCTTGAATGAGTCATTTATTAGAAACTCCTTTCAAGTACAATTCTTTATATGGTGTGTTCAAACCACTGAATGTTTTCCCCTCCAAAAATTAATAAATAAATTCCGAGTTTCTGTGTTATTGGTTCTCACCTTTTTTTTTTCTGCCAAGGATCATTTTGGTATCTAACTACAGTAAATATCAGTCTCCTTTCAATTCTTTGTATCAATTTACTTCCTCCTGTTATGACACAGATCTGATTTTATTTCACTTTCAAGAGATGCTGGAGTGTTATTCTATATTGTTTTCTACACAGTATAAACTAGTATTGTATAGATCCAAAGGAGATTCCATCCCACATTTGTGAATGATTTATAATTCGCAATATATGATTATGACCAGAAGGATGTTCTTATAATGACTTTATGCTAGTGATAGTGAGTTCTACAGCAGAAACTTTAAACAACATAATGAGACTTCAGTGGACATCCAGATCCTGTTCTTTCTTCTACTCCAAATACTATCTTCCCTATTCTTTTCTTTTCATATTTTTTCTGTACCTTCTACTTACTAATATAATTCTATAAAACATTCTATTTAGAAGCTTTAGAAATAACAGAACAAGTCAATTCTGGAAAAACATGAAAAGATCTACATGAAATTATGAAGAGTGAACCAAGAGAACATTATATAAGGCAACAGAAATATTATATTTAGAATAACTTGTATGTGTCTACCTCTAGAGAAAGAATTGATAAATAGAAATAAGAAACTGTTTTACATATACATATTTTTTTTGTCAAATAATGCCTTCTCTAATGGGGAGAAGTGAAGGAAAAAGGACGTCATCTGGATATTTTAATGTAACAAATAAATTAAAACTTTTTCAATTAAAAAATTGGAATGGGATATTCAGACAATTCATTGAAAGATCAAATATTAAAGTTGAAGCTTAAATACTCTGGTCATTTAATGAGAAGACAGGGTTCACTGGAAAAGATCCTGATGTTGGGAAAGACTGAAGGCAAGAGGATAGCAAAGGATGAGATGGATAGATAGTATCACGGAAATAATAAACATGAATTTGGACAGTCTTTGAAAGATAGAAGGACCTGGTATCCTATGGTCCACAGGGTCACAAAGAATTGGGCATGACTGAAAGCAACATCTGGGGGAGGGGTAGTAGAGGTCCAAACTTGTAATGGTCTTCTAGAGTTGGCTGGATGCCCACTGCTAGAAAAACTGTCCATCATATGATAAACTATAACATTAGGTGCCAATAATGAATTATAATTAATCCAGTGATTTAAGGGGAGAAAAAAAATAGAACCTTCAGAAGGATTTATTGCACCGGCCTGGAATATATTCCATCCTTGCTCAAGCCTCTTAAAGTACCTAATTTCTTTCAAAGTTGAATTCAAAATCACTTACCCAACTTTTCCCTCTCCTTATCTGCTAGTACCTACCTTCCTCTTATCTGCTAGGGTCTGCCAAGTGAAATTATCTTGTGTATGTTTTGTTAATACTTATACTGGGAGTGACAAAAACTGCTGGGAAAATTGGAAAACAGTATGGCAAAAAATAAGATTAGGTCAATATCTTACACCATATACCAAGATAATGTCAAAATGGGTATATGATTTAAATATAAAGAGTGATATTATAAGTAAATTAGGAGAATGTAGAATAAAGTTTACCTGTCAGACCTATGAAGAAGGGAAGCATTTATGACCAAACAAAAGATAAAAAAAATTATAAGATGTAAAATGAATAATTTTAATTAAATTAAATTATAACAGTTCTGTACAAACAAAACCAATGCAACCAAGATTAGAAGGGAAGCAACAAACTGGGGGAAAAAATTTATAACAAATTTCTCTGACAAAGATCTCATTTCTCAAATATAAAAATAACTAAGTCAAAGATCTCATTTCTCAAATATAAAAATAACTAAGTCAAATTTATGAGAATCCAAGTCATTCTGACATGGGCACTGTACCCCCAGAAACCCAGGCGAACTATTATCAGGGAAATTCCCTTGCCTTTGCATCCTCCTGACTAGAAACCTAGAAACACCCAATGACCCCCCACCCCCTAAGGTCCTGAGATGTTTATCCTCTTTGATTTAAGATGGGCAAAGAGATGAATCTTTATGTCTCCAGGCAGACCCCAGTCAGATGACCACCCCACCCCACCAAATGCCTGAGGGACTAACACTCTAAGTCATGTCCACACCATGACATAGCATCTGTTGTAAAGAGTATAAAATCCCCAGAACTGATGTCGCCCAGGGGACAGCTTTTCCATCCATGCTGTCCTCACAGGAACTGCTCCCCACCTTGCTGCCCCACCTTGCTATCCTCCTGGCCATTCTCAACATTACTTTCTAAATTAATAAATTTCTCTTTTTGTTTTTAAGCTAAGTTTGGAGTCTTGCATTCTTGCAAAAGGTATCCTTCCTGAACCTCAGGAGTACACATCTGAACCCCATAACATTTTGGTGCCCAACGTTTTTAGCTCTCCTGAAAGCTACTCCTGTACCCTGGATCGTCCATGAGGACACAGCTTCTCAGGTAGGAAGGAGCCTTTTATTTGACTTCTGAAACCCCCATCTTTTGGGTGATATCTTTATGGGACCTTTTTCGTGCTCTCTCTCCCATCAGCCCCAGATCAGTCTGGCCGTTGGATTTTGGGGTCTGTCTGTTGATTTCACCTACTATACTGTACTCAGTGTTAAACTGAGTGCTCTTGGTCGGGCAACCTCTGTGGATGCACAGTTGTTGACCCTCTGGTGAGGAACTGGCCATTCCGCATCTAAATGGGACAGAGATAGAGAATACCCCGAGATTCCCCTTCAGGGTGTGTACTTAAAAATTGGAAAGAAAAATTGGCACTAAACAGCTTAATGAAAAAGCAACTAATTTCTTTTTGTAATGTTGAATGGTCATGAATCCATCCTCTACTAACAATTAAAAATTTTTTTTTTCCTTTCAGCCCGAGGTCAAGCCAGATAGGGACTAGCCAACCCAATTAAGACAAAGGGATAAGCATGCTTGCAGGCCTCTCCTTTTGGGAAGGGATCAAGTCTAAGCAGCCTGAGAGAAAATTCAGTTGGATTTTTTGTTTGTTTGTTTGTTTTCTCTCATGTTAAATAGCTGAGCAACATCAAGGAAAAAAATGAGGAAATTGGCTTTTTGTTACCCTAAATCTAACACCAGGTGGCAATTGGACATATTTTATGAACAGAAGCTCCTTACTTTTTAGATTTATTCCCTCACTAGGCTCCCAGTTCTCCAAACTCGAATCTTTACTTGGATTTTAAGGCAAGGGCCCGCTGAGAAATCCAGGCAGAGATGGGGAAAAGGAAACTGGGAAAGCAATCAGTTCACTGATCAGATCTGCCTTCTCCTCTACTGCAGGGAGGAAGAGGGTTGATTATGAACAGAGAGACAACTGGTGAGAAAGCCCTCATTTTGGGGATTTTAAATGTCTTACACTTTTAAAACTAAGGTTGTTTTTTTTCAACTTGTAGAACAACTTATTAATTATCTTCTGTTTTAAGGTAAACAGGGAGAGATAAGAAGACCTGATAAATCTCCTTTCCCTGTCTGCTAGCCAGAAGGAAGTAATGCTTAAATCTGTCTATTAGAGGTATTTATTGGTATTTTATTTCAAAATTGTGATCATGTAAATATGTGGATTTAGAAAATAACATCCTAATTTTAATTTGTCAGACAGTGAAATTTCAGCTTGTATAGAAAGGCCACAGATCGGTTTTATAAAATAGGTTTTAGCAGTATAGCCTCAAGAAGACTGCATTCCATCCTTATCTATCCTTCTATCATAAGAGGTTTAAAGGGAAAAAAATGGGTTTAAGTGTTTAAACTTACCAAAAATGGGTTTTTATTTAAAATTATCAAGTGGTTTTCATCTCAATGATTTTCATCCCAGTGTATTAAAGTTGGACTAACTTTATTATTACATTTAACTTCTTGTTCTTGAAAATAGATAATCAGCCTGTTTGTCAAAAGGTTTGCTTTAAGGTTTATGGTCCTTAAAAGGTTTCAAATCTCTAAATTTAAAATAGATCCTGTAATACTAAATGCTTTATGAAATTTTTTTGAAATATATTATGTGAGTTGCTGCTAAAATATGTATTTCAAGTATTGTTTGGATGTAAACAAAAGCTCATTGTAAACCTGACTACCAGGTTTTGTTCAATACTCAGTGGTTATCTCAGTTTACCAATTTGTTCTATGAACTGAAATTTATAATGCATGAGTCCTATACTAAAGGTGGTTCAATGATGTAATCCTTTAAATCAGAATTCTTTTGGGTTACCGACTAGCAAATGAAGTGATATCAAGAGAATGTTTGTTTGACTTATGACGATAAAAGCAAGTCAGAAAAGATGAAGAAGGTATGTTGGGTTTGAATTCAGAAGAAAGAGGGACTTTGATATAAAGTCCATAAAGCTTGAGTATACAGGTTTGTGAGGGAAGAATGGAAGTTGTGTTCTGCTTTTTAAGCAGAAGGTTTTAAAGGAAAAGAAAGAGAGAGAGAGAGAGAGAGAGAGAGAGAGAGAGAGAGAGAGAGAGAGAGACAGAGAGAGAGAGACAGAGAGAGAGAGAGAGAGAGATAAAGAGAGAGAAGGTGAAAGAGAACAGATAGATGTTCTGTTCTCATAATTGGATCTTTAACTTAGGGATAATTTCTAGAATTGATGTATGTAGTTTTGGAAAATCACAAATAATTCTGGAATTTCTCTGAAAATTCCTTAGAGATTCCTGATTGATCTTGTCTTAGTTCCTTCAGATGGCCTAAGGCCAGGATATGATCTAGCCCTGATTTGTATTTACTATAGAGCTAATGAATTCAACATTCCTGTTCAGGTTTTATGACTAAATTGTGATAAATTAATTATTGCCAAAATATGTAAGAATAATTGCTATAATGTAGACTCATAGGCTTTAAGGAATCCTTAGAGAGGGTAAATGAACAGAAAAACTTGTTTGAGGGTATAGAAATTTGTTTCTGGACTGCTGATAAGCAGAACTTCTCTCAGCTGAAATGGGTAATTTTGTCTTCTAAGGCAAATTTTGTCTTCAAAAAATTATCTTCTAAGGCAAAAGGTTTCTGGGATCCAATGGCGACAAAGTGCCCTAAGGAGAGAAAAAGTCCTAGGATGGTTAGAGAAGGCAACCCAAGGCTCACCTTGGACTGGACTTTCCTGATCATCTAGGCTGCTAATCCTTGAGTGAAACAATAATGGCAGTGACAGCCTTGCTTGGTACACGAAGCCATTCACTGTGTCCTTTGTGACTTGAGGAGATATTTTCCCTTTTGGGCCTTCTTCCTTCGTGACAAACTCCCATAATCAGCACATAATACAAATTGGAAAATTAAAGTTTCCATTTCCCCAAACAACCTATTAGGTTAATAATTGAACATTCTCAAACTGTTAGGGAACATACTTTGAGAAGTAAGTGAAGTTTGTTAATTGATGGCTTGTATTTGCAGCCTTAATTGAAGTTTGGATCTTGAGCTTGGAATAGCTCAAAGCTCTCCCGAGTTTTCCCCAGAATCTGGGGTAAAGAAATCTATCTGTAAAATATTGTTACTTAAGTGTTTATAGATGTATAGTTAATGTGTACTTTGCAAAAGGATTTTCTTTAACAGAAGCATCACAGACCAACTCTGCAAACAACTCAGGAATCCGATTTCCTAAATCCGATTTCTTCCTGTCAGAAGATGATTTCTGAAGAAGTCTGTTGGCTAAGATACCCAAATGCAAATGTGTAATACCAATTGCTATTGTACTAATTTTCTCTGTTTTTATCTGGTGTTCTAGTATTTGCCCTAGTCCTGGTTTATACACTTCTATCTTAGGGGCTGACTCTCCCCTTGTGACCTGTCTGCCCATCAGGGGAAGCAGTTGCTGGACATATCCTTCACATCTCCAAGCAGATCCCCACCTACCTAGGACCCAGGCATTCACTGAGGACATGTCCCTAAGACCCTGTGCCCACAGCCTTTCTTTCCCTGCTATCTTAATCCCCTTTACTTTAGCTCTTAACTACCTGACCATAACTATTTCTTTCCTTAAATTTTGGGTCTTCTATGTTTTTAATCATGCATACCCAGACAGCTGGACATATAATTCTCTGATTCATCTCTCTAGTTGCTTCTAGGGTAAAAGCACTCATGAGAGTCACTCAGATGCCAGATGCCACCATAACCTTGGCAACCATCCCAGCCTGAAGTCCTGTACAATTGCCTACAGTCAATACCTCTCTCTCCTAATGATAGGCAGGGACAACTTTACACCCATTCTTAGCTCTGAAGAAGTTACAGAATACTGAGACCATCGCCCCTTTCATATTAGGAGAGAGAGGAGATGACATGGGCAATGTACCCCCAGAAACCCAGGCGAACTATTATCAGGGAAATTTCCTTGCCTTTGCATCCTCCTGACTAGAAACCTAGAAACACCTAATGACCACCCCCCCTAGGGTCCTGAGATGTTTATCCTCTTTGATTTAAGATGGACAAAGAGATGAATCGTTATGCCTCCAGGCAGACCCCAGTCAGATGACCACCCCACCCCACCAAATGCCTGAGGGACTAACACTCTAAGTCATGTCCACACCATGACATAGCATCTGTTGTAAAGAGTATAAAATCCCCACAACTGATGTCATCCGGGGGATAGCTTTTCCATCCATGCTGTCCTCATGGGGAACAGCCTTTCCATTCATGCTGTCCTCACAGGAACTGCTCCCCACCTTGCTGCCCCACCTTGCTATCCTCCTGGCCATTCTCAACATTACTTTCTAAATTAATAAATTTCTCTTTTTGTTTTTAAGCTAAGTTTGGAGTCTTGCATTCTTGCAAAAGGTTATCCTTCCTGAACCTCGGGGGTATACATCTGAACCCCATAACAATTCCCCAATTGATAAATAATCAAAGGATATGAATATGCAGTTTTAGATGAAGAAATCAAAGCTCTCAATAATCATATGAAAAAATGTTCTAAATCCCTCTTGATTAGCAAATGCAAATTAAAACAATTCTGAGGGACCCACCTTACTCCTATCAGACTGGCCAATATAACAGTAAAGGAAAATAGTAAATGTTAAAGGGAATGTGGCAAAATTGGGACACTGATGTATTGCTGGTAAAATTGTGAATTGATTTGACTATTCTGAAGGGCAATTTGGAATTATGCCCGAAGGGCTAGCTATAAAACAATGCATACCTTTTGATCTAGCAGCAATACCACTACTAGATCTGTATCCCAAAGAGATTTCTTTAAGAAATGGTCAAGGACCCGTTTGGACAAAAATATTTACAGCAGCTCTTTTTGTGGTGGCAAATAATTGGAAACAAAAGGCATGTTCATCAATTAGAGAATATCTGTACAAAATGTGGTATATGGTGGTACTGAAATACTATTGTGCTGTAAGGAATGAACAGTATGATTTCAGAAAGAACTATAAAGACATATATGAACTGATGCAGAGTGAAATAAGCAGAAATAGGAGAACTTTATACACAGTAACCGAAATGTTGTGGAACAAGTGATAGACTTTGCTACTAACAGTAATACAATGATTTAGGACAATTCTGAGTGACTCATGAAAAAATTGCTATCCATCTCCACAGAAATGAGTATAATTGCAAATGAAACAATTTATCTTTTGCTTATTTGAGTATATGATTTGGGGTTCCAGTTTTATAAGATTACTCATAAAAATGAATAGTATAGAAATATGTTTTGTGTGATAAAACATGTATAACCCATATTGAATTGCTTTTCAACTCTAGGAGAGGGAAGGGAAGAAGGAAAGGAAAGAATATGAATCATATAACTTTGGAAAAGATGTAGAAATTTCTTATTAAGATAAAATAAAGAGAAAAATGAAAAAAAACCTTATACTAGTGTCAACATGGAATTTAGGAATCCCAAACTTGTGGCCTAGTGGGATCTGATGAAATCCAAGTTTCAGGACTAGCTTATAGGTTGGAGACCCCAAAGTTTGTACTTGTTCCCTGTTCCCATGGGAATCTACTCTGAAGGGAATCCCAGACTAGCAGACTAGACTGAGTGGGGGACCCTAGGGGGAATGGCAATCCTAGTTGGGTGAGATAAGCATATGCTAAGGATTCTTTAGTATCCATTGAAAGTAGCCCCTTCTCTTACACCCTAGCCTCTAACTATGATTCCTTTCCCAAGCTTGATTGTATCCATCAGTATAGTTTGAACACTCCCATTTTCTTTATAGTGATATCAATCATCTTTCCTTGTCTCTGAACTCCTCAATTGGTATATAGGGTCCCCAAATTCTTTTGTTCCTCGGAGTCCATCCTGAGTCGGTGGCACTCCCAGGGGTCAGTGACCAGGGCATCCAGATTATGTAGTCTCAGGGAGCAACTCTAGCGCTGAACCCCTTTTTCCCTTGATTAAAGTGATTTTGACTATTTAATAGTTCTGTGTTTTTTCAAGTTGACACTAGGGGGAGGGGATGAGAAGGAGCCAAATGGATCAGTGGATAGAGAGCCAGGCCAGGAGTCAGAAAGGCTTGCTAGTTCAAATCTGCCTTCAGACCTTTCCTGGCCATGACCCTGGGCAAGATACTTACCTCCCATTATCTAGCCATTCTGCCTTGGAAAGCCATACTTGTGTGGATTCTAGGACAGTAGGGTTGAAAAAAAAAGTAAATTCTTACTCTGGGCTTTTTATCTCCCTGGTGTCAACTGGAAAAAACACAGAACTATTAAATAGTCAAAATCACTCTTTAATCAAGGGCAAAAGGGGGTCAACGCTAGTAGGCCTCGACAACAGAGCTACACAGAGTCCGGATTGAAATCTGGCCTCCCTGGTCACTGACCCCAGGGAGTGCCACTGCTCAAGTTGGACTCCGACGAACAAAAGAATTTGGGGAACCTATATACCAATTGAGGAGTTCAGAGACAAGGAAAGATGATTGACATCACTATAAAGAAAATGGGAGTGTTCAAACTATACTGATGGATACAATCAAGCTTGTGTAAGAGAAGGGGCTACTAACAATAGATACTAAAGGATGGTTCCTGCCCAGGTGTGGATCTTCTTGGGAAAGGGTCTGATACAATAGGGGAGACTACCCTAAAACAAAGAGGGTCCTTAGCATATGCTTATCTCACCCAACTAGGATTATCATTCCCCTGAGAGTCCCCCACTCAGTCTACCTGGGATTCCCTTCAGGGTAGATTCCCGTGGGAACTGGGAACAAGTTCAAGCTTTGGGGTCTCCAACCTATAAGCTAGTCCTGAAACTTGAGGTTCATCACATCTCACTAGGTCACAAGTTTGGGATTCCTAGATTCCATGTTGACACTTGGAATGTAAACTCTTTCATAGGTGGTCTTTAAACTGATTTTGCTGATTCAGACGTTTCTTTCCAGGCCATTTCTCCCTTCCTCACTCTTTCTAGAACTTTTTTGCATAAGGTCTTCTCCTAATAGATTATAAATCCCTTAAGGTCAGGGACAGTCTCCTTTGCCAATATTGATGTTCTTGTTTTAGTCCTATCTGACTATGTGACCCCTTCCCATAGGAAGAGAATGGTAAGATTTCTGAACTTTTAAAAAATTGTCATGCCCTTTCTACCCCATTCAGCTATCATCTCTATTCCATTACTACCTAAATTCTTGAAAAAGATGTCTATACTTTCTCACAATTCACATTCTCTTCTTCAATCCCTTGCAAACATGGTTTCTGCCCTAACATTCTTCTGAAAATATTGTTTCAAAGGTTGATGACCTCCTAAGTCAGCAAATTCAATGGTCTTTTTTCAGTTCTCCTCTGGACTCTTGAAGCCTCTGACATTGCTGACCACCTGCTTCTGCTACTAAAGTACTATGTTGATGTTTCATCACAGTAAGAATGTAACCCTGAAGTTCTCAAAAGCTGTATCAGCAAGCTCTGGCAGTTCTACCAAGCTGCAAATGGGCTTCTAGTACAGCCAACTGATGTTATCTAAGGACCCCCCACCCCCACCCCAGCTAAATCCAGGCATCATCAGGCATCATAACTTTTTGATAAATAGCTCCTATCAAAGACTATCCATCTACTAAGTTATAGAAGAAAAACAAAACACATTACCTAAGTCAAAATAATGAAGGGATAGAAAATGGAAAACATTATAGATATCTTTGTATAAACTTTTCCTATCAAAGGAAATGTGATCACCATATTCACAGTCTACCATGACAGTCCCTGATATCCTATGTATCATAAGGTATGATATGAGGATGAATAAATGGCACTGATTAAAGATGGGAAGAACAGCTGGCTAGTCTGAGCATATACAAAGAGGAAGTTCATGTTAGAGGTAACATAATTGTAGGGGAATTAAGGGGCTGAGTTTCAAGATAACTGTCAAATTGGGGAGGAAATCACTATTTACTATCCCAAATTAGAGTAAGAACATATCTAACAACCAATCCACCATGTTCATATTTCTGTCTCTACAAAATCATTCAAAGAATAATTTATGCTGTATCAGAGGCATCCTTAAAGACAGCATAAAGGAATAGGCATTCCAAGTACAGTGAACAACAACTTTATGGTTATACAGGTGACTGAGAGGAATAGAGAATACGAGATCCCAGGATATTTATTCCTTCACCATAAAAATACCCCTGATTTTGGAGAACAAAACAACACCTTAGTGGTAACACAAATGTAATAGATTATTACTACACTAAAAAACAATGAATACAGAAAAACATGGGAATTTGTTACGAATTAATATAAAGTGAAAAATCAGGAAATAATACTTTACTACAAAAATATAAATTAAGAGAAGAAAAGGAAACAATACCAACCTAGACTTTTCCAACACAAAGTGTTTCTCATGCATATATCAGAAATTCAGTGACCCTCTGATTATTAACATAAAGAAAGGAATAAAATTTCCTATGTGGCCAAGTCATTTCCTTTGTCTGAATCTAAGCTTCCTCATCTTGAAAGTGAGGGAGCAAAAGTAGCCAAATTCTAAATATAAGATCCTATATCTAATACACAGTTTAAATCAGAGAGGGATTTTAGATAGTGAGATCCTTTAGATGCTATTTAGGTTTGACATTAACAATTGCATCAAACATTGGAATACTTCAGTCTCCTAAGTAAGATTCATTCAGCCCAACTACACAGAGAAAATCAAGTGGATAGATACATAAAACCATTTCCAGTTGAACCAATAATCCAATAACCCATAGTGCTGTTCTATCACTATATTTGCCATGGATATATACTGAATATGGACAATCAAGTGGACCTAGAAATGAACAGGAAAGAGAGCAAATGGGAATTGCTTTGGAGAAATGGTATAATTATTTTAGTGATCCCAGAAAAAAAGGCCATTGATATTTTTCCAGTGATGTTGTGAGATTAATGGAATTGTAAACCTCAAAATTTCTTAGACTTATAAATGTTGGAAATTTCACCATTGGGAAATTTCATACTTGAAAAAATTTCCTATTGATAGTGGGTCTTGACTATTGGAATGTGAACCCCATTGGCATGGGAGGTTCCTTCTTTTTCCTTCTTAAGATTACTTTAGGACAGAAACCTTTTGCTGAACAATGGAAAGGACTTTGACCTATGCTTAAGCATAGAACAGGAATTTCTTTGAGTCATGATTGATTTTAGAATTGATACAATGGAGATACTTGGAATCAATCTCCACCCTATTCAATCCTAACAGGATTGAGGAAGGGCTGCAGCATAGATCAAAATTTAATTATTCCAATCTCTACCCTACTCAGGTTAACAGGATTTAGAAAGGGCTGTAGCAAAGGAGCAAAGATTTAATTATTTGAAAATATGACCTTCAACAGACATGTGCAAAGCCTCTGGGCGGTCCTGGGTTAAGCTAGAGCCTCCATTGGCACAGGGAAATTGATGGACAGTGATTGGTAGATGTGAGAACTGAGGGGAGGCAACTTGGATGGTTTCCTTAAAGATCAGGGGGGGTCTGAAGACTCGAGGTGGTTGAAGAGTTGGCCGGAGTGGTTGCGTTGTGCTCTGAGAAGCTTGCTCTGAGGGAAGCTGAAGTTGGGGGCCTCTGAGACTGTTTCTCCATTTTGGTCACGTGAGTAATAGGGACTGATCTTTTTTCTTTGCCCCAGCTATCTAAGGGCTTGGGCCTTTTGGCCCAGCCTAAACAGAAGGGGTATTTAAGCCCTATTCCCTTCTCTCCCGTTTTCTCTCTCTCTATCTCTAATTCCTTTCTTACTCCTATTGTAATTAAACTCCATAAAAGATTACTGCTGACTTGAGTTTTCATTTAGGAATTACATAGCTGAATTCCTTGGCGACCTTAAATTAATATATATCAGTCTTTTAAAGTGATTCCCTTGTAACAGAATACAAGTCTCCAAAGAATTAAAATAGTGAACTACCTTAAGGAAAAGAGACACATATATGGTAGGCATGAGTAGGCTGCAATATGTAACTTGCAAAGAATTGTACAGAGCAATAGCATAAGGTTTATCACAAAAACATATGACCAGAATTCAAATCCAGTCTCAACCACTTCCTAGTATAGACATGGAATCTAGAAACCCCCAAACTTATAGCCTTGTGAGGTCTGATAATCCCCCAGTTTAGTCTGAAGGTGAAGCTTGCAAATTTGATCTTGTCACATGAATTCCTCTAAAAGGGTATATAAGCGTCCCAATTTTCATGGCTTCTCGGATCTGTCATCTAGTATGGTAGCACTCCCAGGGGTCTGTGGCCAGAGCAACCAGTCTCCTGGCTCTGTGTGGGTTTGTAGCACGCAGGTCTGTGTGGAGGCCATGAGAAAAGCACTGAACCCCTTTCCTTAATTAAAGAGTGTTTTTTCTGACTATTAAATAGTTCTGTGTTTTTTTCCAGTTTAACACCTAGCTATGTAATCCTGGGCAAGTCACTTAATTCCTATTGCCTAGCCCTTACCACTCTTCTGCTTTGGAATGGATACTTATATTTCCAGAACAGAAAATAAGGGTTAAAAAAACACAAGAAAAAAAACCCACAAACATATGAGACCAGAAAAGGATACATATAGATACTCCTTGTCTTCCAAATCCATAAATCCCCATTATCTTCTCTTCCATTCTTATTTCCTATTTTCGTGCTGCTGAACAATCTTCAATATGTTTATACTATCTAATCTCAAATGAGACCTTAAGACGATCCCTTTATTCTTCCCAAACCAACCCTCTCTATCCCATTCCCCTAAAAACTGTTTCAAACCTTTTCTTTCTTTATACCTCCAATCCCATCCTTTTCTCTTATAGAGGACCTGCCTCATCCTTCAGAGAAAACAGAAGCCATATGCTCTGAAACTCTCTTCTCTATTAAGTATCTCAGAGCCCCTTGATACCATTCCTAATTCTCTCCTTTACTGAAGTCTCTGAGGAAAAGATAGCTCTTCTCTTGACCAAGGCCAAACCCTAGAAATAAACCTTTGATGTTATCTCTTCCCTTTCAGACTACCTTCCAGATTTACACCCCCACTCTTCCTCCCCAAACTTTCTAATCTTCAATCTCCTTATCTACTGGCTCTTTCCCAGCTGTCTCATAAAATGATGATCAGATTGCTCCTATTTCTAAAAAACTCTCATTTGACTCCATAAGGCATGCTACATCCCTCCTTCCTTTCTACACCCAATGCCTACATGTATGCTCCTCCCACTCACTTTTCAAGCTCTTCTATTCTGATTTCCTTTTCTACCACTTTGCTCAAACTGTTCCCTCCAAGGTCATCAGTGATCTTTTTATTGCTAAATTCAATGGTCATTTTTCAGCACTCATTCTACTTGAACTCTGCAGCATCTACTACTAAAGGCTATTATCCCTCTTCTCCAAGACATTCTTACTTCCTTGGTATTTTTTTCTTTCCTCATGCTGCTGTTTTTTGTGTTTCACCTCCTACCTTGCTGCGTAATCTCTTTTCAGACTCATCTCCTATAAAGTTCTATACTTTAAGGCTCTATTCTGGACCCTTCCCCCCACCCCCTTCACTATTCTCTAAGTCAAGGGTTCTTAAATTGAGATCTGCCAGCTTATTTTTAAAAATATTAATAACTACATTTCAATACTTTATTTCATTTTCACTAGATATTTTATTTTATGCATATAAAAACATCATTCTGAGGTTTCCACCAGACTGCCAAGAATCCTTGATACAAAAAAGGGTTAAAATTCCTGCTTCAAATGATCATTTTCAGCTTCAAATGCCTTTTCTATGGAGATAACTCTCAAATTCATATGCCAGCCTTCTTACCACTACTGAGCTCTAATCTGCATCTCTCCAACTGTCTACCCTTTATCTCCATTTGTATGTACCATAGGCATCCGAATTTCAACATGTTCCAAATAGAACTTTTTCTGTTCTTAATTTACTGTCCCCCAAAATCTATTCATTCTGACTTCCTTATTTTTATCAAAGGCACCAGCGCCTTTCAAGTCACCCAGATGAACACCTTGTTATCCTCAATTCCTTTCTCTCTTACCTCCAATATCTAACTAGCTGTCAAATCATCTTACTTATACTTCCACAAAATCATATATCAATTCCCTTTTCTCCTCTAATATTACAACCACTCTACTTCAGGTCCTCATCATCTCTCACATGAATACTACATGAATACTGCAAAACTGGTCTTAACTGGCCTCCTAGTTTGGGGCTCTAATTTATCTTCCACACAGTTGCCAAAGGGATACTCCTGAAGTTAGGTCTGACCATGTCACTCCTCAACTCAAAAAGCTCTAGTGGCTCCCTATTGCATATACATTCTTCCATTTGCTCTTTACATTCTGACCCTAGCCTACCTTTCCCAGGGTTATTTATATATTACTGCTTTTCAAATATCTCATGGTCCAGCTGAAATGGCCCACTTGCTGTTCCTTACAAACTATAGTCTACTTCATGTTGATTTTGTGCAGGATATACCCTTGCTTAGAATATACTCCCTCCTCACCTCTGCTACATAGATTCCATAGCTTCTACCAAAAGGCACCTTAGTTAAGACCTTTCTCAATCCTTTAAGATACCAGTATCACTCCCACTCCCTGAAAAAATGTCCTTGTACACACATACATGGTTTTTCACAACAGAATATAACCTCCTTGAGAGGAGTAATTGCTTCATTTTGCTTTTTGTATTCTCAATGCCTACCGTAGAATGTGCTCCCTAGTAGGCACTTATACTTAGTTTTGAAAAAAATAAGAGTGAGGCAGCCAATAGATATACAACCAATAGGAGGCCCATATGCTCTACTGGTATACATACAATGTCAAATGAGTTAGAAGAGCCATAGCATATTGAGTGAACACCCCATGTAAAATTTATAAGACATGGCAAGTACCATCCAATATTATGAAAAGTTAGGTTGACACTTGCAACACTGGAGAGTGCTCACCATGGCTAAGATCACAAAGCTATCAAAGTATCAAATTTTGTTCAAAATTTCACCATGCTGCAGAACCAATTCCTTAGTCTACTCTTTTATTATGTATTTAAAAATATAAACTTTCCCTTAAAGTCCTGCTCCTGCTGCATCCCACAAATTTGGGTGTTATCTCATTGTCATTATTTTTAATGAAATTGATTGCTTCTATTTGTTCTTTGACCCAATCATTCTTTGGGATTATTTAGTTCCAATTAATTTTTAATCTGTGCTTCAAAAGCCTTTTGTTGTATATCATTTTTATTGCCTTACAGCCCCAAAATGTACATTTAATATTTCTGCCTTTCTGCATATTTATATGCCATAATACAGTCTTTGTGAAGATATCATGCACAGTTGAGATTTAAGTATACTCCTTTCTATTCCTATCAATATTCTCTAAAGGTCTTTCATATATAACTTTTCTGCAATTCTAACAATCTCCTTAACTTCTTTCTGGTAATTTTATGGTTAGATTTACTTAGGTCCCAGAGGAATAAACTGAAGTCCCCCCCATGTCCAGTTTATTTTTACTGTATTGACTTATTTAAATTTTCATAGAATTTGGATGCGATGCCACGTGGTGTGTATATATATTCAGTACTGATATTCATTGTCCATGGTACCTTTTAGGGAAAGTTTTCTTATTCTCTCTTAATTAGGTCTGTTTTAACTTTTGCTCTGAGATCATGAGGTAGCTACCCTGCTTTTTTTACTTCAGCTGAAATATAATACATTCTACTCTACTACCTTGTTTTAACTGTGTCTCCCTTTTAAGTATGTCTCTTGTAAACAATTTATTTACATGTATGTAAATACATGTCTATTTTATGGGTAAGTTCATCCCATTCATTCACGTTCTTATATGATTTCTATTCACTTATATTTACTCTCTCATTTAACTCTGTTCACTCTTCAAGTGTTTTGTTTCTGACCACAGCCTTAAATCTACCCTCTCTCTAATCTATACTCATTTCTCTTAGCCTATTTCCCTCTTAGGCAAGATAAATTTCTATATTCAACTGTGTGTATTCTTCTCTCTTGGTACAAGTTCAGAAGAAAGTTAGGTTCAAACATACCTGCTCCCCATAATATTCCGAGGGAATTTTTATATTGGAGGTTTTTTTCTGAAGAAGTGTTCAGTGAGTGTTCTTTCAATTTCTACTTTGTCCATTGGTTCTAAAATATTTGGTAATTTTCCTTTACAATTTCTTGAAATATGATGTGAAGGCTTCTTTTTTTGCAGTTGTTCATGGCTTTCAGGTAGAGCATTTATTTTTAAATTACCTTCCTCAATCTTTTCCCAGATCAGTAGTTCCCCTTCCCCACAAGATATTTTACATACCCTCTTTTCTTCCAGACTTTTGACTTTTATTTTTGATGCTTCATAAAGTCATTAGTTTCTACTTGACCAACTGTAATTTTTAAGGTGCTATTTTATTCAATTTTTTTACCCCTTTTACTATTTGGCCAGTTCTGATTTTTAAGGAATTAATTTTTTTATTTTGGGGAACTCTTTTACCAACCTGTTAATTCTCTTTTTCATAATTTTCTTACACATTTTCATCTTTTTTCCTAATTTTTCCTCTATTGCAGATTTTTTTAATGGGGGTGGGTCACTTTGCATTTATTTATTTTTCCTGCTTACTTCTTTACTATAATCTTAATGTCAAAGTTGGGCCTGCTCACCTTTGGGGAAGATAACTGGCCTGAGCTTCTGTCTTTTATATCCTTCTGCTATACTATCACACATAGGTCTAGGGAGTCTATAAATTTTTCAGTGCTTCCAATGTAGTGTGATCTGGGAAGTGGTTTGGTTAATGCCCTCCCTATCTGAGCTGTGATCTTTACCTTAAGGTCTCTGATCCCTCACAACCAGTTTTCTCCATCCTGGAACTGGGACCCAGAACTAGGTAAGGGGCAAGAGAGCTGTCAAGTGCACTCAATCCTATGCTCAGTGCTAGTACAAGGACCTTTCTTTCTGTCACTGACTTTCTTGTTAGTGTACCCCTAGTAATGGAATTGATAGGTCAAAGGATATATGAATAGTTCAGCAGCTTTTCTAGAATAATTCTAAATTGTATTATAGACGAGAGCAATTCATGATACAAGGAGATATTTTAGAGTTATTTTAATTTGTAGCATTAAATTGTGTAAAGTTTTTCTTCTTGTTATTGACTATTTGAATTTCTTCTTCTGGGATTTATTCTCATAAACCTTACATGTATTCTTTGTCTAATAGGGGAAATGTTTTGTACTTATTTTTGTATTTTTGCTATTTCCCTATAGGTTATGAATATAATTTTTATCAGATGTTTGATGTGAATTACTTGCTCACCTCCAGTCTATCTCTATTTTCTCTTACTTTACCTACAATGATTTTCTTTGGGTGAAAAAATTTTAAATAGTATATAATTGAAATATTCTATTTTATCTTTTGTAATTTCATCTAACCTTTGTCTAGTTATGTATTCTCACCCTAACACATAATTAAAAAACAACAACAACAAAAAAAACCTTACCTACCATCATAGAATTAATACTATCAGTTCCAAAGCAGAAGAGTTGTAAGGGACAGGCAATGGGAGTTAAGTGACTTCCTCAGAATCATAAAGCTAGGAAATGTCTGGACGTTCCCATTTCTAGGCCTAACTCTCAATCCACTAAGCCGCCTAGGTGTGTGTGTGTGTCTGTGTGTGTGTGTGCATGTCATTGAAATTTATGGCATCACTAATCTTTTTGTATTCTACTCTATAAAAGGAATTTTTTTTTGTAATTAAGTTCATAATTTATATTTTTAAAAGACTGTCATGATTCTAATCTAATCTGCAGAGATCATTTTGGATTTGAATGGTTATTCATTTCAATTATTCCTACCAGCCTTTGAGCCACAAGTCTGGTTTTCTGACTGCTGCCCCAAGGTTTGAAGCACAGTGTAGGTCACAAGCTTATAGTAATTGTGATCCCTTTCAATAGTTAGCCAAAGGACCCAACTAGTTCAAAAGCATTTAATGGCATGGCACAAAATATAGTAACAAAACATTTTCCTCACAAACTCTGAGTGTACTTTCCCACAAATACACAGAATATTAGTGAGAAGAGTAAGTGCACATAAGGAACACAAGCCACCAGGGTATACACACGAAGGAGCACACACGTGTCTTCCCTTGAACACATGCATGAAAGAACACAAAGAGAATACATGTGACTGGGCATATATATATAAGGAAGCAATTCATGCATTTGATATTTCAGAATCACTTAATGTCTTTTTAAAGATGTCACCATATTGCTCCAGTTGGGTCTGCTCTCCTCAGGCCTGAGACACTGAGACACTGCTCCTGCTGAAGAGTAGTAGCCGGATAAATAGTAGCCAATGGAAAATACTCTGATAGATGTGTTGTTAAAATTCTAGTTCAGTTTAATTTCTTGGCTGTGACCTTGGGCAAGTTACCCTCCCTCAGCCTCAGCTTCCTTATCTATAAAATGAGAATGATAATAATAGCAACTATCCACAAAGGGTTGTCAATGTGATAAAATGGGATTATATATGTATAGTGCTTTACAAAACTTATAATCCTATATAAATGTTAATTATTATAATCAATGTTAGACATGTCTTCAAGGGGAAAAGCAAGTACTTCTTCCTTTTTCAATTCTTTCAGAAAAAGCAAAACCCCTTTCCTCAGGTTCTTACTCACTTGCAGCCTTGGATATGAAACTTTTTACCTCTCTAGCAAGTGTAACTGCTCAATACAGGTACCATCTAGAGATAGCTATTGTCCTCAGTCTTAATCTTTACTTTAGCCCTTGGACCAGTACTTGAAGAACAGCCTTCACTGTGGTAAGTATTCCATAGGCCTCCCAAATATTCATTTGTGAAGGCTACAATATAATATTCTCTAGAGTGTGAAGATTGACAGTTTGGGACACATATACCTTTTGAGATAAGTAGACAGGAAAAAGGCCCAGTGATAAGCTAAGCTCAAAGAGGAAAGTAACTCAATCTTTTTTTATTAGCCTAAATGGCATTCCAGGCCTTTTTATATGTGAATACAGTCAATCCAAAGCTAGCCTCAGAGGAACACTGTACTTTTAAAGAACAAAAACCATTTCCCTACCCAGAACCATGTCTGTAAAATCAAAAGGATTGCTCGTATCATAGAAAGTTAATTATAAAATTTTATAATTCCAGCCCAGCTCCTCAAACCATTATTTAGGGAGTAACTCCTATGTAGAAATGGGCTAGAATCCCCAACACCATCACCTGCCAGGTGACAAATGGCCACTGATCGGGCAAGCAAGTCACCCAAACAAAAAGCAGCAAAGAACACCAAGTTAGGGTCAGGAGGCAGCATGTACCAAGAAGGTCAAACTACTGCCATTAACTCCCCCTTAGATCCTGATACAAACTGCCCAAGATTCAATGTCTAAGAACCTCAAGAATAGTCATGCCCTTCCCCCTGGCCTACCAAGGAAGCTCAGTTGCTTTCCTGGCTCCAAACGATTATGCAGGGAAGCAATCTGTGAAGAGATGCAACCAGGCAAAAAATTCAGCATATAGCTAATCAAGACCCCCAAAACAAAGTTCTAAATGCCAAAATCCTTGCAACTGTCAAACTGTTTAACACTTGAATCAGATGCTATTTTATCAGTGGTAATAGCACTAATGAAAACATATTATCATCTGCTTTGCTGCTGGATCTTAAAAGGACCATGGGCCCTTTCTAGTTGCTTGACATCTGAAATCTCTTAAATGTGTTGTCTCCCACTACTGGAATATGAGCTGCTTGAGAGGAAAATTATCTCATGTGCTTAGCATCGTGCTTAATAATTTCCCCCACTCAATTCATTCTTTCAAAATAGCTAAGAGACAAGGGTAGGTAGTGGGTGGCTCAGTAGAGAGAAAGCCAGGCCCAGAGATGGGAAATCCTGGGTTCAAATCTGGTTTCAGATCCTGGGCAAGTCACTTAACACCTAGCCCTTAGCTCTTCTTGGAACTGATACCTAGTAGTGATTCTAAGACAGAAGATAAAGGTTTGTTTATTTGATTGCTAAAGGTAAAAAGACTCATTTGAAATAAAGCATTGCCTCACTTGCAACAATGTGATGAAGATGATTCTTAATGAATGATATACAAAGCAAAACAGAACAGTTGCACTTGCAGGAAACAATATGGAAAGTGTCCACTGAAACACAGGGTCTAAAGTCCTTCGGTCTCAGTTAATTTAGAAATAATGTTCATATTTGGTATTGCAATTGGATGAAGCAACAGATGTAGTTTGTTTTTAATTTTCAAAAACCCTTATCTTCTGTCTTAGAATTGCTACTAAGTATTAGTTCCAAGACAGAAGAGCTTTAAGGGTTATTAGGTAATTTGGGTTAAGTGACTTGCCCAGGGTCACACAGCTAAGAAGTATCTGAAGCCACATTTGAAGCCAGGACCTCCAGTCTCCAGGCCTGGCTCTCTAGTTACTACATAACCTAGCTGCATATGTATTGCATATTGCTGAAACTGATTGAAGGAAAAGTTTATTACTTTCTACATCTATTGATAGCAATCCTACATCAAGTTAAATTTTTATAACTGATGGAATTTTTAATAAAAATTATGTGGGAAATAGTACTAGATTCTATGCAATGTGGGTTCAATCAACATCAAGCTAAAATGAGGTTTAAGAATATTACTATAGTTAAAAAGATGGTGTTTGTGTAATATGGACACATTGTATGCTTCACAGAAAATTACTTGCATCAAGAAATGAGAAGCTAAATATAGTTTTCAGGTTGTTATGCAAATATTCAACTTTATAAAACACAATGCATCAAAAAGAAGGATCTTTGGAAAATTGTGTCATGCTCTAGTCAAAACAAAAGAGAACTGTATTATCACAAATAGGTTCTTCCAAGGACTTCAGGGTTTTGGACAGTTACTTTTTTAATGGGTACTCTAAACAAATCAATACAAAGTCCTTAAATTCATATTCTGATTCAGAAAAGCTACAGAATACATTTATAAATTATTTTTGGCATAGTGGATCAAAATTTTGAAATATTCTGAAAATAGAACATTTTGCCTTTTTGTCACTTGACAAGTCTTGAGATGCAATTCTAATTTTAGAGACTTAGATATTCCTAAATGTGAAAAGATTAATTATTTATTTCCTGTGGACAAATGTGATAAATTTGGTATTTCAACTAAATACGAACAGTTAATTGACTTGTATTGATAGTAATTTAAAACAAAATTACAGAAATCTGATCCTAAAATTTTATTATATTTTTGTTGCTGGTGAATCTGGTTTGTCAAAGTGATACAAATTAAGCCAGTGTGTAACACCTTTTATGTGCTATTTTTTTGTGCTACGATAGATAGAATATCAATCTTTAACTAGTGGTTGAACAAGAATTACAAAAGTATCAATTTTGTAAAAAATGTGGCATTTTGAGAAACTGCTGAAAAAACAAGTCTACTATCACATCATTAATTACTATTTTGTAAATAGTGAATATAAAAGCTATAAAAACTAATAAATTCAAATTTTTACTTGAATACAAGCTATTAAAGGTATATTAATTTTTTTTTAGGAACATAAGAGAACATAACTTTTTTTTAAAAGAGCTTATTTTCCAAAGATGGGGCTATACTTATGAAACACTATACATGCCATCTTGGTTGATACATTGATTAGTTTTTAGTTTTGCAGAACTGCATTTCCCCCCTCACTTCTTTTTTCTTTGTTACAAAAGATGGCTGCCTAGGTAGGGGAGAAAAGAAAGATACATTTGAAACCGAACTCTATGTAAAAATAAAAGATAAAAATTTTAAAAGGAATTGAGGTGAATGTCCCATCATAAACTTTTTCTTTCTTCAGTTTTAAAATATAAGGTAAGCTTTTCAGACACTTATGAAAAGTTCAATTACCTGCCATGGAAAACATTACCGCTAATGAACAGTCCCCTAAGTTTTTGTTAAGTCATCAGTGAAACAACTGACCAATAATTATACCAAATAACAGTGATCAAGACACAAAGAAGTTTTGATGATAATAGAGAATTTATTAAATTAGCAACCACACACTGGGACATGAGTAATGCTATCATTAGAAAGAAAACAAAATTCAGAACCAAAGCTTCCCTTCCCACATGCTGGGTTGGCTATATCCCCTTGATACCTGGTCAGCAGAATATAAACTTTTACTAGAGAAGCAAACATCAAAATTCAGTTTTCCACAAATTTAGCAAGCATCTGCAAAGAACAAAAAAATCAAGAGAAAAGTGTTTTTCATACATTTACAAAACTTAAGTGAATACTTGGAACAGATAGGTAAATTTGTCCTCTTAGAATTATTACTGTTTCTAGTACTGAGGTGGCAAGGGTACAGACCCTAGATACTATACTATGTATTATTCTCCCTCCCTACTCCCAGTACTTTGAGAAAGACAAAGGCAAAGAACAGCTATATGGATCAATGGATAGAGTCAGGCCTAGAAACAGGAAATCCTGGTTCTGATCTAGCTTCAGACACTTCCTACTTAACCTTCATTGCCCAGCTCTTACCACTAGTCTGCCCTGGAACCAATACACAGTATTGATTCTAAGATGGAAGGTAGGACTTAAAAAATCAAAACAAAACAAAAATAACCCACCCCCCCACCCCTAAAAACAAGAGCAGCCTTGAAGGGGAAAAAAAGAAATATCACAAAAAGTAAAATGCAACCCTATTTTGGAGACCTTTGAGAAAAGGGAGTATGTAGATCTTTTAAACTTTAACTGGCTAAATCACTTATTTCTTCTTGCTGAACCAGTCAAGAAGAAGAGGGTAATTCTCCAAGATTTTAGGCACCAGTGCTCTATCAATGGTTATGATAGGCTATTATTACTAGAAACAAAGATTAGAAACTATAATCAATAAGTCATTCCTACAATAACTTTATCTATGACATAAAGAAATTTTGTATATCCAGTCCCATTCTGCTGTCTAGTAATTCTACAAGAGAGCAGAAATATGATATCTCAACCTCTGCAAAGGTAGGATCTGATCTTTTCTTAGGATTCTTGCCTGTTAGGAAAATACAAATTACTTAAAAATAAAAGGTAATTATTTCAATTTAGAGGCCTTTAATTTTGAGTGGCACAGTCCATATTTGAGATGCAGTCATAAAGTGGCAGACTATGCCATTGAAAAAGTATACCTTAAAATTATATTTTTATTTCATTTTAAATAGTTTTTAACAGTATATTTATTTCACTTTGAACATATAGATTATAACAGTGGGGAATCAATAGCAAGTCTAAGGCAAAAGAGTGTTAAGAGGTAGGCAATAAAGGTTAAGTGACTTGCCCAAGGTCACGTAGCTAGGAAATGCCTAAGAGCAGATTTGAACCTAGATTTTCCTGATTTCATGCCTGGCTCTCTATCCACTGTGATATGTAGTAATATAAGACACTTTCTGACACACCCAAACCTCCCTAAAAATAGACATTCCTTGAAAGCAATAAAGTAACACTACCTAATATCCATCACTGTGAAAGTACATCTCAGTTTGCACTTTTGGAATTTATCTATTTTTACCAGAAAAGCAGGGTAAAGCTTTAAGTTATGACAGTACAGTATCAACACTGTCTTACGTATTTGACCAAATTTTGTTGTCTTTTGATATTATCTATTTACATTAGTCAGTGTGCATTTTTGCACTATTATACATAATAATAGGCAACGACAATAAAAACAAAAGCAGTCTAACAGCAGACTATATTTTAAAATGTCCATGTTACTACAAAGAAAAAAAGAATCATAGAACTCAACCATCAAAAGTAACATAGAAAACACTTGAATTCAAACCTACTTAAATCATAGATGTGAAAGGGCAACTACTTGGCACAGTGGATATGGTTTGCCTAACCCTTACCACTCTTCTGCCTTGGAACTAATACTTAGTATCAATTCTTAGATAGAAGGGAAGAATTGTTTTGTTTTGTTTTTAATTATAGATATGAAAATTTAGGCCTAGAAAAATTAAGTAATTTAAGTTAACACAAGCAGTATAGTAAGAGATATTTCAGCCAGAGTCCTATTACTGTGTTGTTGGGTTTTTTTCATTTCCGTATTTTCCTATATTCCCCTCAATTCTTAGATTCCAATTACAATGCACATACCACATTTTTGACTGCTCCCTAATCATCAGTTTCCCTCATACTTCTCCCCAAATTCCTCATCCAAATTATCAATTTTATTTTAAGGTTTTTTGTTACCACAAAGACTACTGCTATTAATAATTCTGTACATACATACCTTCCATTCTCCCACCTGGTTATTAGCATATAAACATAGTAAAATACTTGGTTCAAAGGGTATAAAGGGTATAAACTATTTAGTAAATTTTCTTGCATAATTCCAAATTCCAGAAAAGCTATGCCAATTCAAAGGTCTACAAGTAATGACTTAGTAGGCCTGTCTTCCTTTTTTCCAACAATAACTTTTATCATTTTTAATAATAGTTTATTTTATTTTAAAGTTATGAATTTATTCTTCCTCTGAACTCCCATGGTGTATTTTCTCATCTTCTCAATCTCTGTATTATAGGGGGTTTTTGTTTTGTTTTGCATACATTTCTTACTTTTCCTACTACAAGTTCCCAAAATACAGAACTGCCTTAATTCATCTCTGAGGCATCTACATGGCCAGCAGTGGAGAAACTGTAATCAGTAAGGTTAAAATCCAAATCCAGCCTCATACTAGTTGTATTCTCTTCCCACTCTGTAACATCCATAAAGCTATGATAATACAAACAGATGATATTCAAATAAATTTTTACTGAATGAATAAGACTGCATGTGATAGATGTTATTTGCCATGAGTAAAAGCAATAATAGAAACAGCTAGGTGGCTGAGTGGATAGAATAACAAGCCTGAAGACAGGAGATTCTGGGTTCAAATGGGGTCTCAGTTACTTTCTAGTTTTGTAACCCTGAGCAAGTCACTTAACCCCAATTGCCTAGCACTTATTTGCTTTGGAACCATTAATTAGTGCCAATTCTAAAACAGAAGGAAAGGCTTTAAAAAAAGTTTAACACAGACATCCCCTAAAAAAAATCAATGTGCCTTCCATATTCTTATAAAATCATTCCCCCCTCCATCCTGGCTTATGATTCTCAGTACATCTGTTTTGGTTTATGAAACTTTCTGTGATGTGTAAAGTATCTCAATAATTGCCTCAATTCTTTTGAGTGAGCAGCTACTCTCTTCCCTAGTAAATAAATTCTTCCATCAGCAACTTTTTCTCAAAGATTCAAATTCTATTATTTTTTAAATCTGAATATCAGTAAGCAAGGAAAAAGCTGTAAACTTCTAACTAGAGAATACTGTGGTTGTAATTGCAGTCAATTTAAACAAATTCATATAAAAGTAGTTAGGAAAGGCCTTAAGAGATCTGGTTCATCCTCATTTAACAGATGAGGAAAACAAGACATAGATAATAGCCCAAGAAACAGAAAAGAGGCTAGAATCCAGATCTCTCAGTCATGTTTGTTAGCATTATGCTGCTTCTCAAGATACAGAAACAGACATGATAAAATTGACTGCTAATGCATTTTTCTTATTTATTTTACTGTTAATCAAACTTTTTAAAGGACCCATTGATGTCATCTTTAATCAACTGATTTGCTCCATAAAAATTGTTATTTTTAGCATGAAATTAGGAGTTTTTATTCTTCCTGTATATTTTGTAGGAGATGAAAAAGAGAAGTCCAAAATGTATAAGCTTTCAAATTCTGAACAAAGCTAATAAACTCCAGTTATTAGGGAAGCAGAATATAATCTGCTTTAAAAAGCAATGACTTGCCACTGTTTTTCAAAAATCTATTTTATGCTATTTGGAAAATCTTTCCTTTTATCAATTTCACTGAATGATACAATTCAGAAGACTTCTGAAGTATATGCATGTGTATGTAAGTGTGTGTATATATATATATATATGGACATAGACATACACATATTTAAACAAAGCCATACATTTATTTAATTACTTGATTACAACTTAAATTCAAGATTTTTTTGGTAACACTGAAAATCCTGACCCGGGGTGCATCACAATAAAATTTTATTTTAGATATTTAATAATCTACACTAGTTTCTTTCAAACCAAGGAGTACAGAATTAAGATTGCATAGCAGGAATGGCTCGATGATTCAGTAGATAGCCAGGCCTACAGACACGAGGCCTTCAGATATGCCTTCAGACACTTCCCTAGCTATGTGGCCCTTAAAACCCCAACTGCCTAACCTTTACTACTCTTCTGCCTTAGAACTGATACTTAGTTCTAAGATAGAAGGTAAGGTTTTTTGTGTTTTTTTTAAAGTAACAATAATTTTAAAAAACATTAAACAGCCCATCAAAACAATCTGGTACTAGCTAAGCAACAGAGTGGTGAATGAATGGAATAGATCAGGTAATCAGGCAATTCATGCCCTTAAACTTGGTGTTTAATAAGCCCAAAGATCCAAGCTTTTGGGGAAAGTGCTCACTATTTGACAAAAACTGCTAGGAAAACTGAAAAGCAGTATATCAGAGAGTAGGCATGGACCAACAACTCACACTTTAGCACCAGAATAAAGTCAAAATAGATACCTGGTCTAGAAATAAAGGGTGACACTATAAACAAATTAGGGGATCATGGAAAAGTTTATCTGTCAGACTTACGGAGAAGGGAAGATTTATGACTAAAGAAGACATTGAGAATATTACCAAAAAAACAATATAGAACATTTTGATTACATTAAAATTTTAAAGTATTTTTTAAAATAAATAAAAACAATGCTACCAAGATTAGAAGGTAAACAAGTTGGAGGGAAAATTTTTATAGCAAGTGTCTCTAACAAAAGTCTCACTTCTCAAATAATCAGAAAGTAGAGTTAAATACATAAGAATATAAAGCACTCCCCAGGTGAAAAATTGTCAAAAGATATGAAAAAGCAGTTTTCAGAGGAAGACAGTGAAACCATCCAGTTACATAACAAAATGTTCCAACTCACTATTTGACAAAAACTGCTGGGTAAATTGGAAAATAGTGTGGTGAAAATTGGGTACAGATCAATCTCACACTCTATACCAAGATATGGTCAAAATGGATATATAAATAAAGGGGACATAGAATAAGGGAACATAGAATAGTTCACCTGTCAGATCTATGAAGAAGGGCAGAATTTATAACCAAACAAGAGATAGAGAACATTACAAGATATACAATGACTAATTTTGATTATGCTAAATTAAAAAGGTTTTGTACAAACAAAACCAATGAAACCAAGATTAGAAGGGAAACAAGAAACTAGGGGAAAATGTTATAACAAATTTCTCTGATAAAGGTCTCATTTCTCAAATATAGAAAGAACTAAATCAAATTTATAATATAAATCATTCCCCAATTTTCAAATGGTCAAAGGATATGAATATGCAATTTTCAGATGAAGAAATCAAAGCTCTCAATAATCATATAAAAAAATGTCTCTCTTGATTAGAGAAATGCAAATTACAACAATTAAGTACCTCACATCTATCAGATTGGCCAATAGGACAGTACATGAAAATAATAGATGTTGGAGGAGATGTGGCAAAATTGGAACACTAATGCATTGTTGGTAGAGTTGTGAATTGATCCAGCCATTCTGGAGGGCAATTTGGAAGTATACCAAAGTGCTAGAAACAAGGCATACACTTCGATCCAGTAATATCACTATTAGTTCTGTATCTCTTAAAATATAAAAAAGGGGGGGGGGATGAGGGGGAAAGGATCTCCTTGTACAAAAATATTTATAGCTGCTCTTTTTGTGGTGGCAAAGAATCAGAAATTAAAGGGACATCCATCAATTGTAGAATAGCTAAACAAATTGTGGTATCTGATGGTTATGAATATTATTGTGCTACAAGAAATTATAAACAGGATGGTTTCAGAAAGAGATGGAAAGATCTATATGAACTGATACAGATGAAATAAATGGAACCAAGAAAACATTGTACATAGTAATAGCAATACTATGGAATGGTAATACTGTGGAATTATCAACTGTGACAGATTTAACTATCATCGGCAATATGATGATCCAGGACAATTCTGAGGGACTTATGACAAAGAATACTATCTACCTCCCAAGAAGGAACTGTTGGAGTCAGAATGCAGATGAAAGTATATGATTTTTCAATTGTTTATTTGGGTTTATGTTTTGGGGTTTTGGTTTTATAAGATGACTCACAAAAATGAATAATATGGAGATATGTTTTGCATAATAATACATGTATAACCTAGATCAAATCGCCTGTCAGCACCAGGAGGGGGAAGGGAAGAAGGGAGACAAGTTCAATCTTGTAACTTAAGAAAACTTGTGTGGAAATTTGTGATTACCTATAATTGGTTAAAAATAAAAATAAAAACAAATCTCTATTGATTAGAGAAATGTAAATTAAAACAACACTGAGATACTACTTCATACCTATCAAATTGGCTAACATGCCTAAAAAAGGAAAATGATAAATATTAGAGGGGATGTGAGAAAACTGGGACACTAATACACTGCTGGAAGAATTGTGAAATGATAAAACCATTCTAGAGAGCCAATATTTGGAACCAGACTCAAAGGGTCATAAAATTATAAATACCCCTTGACTCAGTAATGCCACTACTGGGTCTGTATCCCAAAGAGATCAGGGATAAGGTGAAAGGACATAGCTAACCAAAATATATAATGGAATACTATTCCACCTTAAGAAATGATGAACAGGATGAATTCAGAAAAACCTGGAAAGACTTATATGAACTGATGCAAAAGTGAAGTTAGTAGAACCAGGAGAATGATTTATAAAAACAGAAAAAGTAAATAAAATAAAGAAATAATATATGATAATCAACTGTGAAGGACTAAACCATTATCAACAAAGCAAGACTCTAAGATAACCACAAGGAGCTCATAATGAAAATACTATCCACAGCCAAAGGAATTGTTGGAATCTGAGTGAATCAAAAGCATGCCATCTTCCATTAAATTTCCTTCATGAGATTTCTATTATATATGAGAAATGTCTTCTATCATGACATGAGCAATATGGAAATATGTATTACATGAAAGTGTGGTTATAACCTATATCGGACTATTCACTGGCTTGAGGGGGAGGAGGGTAGGATAGGGAGAAAATCTGAATTTTACAATGTCAAAAAACAATTGACAAAAATTGTTTCTACATGTAACTGAAAAAAATTACATAACCCATAATTTTGTTAAAAATTAGTAGGATATAGATTAAAGACATGGTTGGTTTATGTCCTGGAGGAAAATGGTGGTTTTTAAACTTCACATCCTTTTACATAATACTTACTGGGCAACAATAATAAAAATAAAAGCAGTCTAACAATTAGAATAAGCTTTTAAATTTATATTCATGTTGTGACAAAGAAAAAGTGCCACCTCCATCTCTGCTGAATGTTTGAATGGGGTGTCTGGCCCTCATAAGTTTAGCCCTGGGTCCCCTGGGTTCCTGGGCTGAACTCGTACCATCTTTGTTCCACATGACCACATTAGGGACCTCAAAACCTCTGGGCCTGGTATATTTCAATCTGAAAGCTATGAGCCCATAGCCTTCTCTATTGGGCTTTAATGGTCCTTATTCTTGGGGCTTTCTCACAGGGAGCTAGCTCTTACTGCCTCCAAACACAGAACGTTAGAGGTTGCATGTGTCCCTAGCCCATCTCTGTTTGAGCTGGGAGTCACCTGTTGCTGGTTTCACTAGCAGCCTCCTGTCCTATTGCCCTCAGATTTCCAGCTGATCTCTCCTACACTTCTAAGGTAGAAGTCACTTACTATAATTTCTCATTTGATTTCTTAATGTAATTGTATAGTGCTTTGCAAAACATATAGCACTTTATCACTTGTAATCTCATTATTCTCACATTTTTCAATGGAGTTCAGATAAAACAATGTCACCTAGGATATGTCTCTATCTTCCTATTATTAGTTTATATTTAATGTTTTGCAAATTAATACCCAAGTGAATAAAATTACTTCATAACCAAATAAAAATAATAGAATACCATTTTATCTTCTAAAGGCTCTTGAAAATCTTCAGGATATATTCAGCAGCAGACAGGACAATGAATATATGTAACTCATCTTATTCACAAATGGATTGGACTACTTCTAGTCAATCTTTATATTGTGAAAGTTTTTCATTAGACAGGAGAAAGTGAATATTTGGTGTAGCAACATGTTACATCAAATACTATTCTTAAGTTTTTATGAATTGATGCTGTGACTCAGCAATTGTGAGCACTGGTTTTGTCTAAGATAACTAAAACTATGCGCTGAATTCTCAAGAACAGTTTAAGGGGGTCTATATCTGTAGTTTGAGAATTTATCTGAATGATATTTTTATGTTATATGTCACTTGATGAATAGCGAGTTTCGGATGCCTAATTCTGGACACTTGAAGTTTTTATAGGTATTTGCTAAATGCTCAATTTTTTAGCTTGTAGTATGTATTGCACAGTTTTAACCATTTTCTTGTACAAACTATATTGATCACTAAATCCTGGCTCCTTAATAGTAACTATTCTCAGGGGCAGCTGGGTAGCTCAGTGGATTGAGAGCCAGGCCTTGGGGGTGGGGGGTGGGGGGTGTTGGGAAGTGGAGGGGGGTCCTAGGTTCAAATCTGGCCTCAGACACTTCCCAGCTGTGTAACCCTGGGCAAGTCACTTAACCCCCACTGCCTAGCCCTTACCACTCTTCTGCCTTATTTGTTCAATGACTTCATGGAAAGTAAATGTCACCCATGACAGGTTTTTAATTCTACTCTTGGTCAGTTTAAATACTCTATATGGAGGTAAACTTTTTCTGATTATATTTGAAAATTTCAGTTATAATAACTATTATTCAAGTTTTTGATGAGAAAGAATTGTATTAGAAGTCAATCCTAAGGGAGAAGCTAGGTTGCTCAGTATACTGAGAACAAGGGCTAGAGATGGGAGGTCCTGGGTTCAAATCCAGCCTCAGACACTACCTAACTATACACTTATAACCAATATAACTATATACTTATAACCAAAAATATTTAGTATTGATTCTAAGATGGAAGGTTAAGGTTTAAAAAAGAAGTTAATCTTAGACTACAATCATGCCATCTGATTGATGAGAATACCTAATTTATCATGCCTTAAGAGTCTAAACAATTTTTAAACATTGAGATAATATTGTAAGCCATCTAAGTTATGAAGCACAGCCTCCTTATACTCATAAGAAAACCTTTAGTGCTGAGAAACTGAAGATTTCCCATTTTCATATCTGAAGAAAAAATTCTAAGGGAGGAAAGAAGGCAGATAGGTTATGTAATTATGGTGATCAAGAAGCTTGACCCTAAAAACGATTGAAGAAGATATATACTTCCCTACCTTGTTCAAAAAGATGTAAGACTATGGATATGAAACTCTGCTGTCCAATGCAGTTGATACAGTATGTTGGTTGGTTCTGCTAGGTTGCTTTTATTTGCTTTCCAAAAAAATTCTTTGTTAATTGGTATGACTTTCAAAAAGGGGGTGAAAGCAATACCTGAAAATAAAGATAATGTAAAAACAAAAAACAACAATAAAAATTTTTTAAACTAAAGTTGTTTGGTACTTTTAAGTTAAGTGCACCCCAATGTTACAGTGATCTTCCATTGGTAACAATAATGAAATCATCTACATTTGAACTCTACTACCTCAATATCTGATATGCCAAGTAAAATGAAATGGCTCTTGAGAAGTTGGGAAGCCCACATCAAATGCAATCCAAAGAAATCTATACCAGAAGTAATGTGGTTTTAAAGTTGTTTGAGAATAGATTTTTAATATATTCCAAAATGGAAAAGGTCACAAGCAATATAGTTTACCCCCCAAAATAACCAAGATGACATAACTACTGACCTAAATAAAATTTGTGACATATATATTTTTGTCAATGTATAAAGAGTATCCTTAATGAAAAGAAGCAACATTAATAGGGAAGGTTTTTAGAGATTTTTTGTTTACAATGGAAAAAAGAAAAATGCCTATTGTCCAGATAATATGCATGGGGACAAAGAGGCATGGGGATTGGGGTAGGGGGAAATCCAGCCAGTCCCTTGGTATTGAATTTTGGATAGGCTTATAAACTGGCACAAGAAATTACAGTCCAAAGTTCAAGTAGGAATTTGGCCTGAGTTGAATTTGGGAGATTCCATAGTGCTTTTAATGATTCCAAGCTGCTTGTCACCACAAAAGCCCATCTTTTTAAACAAATTATCTCCTAGCTGAAAACTGCAGATTACACAAATTACAATGAAAAAGAGGCATAGTTCAAGAAGTGATCTAAAAGACATCAGCAAGGTTAGTATTAACAAGAAAAGAAGTTGGTCACATGGCAAGAGTGAAGGAATCCTGAGTACTGCTCTGCTGCCCACAAAATATTAAAAGTAGTGGCCTGAGTAGACCAGAAAGGATCTCATCCCCTACCATCCCTAAAGTACTTTTTATTGAAGGTATTAGTCTCATGGATGGATACATGCAATGAATTAAAACAGGAAATAGTCCTTTCTTTTTTACTATAATTTATGTTTAGGCAGATGCATCATTGGCACATTTTAAAATAAGTTCTCATGATCAAAATGGTGGTCATAGAAAACATAGTTTGAACACAGCATACTCAAAACTGTTTTGAACTGACTAGCATAAAAAAGCAGTAGCATTAAAAAAAGATGATTTAAGAAAAACATGGGGATGCATTTTACAAGATGAGGAATAAAAAACTATGGATTACTATAAATATATGCAGTATAAATGTGTGTATATACCCACATATAAACCATATGAAGTGATAAAATATGAATAGAAGTATAGAGACTTAGGTGAACTTGTATTAAGTGAAGCAAGCAGAACCAGAAGGCTAATGCACATAATGATAATATAAATGGAGACCAAAAGAAAATTAATTCTGTGTAATTATGACGACCAAGCTTGACTCCAATGGAGAGACATACCTTCCCTCCCTTCTTTGCAAAGTTAGAAAACAATATAAGTGTGCAATAAGTACTGAATAATTTTGAATTGCTTTGTTTTCACTTTCTTTTTTAATATTTGTGACATATGATGGCTCTCTGGACAGGCAGCAGGCATATACTTAGAAATGTGAATGAAGTAATAATGATTTTTAAAATTATTTTTATTTTTTTAAAACCTTACAATACTGTGTATTGGTTCCAAAGCAGAATAGTGGTAAGGGCTAGGCAATGGGGGTTAAGTGACTTGCCCAGGGTCACACAGGTAGGAAGTGTCTGAGGTCACATTTGAACCCAGGACTCCCTTTATTATTTTTAAAAAGAGAAGAAAGTTTAAGATGAGGAATCCTCGATGTGACTTAAAAATATACTTCCCACTGTATTCTAGTTTATTTGGTTCAAGTACTTTTTCACTCTTTCATCACTTTACAATCAGAATTTTATTTCACTTAAATATGGTTATTTTTGCTGTCCTTTTTCTCCCAATGAGGCTCTTAGAAACTTTTAACAGGAAAAGGAACTAAGTTCCTCAGCTCTGAATTCCCTTAGATCCTGCATCCTTACCTTGACCAGAATTTCAACATTCCCCCCTCCCCTTCATCCCTTTCCACCAATCAAATCAACACAATCATTGTCTCTAGGAATGTGGTAGACAACCCTAAGACTTCACAAACTAAAACATTTTTCCCTGGTCACCACTACCTTTGGACCATGCTCCAACAGATAGCCAATGGATAAAGCACTGGAATTGGAGTCAAGATAGGCCATATTTTAAACCCCTGGGGAAGTCACTTGTCTTCTCTCTCATCCTCAGATTCCTCATTAGTGCAATAAGAGTTGTTTGGACTCCGCCTCTAAAGTTGCTTCCACCTCTAAATTTATAAGCCTATGTTCAAAACTGAAATCATTTTCTTTTCCAAAAAATTCAATCCTTTCCCCCCATTTCCTAATTACTGGTCAGAGTAGCACCATCCTTCCAGGCACTGAGATTCATGTAATTCACTGACAGCTGCTCTACTCTTTTTTCCAACATCTCTTATATGCCTATTCCTTTCTACTCACAGCACAACTCAAACTCAGATACTTATCACCTCATAACTGTACTATTTGCTGTCCCTATCGTAAATCTCTCCCTATTCTAAACCATCTTCTACATGGCTGCCAGCGATTTTCTTGGAAGTGATAGGTCTAAATTCCCTTCTTCCTTCTGCCTTCCTCCATAAACTCCATTTGAAGTTTAAACTTGAAAGCCTTGGTCATTTAAAGTTCTTTGGGACCTGACCCTTTCCTAGCTTTCTAATCATCTTATCAAACAGTTTACATTTATAAAGCACCTACTATGTGCCCAGCACTATGCTAAGTGCTGGGGATACAAAAAGAGGCAAAAGATAGCCCCTATCCTCAAGGAGTTCACCATCTAATGGGGGAGACAACATGCAAACAATTATATACAAATAAGCTATATGCAGGATAAACTGGAAATAATCAACAGAAGGAAAAGTTTTATGTATAAGAAGGCACTTGAGCTAAATCTTTAAGGAATCAAGGATTCTAAGAGGCTGAGGGAAAAAGGGAACACTTTCCATGTGGGGGTACAGAGGCCCTGCTACAGAGGTACAGAGTTAAGAATATGATACATGAAGAATCACAAGATTGGTTTGGCTGGCAGTAATGTATGCCTAGAGGATTAATATGTAATAGGGCTAGAAGGGAAGCACTTCATACTCTTCTTATAGGATATTATATAATATATTGCTTATATTTGTAAGTATTATTTATATTCATATTAAAGTCCAACACAGCAAATATTGAAATATATATAACATGACAGCATATGAATAATCTATACTAAATTGCTTACTGTCTCAGGGAGGGGGGAGAAAAAATTTGGAACTAAAAATTTGAGAAAATGAATGTTAAAAATTGTTTCTGGAGGCAGCAAGGTGGCTTGGTATCTTGAGAGCCAGGCGATCCTGGAAATCTGGCCTCAGACACTTTCTAGCTATCTGATGCTGGGCAAGTCACTTAACACTCCCTACCTAGCTCTTACCATTCTTCTTCCATGGAATCAATACCCAGTATTGATTCTAAGATGGAAGCTAATGGTTAAAAAAAAAAAGTTGCATCTACATATAATTGGGGGGGGGGGAGAAATTATTACTAAATGGGGGGGGGGGGCCCTACACATAACCTATACATAGCATGAAAGTGATGCTATGAACTCTTGGTGGGCAAGGGAGGGGAAACAACCAAGCTTTGATCTTTCTTGGAATCCCAGTATTTTGTCTAGAGGTTGGCACAGAGTAAAGTAAGCTTTTAATAATGATTAACTATCAAGCTAAAAAAGCTTCAAATATAAGTCTTGGGGATAGACTGCATGTCTGTCACCCAAGGACCTAAGATAGATCTAACAATGTAGTTCATCAAATGTTTGGGTGATGGATGATTTTTGTACACATCAACTGAAATTTTATTTTGCATATTCTGAACTTGACACCAAATAAAGTAGGCCTTTCTATAAACAGAGAGAGAACAGAGCACTTTATATGAAACTGCAGATCTCTATTATGTACCATTTGCTTCTCTTTTTAAGTATATAATAAATTCAACCTGCAGCTTTCAAAGCTATCCTGCTTGTCTTGTATTTTTTGTTTTTGGCTTTTTTCTTCTCTACATTAGAAAAAATAATTATTTCTTTCTTTTCTGCTCTTCTTTCTATTCTTCGTCCTCACCACTTCCCCATCATGACCCATCATAGAGGAAAAAAACAACCAAATGTTGTAGAGCAAAGAGGGAGGAGGGGAATCCACAATTTCCAAACTAACTGTGTCAGAAAATGTATGTCTCAATCTGCACCTCGAGTCCATCAACTCTTCCATCACTGGTCCTCTGGAATCATAGTTGGTCATTTCATTGGCCAGAGTTCTCAAGTCTTTCAAAGTTGTTTTTCTTGGTTTTGCTCTATCAGTTCATTCAGGTCTTTCCAGGTCTCTCCTGAAACTTCCCTTTATCTCATTTCTTATGGAACAATTCTATTAAATTCATAAACTATAATCTGTCTAGTCATTTCCCAATACATGAATACCTTCTTAGTTTTCAGTATTTTGTCAAACCAAGAGCTATTATCAATACTTTTATACATTTCTTTCTTTGGAGTCTTTGGGACAATAACTAGTAGTGGTATCATTGGGCTAAGGGTATGCATAATTTAGTGACTTTTTTCAATCTGCTATCCAGAATGGCTGGACTCTTTTGCAGCTGTGCCAACACTGCATTAGTGTGCCCATTTTTCCAAAGCCCTAACATTTGTCTTTTTCCTATCTGAGGAATGTGAGGTAGAACTTGAGAATTGTTTTAATTTCCATTTTTCTTGTTTCTGATTTGGATTATATTTTCAAATGGCTGTCAATAAGTTAGATATCTTCTTTTGAAAACTGCCTGTTCTTTGACCATTTACATATCAAGGTATGGCTTTTATTCTTAGGTATTTGAATATGTTCTTTATGGATCTTGTAAACGACACCCTTTCCAGAGAACCATGAAACAGAGATCACCAGTTACTTATTTCTTTTCTAATTTTAACTACACTGGTTTGGATTGGGAAAAAAATGTTTCAAATTTCATATAATTATAACTGGAAAAGGAGTAGTGGAGAGAATACTCCTAGAACCATAACTGGACCAACTCTGCTCTAGAAAAATATCAATACATTTCACAAGAACTTCACTCAACAATCCCAATCTTATTAACTTTCCAAATTAATATACCCTTCTTTGGTTAACATTCTCTTATGAGAGTAATCTATCTCACTAGAATATAAATAAGCTCCTTGAGGGCAGAACTGTCTTTATTTTTTGTACTTCTATTCCCAGAACTTTTCACAATGCTTGGCACATAACAAGCAATTAATGATTTTTCATTGATTTGTTTAGACAAAGAGCTGGAGTGTTTGGCCAGAGTCTGAGAGTAGAGAAATTGAGTTACAGAAAGTTCCTCATTTGCACTGGAGGAAGGAATTTTCACACTAAAAAGGAATGAAAAAGAATTTACTAAGTGCTTTTATGTAATAGGCACAGTGATTATTATAGGTGAGGGAAAAAAAATCTATTCATTATCTTACCTCTACCTGCTAGATTTTAAGTATCTTAAAAGAAAGGGGGGTTAATGGGGTGGTGGAAGGGAATGTCCAGGTCTCATTAACCTTTCTCTCCTCTAGCCATTAACCAGTTGATTTAATTAATAACAAGGGAATACTCCAACCAAGGAACTCTGGGACTCTATGTCTGAAAGGACTCACCAACTTTTCACTCTAGCTCCCTTCTTTATATTTACTCTCCTCTGCCAGGGCACCACATTCCACCCAACCCCTCTTCAATGCCTAAGTCAGCTCTGAGCCCTCAAAATTTCCACCACCACCCCTAAAAAAGAGAGCAGCCAAGGGAAATGAAAGCTCACATTTGCACGAAGCTTTATGGATCCATAACCTCTTTTGTGTAATGAACCCTTTTAACAATCTGATGAAGACTTTTTCAGAATGACTTTTAGAAATATAAAATACATAGGAGAAGGAGGGAAACTAATGATATAGAAAATAGCTATCAAATTATTTTTTAAAACAAGTTCACATATCCATGTGTTCTTTATCCTTGGGCTAGGCCCAAGTACCATAGAGCTAGTAAAAATTACCTGTGTTGGAATTTGAACCCAAATCTTCTGACTCCAGGTCTGGTGCTTTTCCATTCACATCTGTTCTACCCCACCACACGTCCATGTACCCAGTTTTAGGCTAGCAGATGACTTACTCCCTTCCCCAAACCCTCCAAAAATGAACTCTTGGGTAAATAAACTAAATGGGCTTGCTAAAGTATTGTATTTATTTCAGTCAAATATTCAATTTGGCCAATAGGAGAATCTTACCCAAGCATCTTCTCCTATCAGTTCATTAAGCTGACTGACCATAGTTACTATAATAAAAACATTCCAAAAACACATCATGAGCTATGCCAACAAATAGACACAATATTTGAAATCAGCTGTTGTTATAGCTTCTAGGAATTTAGTTCTACATTCATCTAATTATTGTTCACTCATATCCAACTCTTGATGACCCTATTCAGGGTATTCTTGGTAGAGATACAGGAGTGGTTTTGCCATTTCTTTCTCAAGTCAATTAAGGCAAACAGAGGTTAAGTGACTTGCCAAAGGTCACACAGGTAGTGTCTGAGGATGGGTTTGAACTCAGGTCTTCCTGACTCCAGGTCAACTGCTCTATCCACTTGGCAACCTAGCTACTTCCCATACATCAAGTTATCAAAGATAGTAAAGTAAAAGAAAATTAATTTTTAGAAGAGCTATGAAAAGACCAGTCTGGCATTTTCAAAAATATTCATAGTAGCATTGTTTATGATAGTAAAAAATAGAAACATGTGCCCAATGATTAGGGAGTGGCTAATCAAATGTGGTGGTATAGGGAACAGAGGACTGACTAGCTGTAGAGTCACAGGACCCAAGTTCAAACCAAAGATGAGGCACTTAAATACCTCTGTGAACAGAAGCAAGTCACTTCACTTTCTGGCTTGAGTATCCTCACCTGTAAAATGAGAGAGGTGGGCCAGGTGACCTTTCAGGTTCCTTTCCAGGTCTAAATCTATTATCTTAATGGAATATTCTTGCACTGTAAGGAATGATGAAGAAGAATTGAGAGAAATATGAGGAGACTAGCATTAAGGAAGTAAGAGAGTAAAGAAAGTGTTCCAGAAGAGCAATAAGAACAATTACTACAACAATGTAAATAGAAACAATACTAAAAGGTAATACAAACAGGGTCTTTTTTTTTTTAACTCTTACCTTTTGTCATATCTATTCTATAGAATAGAATTCTATTCTATATCTATTCTAATTGAGAAGAGTGGTAAGGGGTAGGCAAATGGGGTTAAGTGGCTTGTCCAAGATCACATAATTAGGAACCGTCTGAGGTCACAATGGAACCCAGGTCCTCCCAACTCCAGGCCTGGTTCTCAATCCACTGCCTAAATGCCCCTAAATAGGTTCTTAATATTTGCATCATATTATAAAAGTTAAAGCATGCATTTTCATTTCCCTTAATCAGTAAACTTCAAAACTATAAAGTGACATGTGGCTAAGTGAACAGGACAAATTTAGTGTTAGAAAAACTTGTGTTCCAATTCTACTACTACTACTTTCTGTGTCATTGTGTTAAAAGAAATGATTTTCTCTTAAATATCTAGTTGTTCATCATAGAGCTTCAAAAGTTATACCCCATCTCTGACCTCTACTTAAATATTCCAGAAATGAAAATTCTGTATTATTCAACTTTAGGAACAGAACAGCTCTTAGAAGTGTTGTAAGCGCAGGTAGGTGGCATAATGGATAAAAGTACCAGGCCTGAAGTCAGGAAGAATGGGTTCAAATCTGGCCTCAGACAGTTTCTAGCTGTGTGATCCTGGGCAAGTCACTTAACCCCAGCTGCCTAGCTCTTGCCACTTTTGCCTTAGAATTGATTCTAAGACAGAGAGTAAGAGTTAAAAAAAATTTTTTTTTAAATTTTAAGGGTTGTATTTTAGACTTGTCACTGTTCAATAGTTATATCTGTGCCATGGGGGCAGCTGGGTGGCTCAGTGGATTGAGAGCCAGGCCCAGAGATGGAAGGTCCTGGGTTCAAATATGGCTTCAGATACTTCCTGGCTGTGTGACCCTGGGCAAGTCACTTAACCCCACACTGCCTAATCCTAACCACTCTCCTGCTTTAGAATACACAGTATTGATTCTAAGACGGAAGGCATTTAAAAATATATATATGTACATATATATTTTTGTGCCATGATTGCTCCTTTATTCTTATGTAAATGCCATAGCTTTAAAGTATAATTTATTTTTGCCTGTGGAATACATTAAAGAAAATCAGAAATACTGCTTGAAGAATGACTTGTGTATATCCACCTCCAGAGAAAGAACTGACAAATGGAAACAAGCAAGGCATAATTTTATAAATATATATATATATATATCTTTTTGTCAAATGATACCTTTTCTAGTGAGGGGAGGAAGGAAAGGAGGGAGATATCTGGGTACTTTAATGCAACAAACTAATTAGTTTTTTTTAATAAAATAATTGACTAAATGAATGCTTGTTGGTGACCATATGTAAGTAACTTCATTTTTCTAAGCTTCTGTTTCTTTACCTCTAAAATGAGGATGATATTTATTTGTAGTACTTACTTCACATGCTTTTGGGGAGCTAATGCATGTAATGAGATAATGCATGTAAAGCATTTTGCAAACTTTAAATAATTCATTGGCTTGACTGCCAGTTATTAATATTATCACCACAATAAAGGTTTTTTTAAAGGTTTTGCTTAATTGTTTTGGGGATAGTACTTTCTGGTGGGACTTCAATACAAATGTCTGTCAAAACAACGCTTATACATTTTTTAAAAACATAAATAAAACTAGTTCCATTACAGCCAGGTGAAGTCATATAGCAACCATTGATCAACATTGGTGTATGGTCTTGAGATTTAATCAATTTGAAACTTCCTGTACCTTTCTACTCAGCTATCTAAGTAATCTTCTTAAAATTCAAGTCTGACTATGTCTCCTGTTCAATAAACTCCAGTGGTTCCCGATTGCCTCTAGAATCAAATATAAAATCACCTTTTGGGCTTTTAAAGCCTTTCATAATGTAGCCACTTGATAACTTTTGAGTTTTCTTATAACTCACTCCCTTCCATATACTGTGTTCTAGTGACACTGTCCTCTTGCTGGCTATTTACAAAACACTTCATTTCCCAACTCTGGGCATCCTCCCTAGCCATCTGCTATGCATGGAATTCCTCTCTTCTCATGTACACTTCTTGGTTTCCTTCAAGTCTCAGCTAAAAGCACATGTTCTTCAAGAAGCCTTTACCAGGGGGCAGCTGAGTAGCTCAGTAGATTGAGAGCCAAGCCTAAAGATGGGAGGTCCTAGGTTCAAATCTGACCTCAGACACTTCCCTAGCTGTGTGACCATGGGCAAGTCACTTAACTCCCATTGCCTAGCCCTTGTGGATCCTCTGCCTTAGAACCAATACACAGTATTGATTCTAAGACAGAAGGTAAGGGTTAAAAAAAAAAAAAAACCTTTACTGGCCCTTCTTCACATTAATTTCTTTCCTCTAAGATTATCTCTAATTTATCCCACATGTAACTTTGATTTTTTACATGTCTACCCTGTTAGAATTCAAGCTCCTTGACGGCAAGGGGTTATTTTGCCTTTTTTTGTATCACTAGCACAGTCATTGCATAAAAAGTACCTTAATAAATGCTTGTTGACAACTTGCAAGGCAGAAAGATGAAAGTAGGGAGCAGGTGTGCAGAATCTCAGCAAAGGGCCCCATCAGTTCAGCTTTAAGAGCACCCACCTTACAAAGCTACATGAGCATCATCCTTTCAATTCCACTAGAACAGTTATCACTATCAATGGGATATATAGGTATATATACAGATGCTTTTGAGTCAATAATGCTTTCAGGATCAAAAGCCAAACTTGATTGTACTACTGATATCAGAAACCTAAATAAGAGTTAAAAAACTAACATACTCTGGCTTCTCCTCACATGCACACACACATGCTCACATTTACCCACCCATTACACATATCTCCTCTTCTCTCCATCTCTTACACACCCATAGGCTTGTCTCATTTGTGAGGTAAAGGAGTCAAAATCCAGTGCCACCAAAGGAATTAAAGATGTCTGGTCTGTGTAAGAGAATACTTCCTAGGGGACAAAAGAGCTGTCCAAATATTTAAAGATCTGCTTGGTTTCAGGGAGCAGAACTAGAAGTAGTAGTGGTAGTAGTAATAGTGGTAGTGGTAGTAGTAATAGTGGTAGTAGTGGTGGTAGTAGTAGTAGTAGTAGTAGTAGTAGTAGTAGTAGAAGTAGTAGTAGTAGTAGTAGTAGTAGTAGTAGTAGTAGTAGTAGTAGTAGTAGTAATAGCTCACCTTTCCGTAGTGCTTTCACGTTTACAAAAAGCTGTTTTTTCCATAAAACCCTGTAAGGTAGGAAGCATAAGTACCATTACCACTGTATTATAGGTGAAGAAATTGAAGCTTAGCAATAAAGTGACTTGCTCAGATCACACAAGAAGGAAAAAGACCAGGACTCAGAACTAGGTATTACTACAAGTACAGTGCTCTATCCATCAATGAGAGAAATGCAAGTTTTTGCTTATAAATGAGAGATATCTAAAAGTGTAAATGTTGTAGCAAAATCAGGACACTAATGCTTTGCTGGTAGAGTTGTGAATTAATCTAGTCATTTGGGAAGGCAATATGGAATTATGCACAAAGAGCTTTAAAAGAATGCATATACCCTTAGATCCAGCAATACTACTACTAGGTTTGAACCCCAAAGAGATAATAAGGAAAAATACTTGTACAAAATCATTTACAGCCACATTCTTTGTGGTGGCAAAAAAACTGGAAAATGAAGGGTTGTCTCTCGATTGGGGAATGGCTGAACAAATTGTGGTATATGTTGGTGATGGAATACTATTGTGCTGTAAGGACTGATGATCTGAAGGATTTCTATATGAACTGAGAGAACGTCAATGAACTGATGCAGAGTGAAATGAGCAGAACCAGGAGAACACTATATACAGAAAGTAAAAAACATTGTGGAACAATCCAATGGAATGGACTTTGCTACTAGTAGCAATGCAACAAGCCAGGACACTCCTTAAGGACTTATGTGAAAGAATGCTATCCACAATGAGAGAAAAAACTATGGGAATAGAAATACAAAAGCAAAACACATGACATCACTTAGCACATGTATATATGAGTATGTGATTTGGGGTTTAGACTTTAAAAAATCTCTCTATAGCAAAAATGAATAATATGGAAATAACATTTGTACAACTCAGTAGAATTGCTTGTTGCTCTGGGAGGGAGGAGGGAAGAAGGAAGAGGGATGGGAAAGAAAATAAATCATGTAAACATGGAAAATTATTTAAAAATTAAAATAAAAAAAGAGTAATAAGAAAATAAAAGTGGAAATGGTCAGTATTCAAACAGAAACTGGATAATCATTTGTTGAGGTATAGGTTGAAATAAATGATTTTTATGTTGTTTTCCCAACTCTGAAATCAGTATCACCATTCATCTTTCTCTCCTCTAAGTTTTTGGTGTGTCTCTGTGTCTATGTGTCTGTGTATTTTCCTGGGAGGACTGGAGTAAGTTGAAGAGGTCACTACTACTCTTAGTTTGGAAAAGGTGATTGTTATTAACTGCTGAAAAAAAATTATAAAGAGCTCAAGTACAGATTAGCCCTCCTTTCCTCTTTCCCCTTCCACAAAAGGTAAAAAGGTAAACAGCACATAAATTCAGGTATATTAATTCTAAAAATTGTAAATATGTCATTTTAAAAGGTTTGTTGTATTCTTAAATGTGATCTTACTGATGTAGCAGCCAAATTAACAAATCAAATGGCATTCCAATTTTACACTAGAATTCAATAGGAAAATTGATCCACTCATAGTGAAAAATTCAATTGACCATCAAATTTAGCAGGAATACAACAAAATCTGAGACAATTAAAACAAAGCAGATTACTGGAAATATTTAAAAACAAGATTTGTCACCCATAGCTAATAAAAAGTTCAATATATACACAAGAAAATACTACCTCCTTTTTACTCTACAATTTCACTACTGTAATAACCACTCTTCTAAGCCTACTCCTGTAATTCTCTTTCTATGAAACTTTATTTTTGCCCATTACTGTTCTGTTACCACCCTATGAAAGCACTATATAAATGCTAGTTGTTATTGTCTCCTGGTTCACCCAGCTGAAGAATACTAGTGAAGAAAATTCTAAAAATATATAAACAGCCCTCTAAAATAAAATATAAGACAACACCTACAATTTCACATATGCAAATATAGTTAGATATGAAGTTCAACAAGAATTTAAAATAATCTTTCCAGAAATAATAACTTTAAAACATAAACTTCAGGTTTCATAGATCATCCAGCCACTGGCCCTTTGTCACCTCCCACTTAGAACCTCTAGGAAAAATGCTCCAAGTCTCAGCTAAGGAACTCCCCTCTGGGCAGAAAGATATCTAGATTGGTAAACACAAATCCAACTAGTCTACCACATGGAGGCTCTCATCATCCTTTTACACTGTTTTTGACTTAGTAGTCAAATCACAACTTTACTATAATTGTTCCTGCTTGGGGTATATTGATTGGCCAATTTATGGATCAATTCATCTCCGACCTCCCCCAGATACTGCTTTCCTTTGCCACTGCCACTACTCCTATATGTGGGTTGTCTCCCTCAGTAGAACCTCCTTGGGGACAGGGACTATCTCACTTTTGTATCTGGATCCCCAAGTCAAGTCAGCAAGCATTTATTAAGTCCTTACTATGTGCCAGGCACAATGTTAAAAGTTTGGTACACGAGGAAAGGCAAAAACACTATTACCTCAAAATTGTGTGTGATTTGGATGAAGATCAAATAAAAAAGATTTGAGTCAGAGGTAGAAGGAAGATTAAAGAAAAAATAACATCAAGTCAATAAGTATTTATAAAGTACCTACTAAGTGCAAAGCTCTGTACTAATTCCTGAGAATAGAAAGGCAGAAAGTGGCCATATGCAAAGATATGAACTATACAGGATAAATTATTTATATGTATATGTGTGTATATATCTCTATCTATCTATCTATCTATCTATCTATCTATCTATCTATCTATCTATCTATCTAACTAACTATATCTATATAGATATAGATATATATCAGGGCAGCCAGGTATCATAGCAGCTAGTGCACTGGGCCTGCAGACAGGAAGATCTGAGTTCAAATCCAGTCTTAGACACATACTATGTGACACTCAGCAAGTCACTTAATCTATTTGTTGCAGTTCCTCAATTGCAAAAAATAAAAAAGGGAAATTAAAACACTACCTACCGCACAAAGTTGTTGTAAAGCACTTAGCACAATGCCTAACCTATAGTAGGAAATATATAAATGCTTGGTCCCATCCCCCTTCTACCTAAACAGTAGGTAATCTCAGAGGAAAGATACCAGTAATAACACAAAATCCTATAGAGGGTGAATGGCAATGTCAAAGGCTAAAGAAGGATGAGGACCAATAAAAGGCCATTAACAGAAGAGTGATACCTTCAAAGAGGACAGTTTCAACAAAAGAGGTAAGACTTCAAACTTACAGGCCTTGGCACAGTGGTGCACATAATCATTAATAATTGCTTTTTCACTCATTAGTTTAAATTTTAAAACTGGTTTGTAGGGCAAAGGCCTCATATCTAAATTACTATAAGATGTTTCACCTTTGAAATTACAAAGTGATACTAAAATCAGGACAGATAAATGTACTTCCTGCTAAAAACATTCAATGGGATCTTTTCTTATAATCAAATCTGGTACATATCTATAGACGAGGCCATCAATTATATTAACATTTATTGAATTATGGCAACAGCTTATTTTTTAAAAGATGCTACGGTTCTTAAAACATATATTAGTGATTCACCAAACAGCATTCAGGTTAAGACTCCAAATACATTACTCTTATTCTGTTTTAGGCCCAAATATTTCAAAAATGGTGTTGATTATGGAAAAATTGATCATTATAACAGACACAAGTTTTGGACCTAGTCAAAATAGAACTTGTTCTAAACAAACTATCTAATAATGACTTAAGAGTCCAAATTATGATATGCACCCACCTAGAACCTGCTCTAAACTGAATGTCCAACTATGACTAGTGGAGTCCAAATTATGATAGAGAGCTATTCAACAATAAAATTACTTTGAATTTACTACTAATTCATAGGATTTTTACATTTTTGGCTAGAAAGGACCAGAGAGATCATCTAGTCCAACATCTCAATTTTACAAATCAAGATTCAAAGAACTTAAGTGATTTGCTCAAGGTCACACATATAAAAAGTGGCATAATGATAAGTAGCACTAATACACAGTAGTTTTAGGATAGTTTTAGATATTATCTTATTTGATTTCCCTGGGACATGAGTTATTGTTATCTCCATTTCTAATACCCTGAACCACACAAACTACTTTACTTACCTATTTCTGTATTTCACTTGAGTTCCAAACTTAAGTTAAATTCCACTTTCAAATATTAATCAGGAGACAGCTTGTTATAACAGATAGGGAGTAGCAACCTCAAAGTCAGGCTCCAGAATCAGGCCTGGGTCCAAGGCCTGTGACACATACTAGCAGCAAGTCACTTTACCTCTAAGTGCTCCAGGCAAATCGAATAAATGATCAGCTAATCTGCATTAGTTGAGTTTCTGAACAGAGTTCCTTACCCCATTGAAATTAAAATCCCTTCACACTATTCCTCCCCTCGAAAAAAATTTTTTTTTCTAATTTCTTTAAATGGCCAGAGTCGCACAAACCTCAACTCCAAAGATCTTGAAATTCACGGTCATACTAACATAGGAAAATCAATTCCAGCCTCAATTGAGATTTTTTTTAAAACTCCTATTAAAATCTACCTGGACATTTTCTATAAAGCTTTTGAGTCAGCTAACTAAAGCTTACGTGAACACCAGTTAGCTAACAAGAACGTTTCCTTCAGTCTTTTTAATGATCTAGTGAGAGCTAAAATCACGTTTTAAAAGAACAACCGGTAAGTATTTAAACCCTGGAGACAAACCTGGAGCTGAACCTGGAAAAAAATGCGCCCAATAAGTTACCCAAAATTGAATTTTATAGATTTCTTTCCGAAAGGTAATAAGGAAGGTTACGAAACCTGGGGAAACGGGGGAGAAAATAGACAGACGAAGAGTAACGAGAGAGAAGAGATTCCAGTCTGGCCCAGCCGCTCTCCTGGCTGAAGTCCGGACCCACGTCTCTCTCAGAACGCGCCCCGGCCCCGCGGTGAAGCCAATCGACTCCCCCTCACATTCGGCTTCCCAGCCTCGGGCACCTCCGATCGGCTCTTTGCCCCTCCTCGCGGCCTGCCGGCCTCCTTCGCCTGCGCCTTCTTCTCCTCCTTCTCCCCGGAGCCCACGATTAGGCCTCGGTCCGTCTCCGAGGCGTCCGTTCCGGTCCGTCCTCTTTCCCGGGTTCCCTCCCCCTACGCCCCGGGCTCACCCAGGTCCCGGGCGCAGTCGGTCCGTTGGCAAACCCGATCCCCCCCCTCCCCCCGCGCGCACACACACACACACACACACACACACACACACACCCGCCTCCCCCACACCCACCTCTTTTCCTCACACTTCCCGGGTGGCTTAATGGAGGCGACGGCGCTGAGGAGAAATCACCTTCGCTCAGGCAGTCGCCGCCGCTGCGTCCAACCGCGGAAAAAGCGGCCCCCGGGTTCATCCCCTCTCCCCGCCATCAGGTACTCACCACAGGGCGCGGAAGCTCCGGACCGACCCCAGTCTCAGCCGCCGTCGCCGCCGCCACCACTTCATTCAGCAAAAGCCACAACCGCGTTCCTTCCGGCCCAGCCGCGTCGTCCTCTTGCGCCTGCGCGCAGCGCCCCCTTCTGACTAGGGACAGGAAGAACCATAGAGCATCGCCGCGGTGGGGGAGGAGGAGGAGGAGGTGAGGGAGAGGGAGGTGAGGAGGGAGGGACTCAGCTAGGGAGACCATAGAGAGGATTCCACTCTTCTCCCCGCCCACCGCGTCTCCGCCCACCTCTTTCCCCAATCCACGAGTATAGACTCCACCTTCTGGCGGGAGGTCGCAAGGAATAAGAGCCCAGCTAGGGTAAGCCAGAAGTTCTTTCCATTAGTATTTGGAGTGGGGAGAGGGGTAAGGGGGTCCTAGGGAGGGGATGGAAAACCTGAGAGACTTAAGGCTTTGGGATGTTGGAAGCAACCCATTCTATCGACAAGTATCCCTATCTGTCTTTTCCTTGTTCTTTGATTTGGGGCAAGTAACATCCATTTTCTGAGCCTGTTTATACTCACCTGTAAAATGATGGAGTTGGACCTTCCACTCTGAAATTCTACAATTCCCCTAAGATTCTACGAGATGGGCCTCTTAGAGACAAAGTTTCGTTCATGCAACAAACATTTATTTAGACCCTTGGGACACGAAAGACCGGAATTCAAGTCCCACCTCTTACACATGTTGGCTCTCTGTCCCCTGGGCATATCATTTTATTTCCCATGGGCCTAGGCAAAGAAGATGCCAACTTGCAATGGGTGGCAAGAGTTTCCTCATTTAGAGAAATCTCCTTGTGCCAGTTGGTACCTCAGTGTAGTGGATAGAGGCCTGACATGGAGTTAGGAGTCTGGATTCAAATCCCATTCCTAATACTTACTGGTCTGGTGAGCCAGGGACAAATCACTTAATATTTCTTAGGGTCCCCAGGTGATATTCTAAGAAGGTTTTAATTGTAGAGCAGCAGCTGGTCTTTGCTGGTAAAAGAAGTTCCCTCACTAGGAATTCCCTTCTTCAATGAAATCACATATGTGGACCAAAAAATGTCCAAGGTTCTCTCTTGGGATCTATATTGGGATACCATATTATTAAAAGACTTTAAGATTCAGACAGAAGAGTGTGGACTTTAATATAGTGAAGCTACTGGGGACTCGGGTCTAAGAGGGGAATGGTATGATTAAAGCAATATTAACATGGACAAGATGTCCAGATACTGTTCAACTCAGGGCAAGCTCTAAGAATAAAAATACACAATGAATAGAGCCAAGTGTAAAGAGTTCTTTCCCATTCTTATCTCAAGATAGAAATAAACAGAAAATTTCCTACAAAATTAGTTCCTGGGGCATGGAGGCCTCTCTCAACAGTGTATATTCAAGAGGAGTACCATGCTTTCTTCTGGATTGTCTGGATTTATTTCCCCTACTAATCTCATTCTAATTATACAACTTTTGCTGATGTTTAAAAAGATTTAACTGATTTATTACTTAGTTCTATGAGATACTTATTGAATATGATCTCAGCTCCCTAACAAGTGATGTACTTAAAGTGATTTTCCAGGTTAATACTGATTTCAAGAAAAGAAAAGGATTAACAGAGTATCAAAAGGATATCCCTTGTCAGATCATGGTACTAACTTACTAAACAGAAAATATGATCATTATAGTTGTAGGAGATATTAAGAAGTAAAAAACTGTGTCCCTGTCCTTCAGGAGTTTCTAATCAAATTGGGAAGGTAAAATTTATACTCCCCCCCAAAGTTAAATAATTATATATGATTATACATGACACTTAGTAGCTGTATGACCCTGAGCAAGTTATTTAACCCTGTTTGCTTTCGTTAATCATATGTAAAATGAGTTGAAGAAGGAAATGGCAAACCACTCTAGTATCTTTGCCAAGAAAACTCCAGGTCATGAAGAGTCAGATAGTACAGAAACAACTCAACAACAATTAACTACCAAGTGAGTGATAGTGGTGTAGGAGTACAGATGAGATCATCTGACAAGTCTTGTATAATGAAAGAAGTACATAGATTTCACTGTCTCCGTCTCTATATCTCTCATTACCACTTGTAAAAATAAAATTAATCCTATTCATCTTTCTGCTGAATTCTGCCTTTTCCATAAGTGTAATATAGGTGTCAGCAGAGATAACTGCCCAGTTACAACAAATTTAGAAGGAGCTAAACAGCAGGATAAGCATCAATACAAATATCCATCCAAAGGAAAAAAAATCTCCAACTAAATAGCAGAGCAGAAATCATGAAACTGAAATGATTAATAAAGTTAAAAGCAAAAAAGACCATTAACTTGATAAATAATAGTAGTTTTTAATTAATAAGAGTTTAACAGTTTACTAAACTACTTTAAAAAAGAGAACAAGACTCTAGCTGATCACCCTAGTGCAAATATTAATAATTTTGAAATAGGTCTTGATCAATGACACATGTAAAACCCAGTGGAATTGCTTGTCGGCTCTGGGAGAAGGGTGGGAGGAGGGGAGGGAAAGAACATGAATCATGTAACCATGGGAAAATATTCTAAATTAATTAATTAATTAAGCTTAATTTTTAAAAAGAGAGAACAAATCCAAATTTATCAAAAATGAAAAAGAACTTATAACAACTGCAAAGGAAATAAAGGAAGTTATCAGAAACCATTTTGCTCAATTATAATGCTAACAAAACTGATATCTTAAAGAGAATAGATGAATACTTACAAAAATATAAAGTACTCAGTTTAGCAAAAGAAGAAATAGATTATTTAAATAACCTGATATCAGGAAAAAATTGAACAAGTTATAAATGAACTCAAAAGAAAAAAAAAACTTCAAGACCTGATGGATTTATGAATGAATTTTACCAAACATTAAAAGAACAATGAATTCCAGTACCAAGTAAGCTATTTGGAATATTAAGAAAAGAATAGGGGCCAGTAGTAGATTGAGAACCCAGCCTAGAGACAGAAAGTACTGAGTTCAAATGTGACCTCAGACATTTCCTGGCTGTGTGACCCTGGACAAGACCCTGCTGTTCTGCCTTGGACACAGTATTGATTCCAAGACAGAAGGAAGGAAGGAAGGAAGGAAGGAAGGAAGGAAGGAAGGAAGGAAGGAAGGAAGGAAGGAAGGAAGGAAGGAAGGAAGGAAGGAAGGAAGGAAGGAAGGAAGGAAGGAAGAGACCAAAGAGAAAGAAGAGAAAGAAAAGAAGGAAGAAAATAAAGAAAGCGAGAGAGAAGGGAAAGAGGAAGGAAGGAAGGAAGGAAACAAAAAGAAAAGACTGAATACCTCTCCATTCTCTTTCTACATTACAACCTTGATCTTGATAGTTAAACCAGGGAGAGTAAAAATAAAGAAGGAAAACTATATATATATATATGTATATATATATATATAAATATACATATTTATATATATATATAGTTTACATATATATAATATTATTTATATATATAATTTATATATATATAAAACTATTGATTCATAGTTTGCACCTTTATATGGATATAATAGATAATAATAGATAATATATAACATCTATATATAGATACATATGCAAAAATGAGCATTAACAGAAATATTTTAAATAAAATATTAGCAAGTTATCCACAATAACATATTAGAGAGATTATATGGTATGACAAAGTTAGATTTATAGCAGGAATTCGGTATTTGTGCAACAAAATGAAGACTTTAACACAACCATGTTAATAACATAAGAATGAGAAATAACAATAAGATTATGAGAAAATATCAACAGATGCTAAAAAGCTTTTTGACAAAATCCAACACCTGCCTCTTTGAAAAATTCTAGAAATCATAGAAATAAATAGAATTTTCCTTAATGTGGTCAGTAGTACTTATCTGAATATAAGAAAAAATATTATAGGTAAAAGAGAAAAAAAAATCCCCCAAATTGATGAAATATTTGGGTGTATCTATCAAGCCTATTGGTGCCAAATCTCAGGCTGTGTTCTAGGGCAGTAGTCACTGAAGTTATTTGGTACTGGTTAGAAGAGGGAGAAATTGATCATTGGAAGAGTCAGAGTACAAGTATACAAATGAAAACAGATCCTAATTGATCTTCTGATGTGTGGGTTGGCTTACAACAGGCTTCCTCATATTTCACATCCTTTTCTGATTCAGAGGCCAGAGACACCTGTTTCCAGCAGGTGGGGCTCTGAGATCGGATCTCTACAGAGGAGGCAGAGAGCATCACAGCTGTAGACTCCAGCATGGCCCTTGGTCTCATTCCCCTTGTCTCTGGAAACCAAGGAATGGTTTCATTCAAGAGCAGGAAGCTCTTGAGATTGGACAACATCACAGAAGCACAGAACACTGGGGTTAGAAGGGACAATGAGCCCTGGAATTCTCAGAAGGGGGACCACACCATCTGCCTTCTTCACAGAAAGTTCCATTTGAGCAAAAGTAGCTCATTCTTATGGATATTCTGCTCAGCCTTACATACTGAGATGAAAAGGAAGCTAAAGATTGCTCTCCCTAGACATTTCTGGATTAAACTATAGCAGGGCTGTGTCTATTACCAGAGTCTAACACAATCCCTTTTATATTTGGGGTTAGCAGAGGGAGTGAGGAGAAAGAGAGAAGATTAGGAGAGCAGCCCTGACCTGTGATTTTGCCTTTGTGAGGAACTCCTAGTGTATAAACTTTCTCCCTAAGGCAGATAGCACCTCCCCTCTAATTTATAGTCTTATCAATCAAATATTTAGTATTACTTATCACTATGTACCAGACACTGTGTTAGATGCTGGCGATAAAAGAACAAAGAATAAAATACTTCCTATTCCAAAAGAACTTGTGTTCTATTGGAGGAGATAAAAAGTACATGGAAAAGGCAAACAAAATAAAGTGAACATACATAAATTTAAATACAAAGTAGTTAAGTCCAAGACAGTTTTAGAGAAAGCAGTTGGAAGGTGGGCTTGATCAGGAAAGACTTCCCTGCAGAAGATGGTGTTTGTGATAGTATCGTAAAAGAATGGAGGGTCTCCAGGCAGAGATAATAAGGGAATAGATTCCAGGCACATGGAACAGGCACTCCTAGGACAAAAAGATGAGAAATGGAGTTGGGGGAGGGAGCAGTAGCCAGGTTGCCCAGTGGATAGAGAGCCAAGCCTGGAGACTGGAGGTCTTGGGTTCAAATTTGACTTCAGACACTTCCTAGCTATCTGACCCTGGGCAGGTCACTCAGAAAGAAAGTAAAAGTTAAAAACAAAAACAAAAAAACTGAGTGTGAACAGTTTTCATATATGCCTCCTTGATTTCATCAAAGCCATCCGTGTGAAGCTGGGACAATTTGAATACAAGGGAGAATCTACCTCAAAATGGGGAAAGGAGATTCTTTGAATCCAGAGAGGTCAGAACAAACATGGAGCAAAGAGACTGGTATGGCTGTGACTAATTCATTTCCTGGCCTCCAATCTCTTAAACTCTCTAGTTGCCAATCCACACCACTGCCACGAGTCTAACTTTAGTTAGACTACTTAGTTTAAGAAACTTGGGTGGTTCCCTATTGCCTCGGGATAAATGAATGAATTTTAAAATCATGCACAGAGAATTTACAAGGTGCTAAGCACTTTGTACCTTAGATGGGAATCCAAAAGAAAAGAAATCCTCCTTCTCAAGGAATTTTCAGGAGTATTGTCAGGAGAAAGCCGAGCAAGTCCTGGAAGTTATAGGGATAGTGACCGGGGTTAAGGGAAGCCCACTGGCACATTCCATTCAACAATAGCAGAGTTGATTTGGTTTGGTGAGAGGGTTGAGGGGAAGAGTAGGGATAGACAGGGAAGGCTATGTAAGAGAGTGAAGTAATGAAGTGTGGTTGGGGCTTTTCTGGAATAGTGGCCAGAAGAGTTTATTGGCCAGCCCAAGGTCACACAGCAAAGATACTAGAGTGGTTTGCCATTTCCTTCTCCACTGGACAAAGGCAAACACGGTTAATTGACTTGCCCAGGATCATACAAGTCCTCCTGATTCCTGACCTGACTATCCCTTGAGCCATCCAGCTGCCTGCTCTACATCCTCCCAAACTAGCTTACTTGTTCCCTGCCTGTATATAGGGTTCCAAATCTCCCACTTATTTGCCTTCATACAAGTTTTCCACTTTCTGGAATGCATTCTCTCCCTCTTCACCCCTGACTTCACCTAAGAACCTCCAGCTCTAATCAGGGTTCAGTTCAGTTCAAGTGTCATTTCCTGCATGAAGTCTCTCTTGGTTCTCCCCATCCCTACTCCCAGCTGTTAGCCCCCTCCTTGTCCCCAACTTAGTCTGTTTTCATTTTGAATTTACTTATATCTTGTTCCTCTCAGTAGAAAATAAGTTCTACAGGACAAGAACCATTTTGGGTTTTTGAGTGTGTGTGTGTGTGTCTTTTTTCTTTCTTTTTTTATATTTATTTTTGGTTACAATAATCACTTTATTTCCCTCCCTCCCTCCCACCCACCCTTTCCACAGCTGATGCACAATTTCATTGGGTATTACATGTGTCCTTGATCAGAACCTGTTTCCATGTTGTTGTTTGCATTAGGATGTTCATTTAGGGTCTACATTCCCAACCATAGCCCTTCAATCCATGTATTCAAGCGGTTGTTTTTCTTCTGTGTTTTTACTCCCACAGTGTTTCCTCTGAATGTGGATAGTGGTTTTTCTCATAGATCCCTCCAAGTTGTTCAGGATCACTGCATTGCCACTAATGGAGAAGTCCATTATGTTCGATTGTACCACAGTGTATCAGTCTCTGTGTACAATGTTCTCCTGGTTCTGCTCCTCTCACTCTGCATCAATTCCTAGAGGTTGTTCCAGTCCCCATGGAATTCCTCCACTTTATTATTCCTTTGAGCACAATAGTATTCTATCACCAACAGATACCACAATGTGTTCCGCCATTTTCCAATTTTTTGTCACCACAAAGAGCACAACTATGAATATTTTTGTACATGTTTTTTTTTTTTCCTGATTATCTCTTTGGGGTACAAACCCAGCAGTGCTATGGCTGGATCAAAGGGTAGACAGTCTTTTAGCGCCCTTTGGGCATAGTTCCAAATTGCCCTCCAGAATGGTTGGGTCAATTCACAACTCTACCAGCAATGAATTAATGTCCCAACTTTGCCACATCCCCTCCAGCATTCATTACTTTCCTTTGCTGTCATGTTAGCCAATCTGATACCTCAGAGTTGTGATTGGCATTTCTCTGATTATAAGAAATTTAGAATACTTTTTCATGTGCTTATTAATAGTTTTCATTTCTTTAACTGAAAATTGCCTATTCATGTCCCTTGCCCATTTTTCAATTGGAGAATGGATTGATTTTTTTGTACAATTGGTTTAGCTCTTTATAAATTTGAGTAATTAGACCTTTGTCAGAGGTTTTTATGAAGATTGTTTCCCAATTTGTTGCTTCCCTTCTAATTTTAGATGCATTAGTTTTGTTTGTACAAAAACTTTTTAATTGATGTAATCAAAATTATTGATTTTACATTTTGTGATTTTTTTCTAGCTCTTGCTTGGTTTTAAAGTCTTTCTTTTCCCAAAGATCTGACACGAATACTATTCTGTGTTCGCCTAATTTGCTTATAGTTTCCTTCTTTATATTCAGGCCATTCACCCATTCTGAGTTTATCTTGGTGTAGGGTGTGAGATGATCATCCAAACCTAATCTCTCCCATACTGTCTTCCAATTTTCCCAGCAGTTTTTATCAAATAATGGATTTTGGTCCCAAAAGCTGGGATCTTTTGGCTTATCACAGACTGTCTTGCTGAGGTCACTTACCCCAAGTCTATTCCACTGATCCTCCTTTCTGTCTCTTAGCCAGTGCCAAATTGTTTTGATGACCACTGCTTTGTAATATAGTTTGAGATCTGGGACTGCAAGGCCACCTTCCTTTGTATTTTTTTTTCATGATTTCCTTAGATATCCTTGATCTTTTGTTCTTCCAAATGAACTTTGTTATGGTTTTTTTTCCTAATTCAGTAAAAAAGTTTTTTGGTTGTTCAATGGGTATGGCACTAAATAAGTAAATTAATTTGGGCAGGATTGTCATTTTTATTATGTTAGCTCATCCTACCCATGAGCAATCAATGTTTTTCCAATTGTTTAGATCTAATTTTAATTGTGTGGAGAGTGTTTTGCAGATGTGTTCTTATAGTTCCTGTGCTTGTCTTGGCAGAGAGATTCCTGAGTATTTTATATGGTCTAGGGTGATTTTAAATGGAATTTCTCTGTCTAATTCTTGCTGCTGAAATGGGTTGGAAATATATAGAAATACTGATGACTTATGTGGGTTTATTTTGTATCCTGCAACTTTGCTAAAGTTGTTGATTATTTGTGACTAGCTTTTTGGTTGATTCTCTAGGATTCTTTAAGTAGACCATCATATCATCCACAAAGAGTGATAGCTTGGTCTCCTCATTGCCAATTTTAATACCTTCAATTTCTCTTTCTTCTCTAATTGCTACTGCTAGTGTTTCTAGTACAATGTTAAATAATAGAGGTGATAATGGGCATCCTTATTTCACTCCTGATCTTATTGGAAAGGCTTCTAATTTATCCATGTTGCAGATGATATTTGCTGATGGTTTTAGATATATACTGTTTATTATTTTTAGGAAAGACCCTTCTATTCCTATGCTTTCTAGTGTTTTCAATAGGAATGAGTGTTGTATTTTGTCAAAGGTTTTTTCTTGCATCTATTGAGATAATCATGTGATTTTTGTCAGTTTGCTTGTTAATATGGCCAATTATGTGGATGATTTTCCTAATATTGAGCCATCCTTGCATTTCTGGTATGAATCCTACCTGGTCATAGTGAACAACCCTTGTGATGACTTGATGGAGCCTTTTTGCTAGTATCCTGTTTAAGATTTTTGCATATATATTCGTTAAGGAGATTGGTCTATAGTTTTCTTTCTCTGTTTTTGACCTACTTGGCTTTGGGATCAGTACCATGTTTGTGTTGTAAAATGAATTTGATAGAAGTTCTTCTTTGCTTATTCTGTCAAATAGTTTGTATAATATTGGGATTAATTGTTCCTTGAATGTTTGATAGAATTCATTTGTGAATCCATCAGGCCCTGGGGATTTTTTCTTAGGGAGTTCTTTGATGGCTTGTTCAATTTCTTTTTCTGATATGGGGTTGTTTAGGTAATCTATTTCTTCCTCTGTTAGTCTAGGCAATTTATATTTTTGTAAGTATTCATCCATTTTACCTAGATTGCCATATCCATTGCCATACAATTGGGCACAATAGTTTTCAATGATTGCCCCAATTTCCTCCTCATTAGAGCTGAGGTCTCCCCTCCCATCCTGGATACTTTCAATTTGGTTCTCCTCCCTTCCCCTTCCAACCAGACTGACTAGTACCATGTCCATTTCACCGGTTCCTTCAAAGTACCAGCTTCTAGTCTCATCTATCAAATCAATAGTTCCCTGACTTTCAATTTTTATCAATTTCTCCTTTGATTCTTAGGATCTCCAATTCAGTTTTCATCTGAGGACTCTTAATTTGTTCACTCTCTAGTCCTCTAATTTGCCTGCCCAATTCATTGACCTCTGCCCTCCCCAATTTGTCAACATATGAACTCAAGGATATAAATTTCCCCCTGAGTACTGCCTTGGCTGCATCCCACAGGTTCCGAAAGGATGTCCCATCACTGTCACACTCTTCAACGAAATTATTGTTTCTATGATTTGTTCCTTGACTAACCAGTCTTGGAGAATTGCACTGTTCAACTTCCAATTAATTCTTTATTTACCTCTCCATGTACCCCTACCAATCATTACTTTCATTGCATTGTGATTTGAGAAGGTTGCATTCACTATCTCTGCTCCTCTGCACTTGTTTGCAATGCCCCTATGCCCCAATACATGGTCAACCTCTGTGAATGTACTATGTGCTGCTGAAAAGAAGGTGTAGTCCTCTTTGTCGCTACCTATTTCTCTCCACATATCTACCAACTCCAATTTTTTCCAAGATTTTGCTCACTTACCTCTTTCCCATTCATTTTTTGGTTTGATTTATCTAGTTCAGATAGAGGAAGGTTCAGGTCTCCCACTAGCATAGTTTTTCTATCTGTTTCATCATTGAGCTCCACCAGTTTCTCCTTCAGAAATTTGGATGCTATGCCATTTGGTGCATACATGTTGAGTACTGATATTTCCTCATTGTCCATACTGCCCTCTATCAGGATGTAATCACCTTCCCCATCTCCTTTAACTAGATTTCTTTTTACCGTGGCCTCAGATATCATGATTGTGACTCCTGCCTTCTTTTTATCAGTTGATGCCCAATAGATTTGGCTCCATCCCCCTACCTTCACCCTATGTGTATCTACCTTCCTCATGTGTGTTTCCTGTAGACAACACATGGTAGGGTTTTGGATTCTAATCCACTTTGCTATTCACTTGCACTTAGTGTGTGTGTTTTCTTGCAGGAAAGAGAAGAGCTTTGAAAGCATAATATTGAATTTCAATTGAATTGAATCATCAAAAGGAATGCCAAGCTTTGCCTATTAGAGTTTGTTTCATGTACAGTCTTCATTTTCTATTTTATGGTGGATATAAAATGTTCATTTTATTTCAAGTTTGCAAATTTCAAAATTAAAAACATTTTAAATATTTTAAAAAATTTCCCCATGTTTGGGTTTGTCTTTGTATCTCTGGTACTTGGCATAGCATTCAGTAGATACTTTTAAAATGCTCACTAAGTCAAATGGAATTGAAAATATCAAAGTTGGGATTCAAACCCAGCTCTCCTGGCTCTAGATACAGCATGCTTTCTTCTGCTGTAGTCCAAAGATATCAATCATATCACACAGGGCTCAAAACACTCCCCTATGTGACCTGGACCAGACTAAAATGTAGTTGGGAGGGGTAGCTAGGAGGTTCAGAGGATTGAGAGCCAGAGATGGGGGGGCCTGGATTTTTTAAAGTTGACCTCAGACACTTCCTAGCTGAGACCCTGGACAAGTCATTTAAACTCCATTGCCTAGCCCTTACCACTCTTCTGCCTTGAAATCAATACACACTATTGATTCTAAGACAGAAAGTAAGGGTTCCAAAAAAACTCAATAATGTGCATTGGTTTTAAGATGGAAGATGCTTTTTTTTTAAACCCTTACCCTCTGTCTTAGAATCAATATTGTATATTGATTTCAAGGCAGAAGAGTGGTAAGGGCTAGGCAGATTTGAACCATGTCTGGTTCTTATTTCACTGAACTACCCAGCTGCCCCTTTTAGTATTGATCCTAAGGCAGAAGGTAAGGGTTTAAAATTTTTATATAGTTGGGAAATATTTAACAAAATAAATAAAAATATAATAAAACATAGATAATGTTAATATGTAGTTTTCTGGAACCTTACATACAGTTTAGTGGCCTCATTTTTATTTGAATGGGACACCACCAGACACTCTGACATTTTAGAATTCAAATTTTCTCCCTCCCTATCCTCTACCCACCCTCTCCAGGTGATGAATAGTATGATAAAGGTTATATCTGTACTTTCATGTGACATATTTCCATAATGCTCATGCCATGGTAGAAGTCACTTGTCACACATACAATAGAAATCTCATGAAGGAAGTATCGTAGAAGATGATATACTTTGATCTGCACTCACTCCAAAAGTTATTTCTTTGGCTATGGATAGCATTTTGAGTCCTTTTGATTATCTTGGAGACTTGCTTTGCTAATAAAAACTTTACAGCTGATCATCACAGGGTATTTCTGTGATTATTCATACATTGTTCTCTTTGTTCTGCTTACTTCACTATGTATCAGTTCACCTAAGTCTTTCCAGGTTTTCCTGAACTCATCCTATTCATGGTTCCTTAGGCATAGTAGTATTTCATTACATATACCACAACTTTTTCATCTATTCCCCAAATGCTGGACAACTCCTGTTTCCAGTTCTTTGCCACCACAAAAAAAAAAATGCTGCTAAAAATATTTGGTACAGATAGGTCCTTTTCCCTTATCTCTGGTAGTGCTGGGTCAAAGACTATATAGTTTTATGGCCCTTTGAGCCCGCTTCCATATTGTTCTCCAGAATGGTTGTATCAGTTCTTTCAACAGTCAATTGGTGACCTAATTTTCCTTCATCTCCTCTAGCACTTATCATTTTCCTTTTTGGTCATGTTAGTTAATCTGGTAGTTTTAAAGTGGTATCTTAGGGTTGTTTTAATTTACATCTCTCTAATCAATAGTGATTTGGAGCATTTTTTCATATTTTCAGTGAATAGTTTTAATTTCTTCCTTTGAGAACTGCTTGTTCATATCCATTGACCATTTTTCAGTTGGGGAATGCTTTGTATTCTTATACATTTGACTTGATAGATAGATAGATAGATAGATAGATAGATAGATAGATAGATATTTGAGAGATCAGTCTTTCATTAGATATATTTGTTACAAGATTCCACACACACCCCCATTTGTTATTTCCCTTCTAATCTTGGTTGCATTGGTTTTATTTGTACAGAAACTTTTCAATTTAATGTAATCAAAATTATTTCTTTCGTTTTCCATAATGTCTTCTATGTCTTGTTTGGTCATAAATTCTTCCCTTATCCATAAATCTGACAGGTAAACTTTTCCATGTTAACCTAATTTGTTTATGGTGTTACCCTTTATTTCTAAAGTAAATATCCTTTTTTTTATTTTATCCTGGTGTATGGTGTGAGATATTGGTCTGTGTCTAGTCTCTGTTTTATTTCTTTCTAGTTTTGCCAGCAGTTTTTGTCAAATGATAAGTAACTCAATTTTTAAAAAATGTTTAAAATTGTGTTTACATGCAACTGGGAAAAATAAAATATTGTTTAAAATATTTTAAATTTAATTAATTTATTTTAACATTAATAATGACTTTATATTATTAAATGTTTTTAAAATAATGAATATTAAAAATAAATGAAAAAATAATTAATTAATTTTCAATATAAGACACAAGTTGACATCTAAAATTCCTTCATAATTGACCATGCATTTGTTTAATTCAAAGAACATTTATTAACTACTTTTTTCACATAAAACACTGCTAAGAACTAAAAGTACAAAGATTAAAAGTTATATGATTGGGGGCAGCTGGGTTGCTCAGTGGATTGAGAACCAGGCCTAGAGACGGGAGGTCTTAGGTTCAAATCTGACCTCAGCCACTTCCTAGCTGTGAGACCCTGGGCAAGTCACTTGACCCCCATTGCCTAGCCCTTACCACTCTTCTGCCTTGGAGCCAATACACAGTCTTGACTCCAAGAAGGAAGGAAGGTAAGGGTTTAAAAAAAAAAGTTATATGATTACTGTCCTTGGCAAACTTAGATAGTGGCTTTGTTTTTTAAATTCTATTCTGCAAGAAAATTATATGCTATTTAATATTAATAATCAAGCTGGGCCTTGGAGAAGAGGTGTTAAATTGCCTCTCCTTCCCTTCATTACAGAGGTGGTGGGATCATGGGTGTGGAATATTACTATACTTTGTAGCATCCCAAGCATATTCACATCTATGAAATATAAATGACTGTATGATTACTGTGTCTCCAAGCATAAGGTTATACCAATGAGGTTTGTGAATGTAACCTTGAACCGGCCATGTGGCCCTTGGCTAAGACAAACTCATTAACATGCTTGGACTGCTTGGGAGTACCGCCCAAGCAGGACAGGAATAAATTCAGAGGCAAACCCATGAACTTCCTCTTGGCTTTCTCTCCCCTTCCATGGAGCTCCACTGGGCTCCTTAATGACTTAGAGCAAACCTTAATCACTTTGGGCTACTAGCGTAAGGTTAAAGCGCTGTGAGGAGACAATCCCTCACATAAGGACTATAAGATCATATCAAAGCAAAACTATTCCTTAAGCACCTAAAGGAAGACCAGTTTAAAAAAAGCAGAGCACACGCGTTTGCCCTAACTAGGAAGCAAACAGACATTTTGCTCTCAAGAGGACAAACAGCAAAAAGACTTTCTTATCAGCAAACCTCTCCACCAGTTCAGCATTTCTAAAAGGAACAGGCCTTTTGAAGCAGCACCAGAGAATGCAGGAGGACTATTATTTAAATGTAAAGGTATAAACCTGTTATGTCTTTCAAACAGATCTTTGCTAAGAGATGGTATTATTATGAAGCAAAATTTAAAAATTAAATTGTCTTAATTTGGATTGGACATGGCGAAATTACATAGGAAGGTCCAATTGTATTTCTTATAAGGCAAAGTTTTAAAGTTAAAAATCTTTCTCTGACTTTTGTCATATGCTACAGGAGATATTTTATCTGAAATAATATTTTAAAATGAATTATTGTATAACTGTAGGCCAAAAACCAAGGTGTAAACACGAATTTATCAAGGCTTTCAGAGGTAAATCCTCATGGACTCTTGCAATCATGTGACTCATTACCAAAACTATTTGGATCTGGAAAGGAAACTTAATTCAGCAGTTTCATAAATTGATCCATATGCCTACACCTCAGGTTACAAGTTTTCATGGCAAGTATTGAATATTATCAAAAGCAAAATTAATAATCAGTGCAAATTTTTAATTGACTAACATCAATTGGCATATGCTTTGGACAAATTTCTAATATATTCAAATTTTAAATATGTAGGAATCATTAAATTTTTAAACAGGACATAAGGTCAACAAGGATAAAAATTAGCAGCCATTATTTAAAAACCCGTATAAAGTCAAAAAATTGTATGTAAAGCACATTACTGCTACTTTATCCAAAAAGCAAATTAATTAGAATTACCCAGTCTCAAAATAATATAGCATCAATTCTAAACATGAGACACATTCTCAACATTGCAAGGCATCAGAGTAAATACAGTGCTAGAAGGATTCAAATTGTTAATCAGTAATAAATTATTAAGGTTATTAATTAATTTGTTAACCAGTAACAGTGACTTATGTGTGGTTTAGAATGGGCAACACTACCACTTATTCAAATTGCATATATCAATCATGATCATTTTTGCAGTATAAAACCAATTACTAGTATACAAGCTCAAATATTACTTGCACTAGGTAGTGCATTTTTGGCAACAGAATCTTGTAAAACTCTTAGGTAAAATTGATAATTCCATTCATATTATCAAAATCTTTTCAGTCATAAATTTAAATTTGACAGTTTAAAAATAATAACATCACGGCAATTGCTATGCTTACATTTACTGCATCTATTTAGGGTACAGTAGATATTGATGCATGCACAGCATAAGTTTATACAAAAGCAAAAGCTACATGCAGATAGGCTACTGCTTAAGATCACAGCACAAGCTGGTAAAATCAAATGTGATTTATGGTATAATGCTTTTATGATTATTGGTTTAAAACGTGAATATTAAACATCTACGTAGGCCTTATTGCAAAGCCAAGGTGAAATCATTATCAAAGGCAAATGGCCTTGGGGACACTGCTTTGGGCAGACACAGATCACTTGCACTCTCTGACACATCAGAGTGCCAAGTCCATTATTCCTCAATATTTTATGCACACAAGTGAAATTACCTACCAGTGCAAAATTTTGTGAATATTATCATGTCACTCATGCACCTCAAACAGGTGTCTGAACTAAACATTGTGGACTAAGGGAGGCATTACAACATGCTCCTGTGATATAAAAATTTTAAAGCTAACATGTGATGGGAGATAATCACTCTCCTGATGTATAGGATTAAGCTTAAAATGATAAAGTATGCAAAGTTATTACAGATCTTTTAAATAATTGGGCATATCTAACTATTCCAAAACAATTGTGGAGTAACAGTGCTTGTAACAGCAATACATGGGCTGAATGGGATAATCCATGGCCTAAATGCAAGCAATTTCAAAAGGGCTCAAAAGAATTGATAAGCCCCAAACTCCAAACACAAGAAGGAGATATTTTCAGCCACTTTCTAATTTAACAAGACCCAATAAGGCTTTCTTTTGGGGTCGAGATTTCTGTTTATTTTCTCAGATACCAGAAGTCCATGGAAGAAAACTGAAATGATCCAAATGAAAGACAGTTTTCCCAGAAAGTCAATGCAGATGTGTCTGGCACCATCCACAACATGGCACCAATGCCAGACAACAGGAAAAGCAGCCAATGAGCTGGAAAAACCATCACTGCCCTATAGGCAGGTCTAATGCAATATCCACACAAATGTACTTGTATGAAAGACAATCTACCTAGAGAAAAATATCATTGTTGCTCACAAGCATTCTATTATGCCAGTATATGGGTATTTGTTGTAAGAGCTAAGTTTATCATGTACCTGAAAACTTCAAAGGGTATTTGTACAATATGTAACCTGCAATTATTTTATTGGAATTGTTCCATGTTACCCAAATTTGATCAAATGAATATCATACTTATCATACTATTGAAATGTTAAAACAATGCAGTGAATACTGTCCAATTGTAACACAAATTGTTGCTATCATCCAAAATGTATGTATAATATTTATCTGATAGGGTTCATTTTAAATTTGTAAGAACGAATTAGATCTTCATTAGAATCAATCTTATTCAATAGTCTATGTTTTTGGAAAAGGCATTGAAGCTTTTAAAAAGAAAAACGGGGTGGAAATGGTATTACTAACCATCTATCTCTCCTACACCCCAGAAGGAATATAAGCTAATATTATTAAATCACAAATCCCATGTAATGATAAATGTTGCATTGTATGTTGTACATGGATTGGGCTGAATATTGCCAGGAGATTAAGACTATCAGGGACCCAACAGGATGATAATTTTGGGTCGAGGTTTTGTTTGTATGTTTACAGAGAATGAAAACACCTGGTCACCCACCAAGCACGTCATGCCATGTGGCACAGGACCAAGAAGAGAAGCAGACGAGTACCATCTATGATGCCAGCTGATTGCATAACAGGCATGCTGGAAGAAACCATTATTGGTGACTATAAAAACCAAACTCTGACATTACACTACTTTTAATGACATTTACTATTCTACTGATGGACAGTTGTCATGCTGACATCCATTGGTCTTTTATAACTAAACCAATATCAAGCATGTTAACTTATATGGACTAAACCCCACTCGTATATATTTATGACACCAGATGGATCCCACACTCCAAAAACTTTATCATGGGATCAAAATCGAAACAGCTATAATTGTTCAAACACTAATGTATATCTTTCATTTTGGATATCTGTTATATATGTCAAAAGGAAATTTATTTTGTATGCATTGTAAAACTCCTACTTGTATTGTAAAAAATTGGTCTATCAACAAGGGAATAGACATTGGTATGACTCTCCAAAGGAAAGGAGATAGAAATTTTTCATTCATAACACTAACCTAGCAACCCTGACTACAAAAATTATGTTCAGTGCAGGAGATGCTGAACAGGAATGTTTAATGGACAGATGGTCCTGATATCACTATTAAAAAAGGGATGAGATATCAGGCAAAATGCACTTTAGAAATTTTTAATTAGGAATCAGAATTATTGAAAATTGATCATCTACATCTATGTATAGATTATATTCCTGACAAAATCTATGTAGACATTATGTGCCACCTGCCATTGCTGTAGTTAAATGTTAATATCATTGTTGATCATTACTCCTGAAACCCCATCTCTTGGGTAATATCTTTATGGAAACTCTTTCTTGCTCTCTCCCACCAATCCCAGAATTCAGGCAGGCCGCTGGATTCGGGGTCTATTACCTTCCACTTCAAGTACTGGAAGACATTCTGGTACATGAAAGTAAAGCCTAGGTTGGACAATCTCTGTGGATGCGCAGTTATTGAACCTCTTAGATGGAATAGATTATTACACACATACATGGAACAAGGGCAAAGTATACACTAAATTTCTCTTTTTTGGAGTATGTATTGAAAATAGGAAAAAAATTTGGCACTAATAAGATTGTAGAAAAAGCACATTGAACATTATTCATTTACAACTAGGAGAAATAAGTTACATCAAACTCTGTATGAACAAGTAACTGTAGAAATTGCTTCTACATAGAAAGCAACTCAACCTTCTATTAATCCAAACATTGATTTGGTGGAATGAATTTTGCAAACATTGGTTATGTTATATTCTTGGTTGTTATATTGATTAGTTCATTTTTAGCAGAGATTTAAATAAGGCTCATATAAGAAATATGCAGCCAGAATGTATAAAGTCATTTCATTAGCTTCATTTTTGTTGTCTTCAACAAATCAAAATGTTATCTTTATGGCAAAATTGATATTTGTATTGCACTACTGTTTGAAAAATGTAAAAGATGCTAATATATTTGGTATGCTATTCAAAAAAAAGGGGGGGGGATAAGACAGAAAGTATTTTTAAGAACATTTTTACACCATTTTTATATCATTTTAATCCTATTGAGAATTTTGATTTGATGCTCTCACTTTTCTCCGAATATTTTGATTATACTATGTTGTTTTCATTTTTCTCATATTTTGAAGTATATTTCAAGTACTTTTAACACTCTAATCCTGAGCAATGAAGGTGCAAAATTTTCTCTTTATATGTACCCAACAGTATCAGATTTGTGACAGCAATTGTTAAAGTTGCAGGTGACTATCCTGGGAAACCATCACTGATTGCATAAAAAGGGAATGCAGAGGACACCTCAATGGGCCGGATAGCCAAAGCCACACATACAGGCATATATTCCATAAGAGATGGATATATGTGGGCTGCTGAGGTTGGAGGTCCTGGGACACGGTGCTTGACACCCTCATTCACAGGTGGCTCGGGTATCAAAGTCCAACCATATTGCCATGTGGCAGGCATCTAGGCGGGTATATCCCTAAAATGCATAATCAGCACAAGGGAGAAAAAGGAAATTCCCCTTCATATCCAGATACAGTCATCTTTTATCTTGCTATGAAAGCACTGGCAACTTCTTATAATCCTAACTGTGTGTGGGTAATAATCTAATGCACTTATCCTATGTTCTATGGGACTACTACCTCAATAATTCAGGATAATCAGAGTGAAAACTATTTTCTCATTACTTTTGTCATTATTTTTAATTGTTTATAAAACTTTTTATCTTTGATCTTGATTGTTTAGTCTTAAGAACACATTTTATCTTTGCAATAATCTTTATGAGCAAAGAGGAAGATTTATTATTGTTGATTATCACACTTACTTTTTTCAGCCAAGGCTTTGGCAATATATATTGAATGTCTATTTTTAATCACTTGAAGCATCAATTGGTGATGCTACATGATTTTTATATTTTTAATTTTAGTCACATTTCTATATCAATCACCTTTCATTTTATTTTAAAACAAAAAGGGGGATATGTAGCATCCCAAGCATATTCACATCTATGAAAAATAAATGACTGTATGGCGACTGTGTCTCCAAGCACAAGGTTATACCAATGAGGCTTGTGAATGTAACCTTGAACTGGCCATGTGGCCCTTGGCTAAGACAAACTCATTAACATGCTCGGACTCAATTCCCCGGGAAAGCACCACGGTTTGCAATCTACACGCCCAAAGGTGTTCCCTCTACCTTGCCACCCAATCTTGATTGTCTATACTTTGTGATGTGGATACTACATGCTTGGGAGTACCGCCCAAGCAGGACAGGAATAAATTCAGAGGCAAACCCATGAACTTCCTCTTGGCCTTTCTCCCTTCCATGGAGCTCCACTGGGCTCCTCAATGACTCTGTCTCTCTCTCCTCTTGACCTGCTCCTTCCCCGAGGCTGTAACCAGCTCGTCCTGCATTTCCTATCTTAATCTCCTCATCCACCTGGTGTTCCTTTGTACTCTCACTTTCCTATCAAAGGGAGTATCATAGGTCTGCCTGCCCTATCCAACCACTGACTTGTCCCTGTCTTTCATTTCCACCCTGGTTCTCGGTTCCTACCTCTCCTCGGGTCCCATCACAAAGGTGAGCCCCTTCCCTTGTGGGACCCTGCTGGCCAGGGAAGTCCATTAAGGAAAATCCCACAATACTTTCCTAGACATCCTGAGTAAGTCACTTAAGCCCCATTGCCTAGCCCTTCTAGCTCTTCTGTCTTGGAACCAATACACAAGATTGATTCTAAGACAGAAAGTAAGAGTTTTTATTAAAAAAAATAAAGGAAAAAGAGAGTACTGTGGCTACCCACTTGTCATCCCTCATTCTCACTTTGTAATGAATTAATTTCTTCTTATTGAGAATATGAGAATCTTAAGATCATTAATTGTATACTTAAAATTAATATGAATATGATATTGGGACCTTTCAGAAACATTTATACTCAGTTATCCTAAGAAGCATCACCTCCTAAAGTAGTAATTATTGGACCCTCATTGTTTGGAAAGATGACAATTCTTATCTATGACTTTTCATAGGTCCTGCCACCATATTTGGAAGCCTTTTTTCCTTACCTTTCCTTTGGAGAATACATGGATTCCTTCAAAGCTCAGTTTGGGTGCTATTTCCTACCTGAAACACTACTTAATCTCCTGCGTTGTTAGTGATTTCCACCCTTTAAATTATTTTTGATGACTTTGTATTTATTTCTCTGTGTAAATGCTATCTCTCTAGCTCTTTTTAAATTAAAAAAAAAACTGCTTACCTTCTATCTGAGAATCAATACTACATAATGGTTCCAAGGCAGAAGAGGCACAAGGGCTAGGCAAATGGGGTTAAATGACTTGCCCAGGGTCATACAACTAAGAAATGTCTGAGGTCACATTTGAACCCAGGACCTCCCACCTCTAGGCCTGGTTCTCAATCTACTGAGCCAACTAGCTAGAGAAGACTCCTTCTCTAGCTCTTTTTATTTATTTTTAGTATCAAGGTATTTTTAATTAAGGTATATGTACATATACCTTAATATATTCTCTCTAATATACCTTAATAACCCTCTCTCTCTATATATATATATATACATATAGAGAGTTTTTTATACAGAACACAATTGCACACTTAATAAACCACAGTGTAGTACAAATGTAATTTTCTTTTTTCTTCTTTTTTATTTTATACTTAGTAACTACCACCACCATAAAAATTTTAACAAAACAAATATATAAAAAATTCAGTGCAAAACCACAAAGTCCACATTGTTTATAATTTGTTTAAAATGTGTAAATCACATATGTTGTAATATAAACATTCTTTGCTTTTGAGTTGCCATTGGATTTGTTTTATTTGAATACTTTTTCTCTTGATTTTATAGCTGTTATTTTTTTATGTAATTGTGGTTTGATTTCTTCTCTTTTCACCTCTTCATATATTTCCCTTATCTAATTTTTGTCATTTGCTAATATTCATCCTTTCAATAATATAATCTATTACATTCAAATCCATTACATCCAGTACAAACAAAATATGCAATCTATTCAGCCACTTCTCCCATTTATTGCATTTGTACTATTTCTAGTTATTTTGTCATAGCAAACAAAACTTCCATAAATATTTTCATACATATATAGCTTTTTACCCTCTTAAAAATACCCATAAGGTATTGAGATCTCTAAGTCAATGAGTATGAACAACTTTACAGCTCTTAACATATATTTCCATCTTGTTTTTGTAAAAATATTCATTGCTCCTCTAATTGCTTTAGTAATATTAGACCTGTTTCTCCATGTTCCTATCAGCATTTAATTTGATCACTTTAGATTGTCTTGTTGTCAGTTAGAATGTATTATATTGGACCATATTTTGCTAGATTGTCCTTAAAGGCAACAGCATGATCTGTTGCCAGGACCATACTCTTTTCAAAACTAATCTTTCCAACTTGGTCATACCCAGTGGAACTTTTGTTCCAATGCCACAACCCATCAGGGGTGCATATTTAACCTCCATTGTATGATGATCATTAAAGTAAGACTTTTGCAAAACCCTTATGCTCTGTTTTCCCACCAGAAACTATGTTTGGATTATTTATATGCTAGACTTAGATTTACTACTGTTTTAAGGAGTTTTAAGTTCATTCTGTCTCATTAAGAGCAAAAGTTCTATATCTAAGGAAGTTTTATTAATATTACTCTGTTGCTTTTAGAGTCAGAGCAGATAATTCTCACCCTCTTTCTCTATAAGAGACCCTCTATAAAAGAGGAAATATGAAAAGACTGGACTCTATGTTCTCTGTCTTCCTAGGGAGCAGCAGTTCTGGGGTTCTGGATGGTCTCTGAGAAAGAAGATCTGACAGTTACTTTGAGAGCTTGGGATATAATATCAATTGATGAAGAGTAGTTACTCAGTATTTTGAGGAAGAAAGGTTTAACTCTGGGCCTTTTCTCCACAGCACTTTGAGAGCAGCTGTAGAACTCTGTGTGTGTGTGTGTGTGTGTATGTGTGTGTGATTTTCACCTGACAGTTACTTCTAACAGTTTGAGTTTATATATTACTTTAAGGAGTTCATTGTCAATTAAATGTTCATTGATTAGTTAGTTAAAGATAGATAGTGTTTGAATGTGAATGGGATGAACTCACCCATAAAACGTAGACAAATAGAAGATTGGATTAGAACCCAAGACCCTACCATATGTTGTCTTCAAGAAACACATATGAGGCAGGTTGATACTCACAAGGTTAGAATTAAAGGATGGAGTAAGACCTTCTGGGCCTCAACTGATAGAAAGAAGGCAGGAGTTGCAATCATGATATCCGACAAAGCCAAAGCAAAAATAGACCAGATCAAAAGGGATAGGAAAGGTAAATATATTCTATTAAAAGGGAGTATAGACAATGAGGAATTATCACTAATCAACATGTATGCCCCAAAAGGTATAGCATCCAAATTTCTAATGGAGAAACTAGGAGAATTAAAAGAGGAAATAGACAGTAAAACCATATTAGTGGCAGACTTGAACCAACCACTATCAAATTTAGATAAATCAAACCAAAAAATAAATAAGAAAGAGGTAAAAGATGTGAATGAAATCTTAGAAAAATTAGAGTTAATAGACATATGGAGAAAAATAAATAGGGACAAAAAGGAATACACCTTCTTCTCAGCACCACATGGCACATTCACAAAGATAGATCATACACTAGGTCACAGAAACATGGCATACAAATGCAGAAAAGCAGAAATAATAAATGCAACATTTTCAGATCATGAGGCAATAAAAATAATGATCAGTAATGGTACATGGAGAACCAAATCAAAAATTAATTGGAAATTAAATATGATACTCCAAAATCAGTTAGAGAAGAAATCATAGAAACAATAATTTCATTGAGGAAAATGACAATGGTGAGACATCCTTTCAAACCTTATGGGATGCAGCCAAAGAGGAAAATTCATATCCTTGAGTGCATATGCTAACAAATTAGGGAGGGTAGAGATAATGAATTGGAAATGCAAATCAAAAAACTTGAAAACAAACAAATTAAAAACCTCCAGAAGAAAACCAAACTAGAGATCCTAAAAATTAAGAGAGAAATTAATAAAATCGAAAGTGACAGAACTATTGAGCTAATAAACAAGACTAGAAGCTGGTACTTTGAAAAAACAGACAAAATAGACAAAGTACTGGTCAATCTAATTAAAAAAAGGAAAGAAGAAAGGCAAATTAACAGCATCAAAGATGAAAACGGGGACCTCACCTCCAATGAAGAGGAAATTAAGGCAATCATTAGAAATTACTTTGCCCAACCATATGGCAATAAATATACCAACGTAGGTGATATGGATGAATATTTACAAAAATACAAACTGCCTAGACTAACAGAAGAAGAAATAGAATTCTTAAATAATCCCATATCAGAAAAAGAAATCCAACAGGCCATCAAAGAACTCCCTAAGAAAAAATCCCAGGGCCTGATGGATTCACCAGTGAATTCTATCAAACATTTAAAGAACAGCTAATCCCAATACTATACAAACTATTAGACATAATAAGCAAAGAGGGAGTTCTACCAAATTCCTTTTATGACACAAACGTGGTACTGATTCCAAAGCCAGGCAGGCCAAAAACAGAGAAAGAAAATTATAGACCAATCTCCCTAATGAATATAGATGCAAAAATCTTAAATAGGATACTAGCAAAAAGACTCCAGCAAGTGATCAGAAGAGTCATTCACCATGATCAAGTAGGATTTATACCAGGGATGCAGGGCTGGTTCAATATTAGGAAAACCATCCACATAATTGACCATATCAATAAGCAAAGCAACAAAAATCACATGATTATTTCAATAGACGCAGAAAAAGCCTTTGATAAAATACAATGCCCATTCCTATTAAAAACACTAGAAAGCATAGGAATACTGTGATATGGAAATCACTTTAAAAGACTGATATATATTAATTTAAGGTCACCAAGGAATTCAACTATGTATTTCCTAAATAAAAACTCAAGTCAGCTGTCAACCTTTTTTATGGTGTTTTAATTACAAACAGGAGGAAGAAAAGTATTAGAGGGAGAGAGAGAGAAAGGGAAAAGGGAGAGAAGGAAATAGGGCTTAAATACTCACTCTGCTTAGGCTGAGCCAAAGGCCCAAAGCCCTGGATAGCCGAGGCAAAGAAAAGAGATCAGTCCCTATCACTCACTGACCAAAATGGAGAAACAGTCTGTGGGCTCCTCCACTCCAAGCACCAGGCTCCTACGACCTCTCTCCCTCCACCCAGGAAGTCCCGAGCACTCCTGAGCTGTCCTCTACCTCACTTCCTGTCTCTCACATGTGCCAATGGTGGCTCTAGCTTGACCTAGGACCGCCCAGAGGTCTGTCCTTTTTGCATATGTCTGTTGAAAGCCATATTCTCAAATAATTAAGTCTTGAGTTTTGCTGCAGCCCTTCCTAATCTTGTTACCCTGAGTAGGGTGGAGATTGTAGTTTCTAAGGCCTGATTCTGTTATTCCAAGTATCTCTATTGTTATTGATTAGGAAATAGCTAAATCCCATCTTCTAAAGAATGGTCTGAATAGGGTTGAGTAATTTTGAAATTCACAAAATCCCCCTGAGGCCCAAGGAAGACTAATCTCTCTGATGGGTCTTGTAAACATACCAACTATGAAATTACAATAGTTAGAGATAAGGGAAAAATAGGAGAGATAGAGAGAGAGAGAGACAAAAAAACCAATGTTTTGCTGGGCACATTGACAAAAGCCAAAAGCCAATTAGAGGGCAGTCCCTTTGGCAGAAGAGTGTACATTCAAAATAAATTCAATCAACCTTCAGTTCAAGCAACCACACCCCAAAGTTCATTCTTGATCTTGATGTAATGTAGGTTTTCTGGAATCTTTCTGCAACAGTTCATTCTCTGGATTTAGGAGTTAGCAAGCTACTTCCTTGAAGATCTTTCTGAAACAAACAAAAAAACCTTTTCAAAATCTTGGATTTTTATTAAAATACAATCCCCCCTGAAGTGGGTGTTAAAAAAATCCAGTTCAGCTCAGGATGCATTGTTGAGTTATGGGGGTGTATGAGTCAGTTATTAAAAGAATTCAAAAACAATAAAAAACAAAACAAACAAAAAACAAAACAAAAATATATAAAGGGAAAAATATGGAAGAAAGTTAAACTTTTGGGAGAAAGGGAAGAAAAAAATTTCAAAATCAGAATCAAAATAAAAAAATCTATGTATAAAATGTTGAGTAAACAAGAATAACTTCATAATGGGCCCATGTAAAGTTCCAATTTAAAGTAATTTCTATCCCACAAGTCTGTAGGACAGAATACAGTAATATTTCACTTACCCATTCATATTATAAGAAGGAAAGGAACTAGAATTCTATTTTGATAGGGAAGAGTCATTCCCTGGTCTGACTTTTTTCATTCTCAAGGATATAGGGAGCCAGTATGATAGTCAAATTTTTGTACTTGTATGAGTACTTCATGAAGAGTGTAGATACAAGGAAGTCCTACGACTTAACATATGTCAAGTGTTGCAACGTCGAGTCCACATTAGTATTTCCTGTGTGCTCTTTTGGCACTATTTAGGTTAAGTCTGTGCTCCTTGTTTTTATCCCATTTCCTGGAATCAGACACAAACATTAATCATAGTCCCATAACATTTTATCAATAAATGGCAGGTTCCCACAGTCTAAAGCTGTTTGGGTATGTTTTAATAACATAGCAGGTATGTATATTTAAACTTATATTCCTGCAGATAGAGAGAAAAAAATTAATTATATGTACCTTTTGTACAAGAAATAAAGAAAGGGGGGGAAATTCAAATATTCAAAAGAAAAGCAATAATTTAAAAAATAATAAAGAGAAGAAAAAAATCAGGCATTCAGTGTGATTTTGAAAAACAGCATCAACTTGTCAATGGATTATTATCTTCAATGCAAATGATAGGATACAGTCAATCAGTCTCAGCAGAAGATGCTCTGTTTACATGTGAGCAATGAATCCAAGAGTCCTTCTCTCCAACCTGTATAGATGTTGGAGTAGTTAACAATATTTGGAATGGTCCTTCCCACGAAGGCTGAGTTGCTCCAGTATGCTGGAAATTCTTAATATACACCTTGTCTCCTGGGTTCAGGTCATGAAATGAAAAGTCTAGTGGTCCGGCTTGTACTGCAGCTCCAGATTCATGAAGTTCATGCAGTTTATGCTGTAATTCCTGTGTATAGGAAGCAATAGTAGTATCTCCCTCTAATAGTGATGTATATGCCGAGGAGAAAGGCTTAGCCTGTATAGGCGGATGTCCAAAAAGCATCTCAAATAGTGAAATATGTAGGTCTCCTCTAGGCCTGCTTCTAAGATAAAATAGGGCCAGAGGGAGAATTTCAGGCCATTTTAAATGGGTCTCAGTGCATAATTTGCCAATCATAGTTTTAAGTTCTTTATTCATCCTTTCAACTTGGCCTGAGCTCTGGGGATGATATGGAACATGGAATTTTGGAGTTATCCCCAAGCAAGAATATATTTGGTTAAAGACAGAATCGGTAAAATGACTTTCTCTATCAGAATCAATACATGCTGGCAGGCCAAAACGAGGAATAATTTCCCTTAAAAGCACCTTAGCAACAAAAGCCGCTGTGGCTCGGGTCGCAGGAAATGCTTCCGGCCATCTGGTCAGTTTATCTACTATGAATAGACAAAATTTGTAATGTCAGCCCTTTGGCATTGTTATGAAATCTATCTGTAGATGTTCAAAAGGTGTGTAAGCCAAAGGACATCCACCAAAGGCTTTGCCACGAAAGGCATGTTGGTTATATGCTTGGCAGGTAGAGCAGGCTGAACACACTTTAGAGGCTATGGTAGTTATACCAGGGGCTATCCATACTTTCTTAACAGAGTCCACGATGCCCTGGGTACCAAAGTGACCATTTTTATGAACCGATTGGTAAATTTGGTGATAGAAACTTCTAGGGAGCAGGGATTTCCCATCAGACGATACCCATACTCCATTAATCTGTTTTGCTTTAAATTTTTGTTTCCGTTTTTCCACTTCCTTTTCATTATAGGAAAGTGATAAATTTAAATCATCAGTGGTTGTTAATGCTAAAATTAATCCAGGTCCTTCTATGGCTGCTAGCTTTGCAGCAGCATCTGCTCGGTCATTTCCCCTAGAGACAGGGTCAGAGCCACCCGTATGGGCAGAGCAATGAACTACAGCTAGGGCTTCAGGCAGTTTGAGAGCAGAAAGAACTTCATTAATAATTTCTGCATTAGCTATGGATTTTCCAGCTGAGGTTAAAAATCCTCTCTGGAGCCATAGCATTCCGACTGAGTAACAAGTGCCAAAAGCATATCTAGAATCCATATAAACTGTTGCCTTTTTACCCTTGGCAATTATACAGGCATGTTTCAGAGCTATGAGTTCTGCCCCTTGAGCGCTAATATTAGAGGGCAGCGAAGCTGACCACTCAGTGGCAAATTCTGTGACTTACAGCAGCTCCTGTGTAGCATATGCCATCTCTCATAAAAGAAGAACTATCAGTAAATAAGACCAGATCTGAGTTGTTTAAGGGAGTATCCAAGAGATCATCTCGAGGCTTTTCTGCCATGGACACTAGTGTTTCACAGCTATGTAATGGTTCTCCTGAAGCTGGTAAATCTGGAAGCAAGGCGGCAGGGTTAAGAGTTGAACAGTGCTTCAAGGTAATGTTTTCATTGTTTAACAAGGTTATTTCATACCTTGTAATTCTCTGATCAGAAAATGCCTGTGTTCTATGTCTTAACAACAATGCTTCTACCTCATATGGGAACATAATTGTTAATGGGCATCCCAATACTAGATCAACAGTTTTTGTCACTAGTAAGGCTGTAGCAGCTACTCCTCTAAGACATGGTGGTGCTCCTGATGCTACTGGGTCCAGTTGGGCAGAATAATAGGCAATTGGGCGCTGAGAAGGTCCCAAAGTCTGAGTTAAAACACCTGAAGCTAAGCCTCTTCGCTCATGCACATACAAAGTAAATGGCTTGTTGTAATCTGGGATGCCTAGAGCGAGGGCAGACAGGATAGCCTTTTTTAGATCTGATAGAGCCTACAGGGGTTTTGGTTCTAATTTGAGGGGTTCAGGGACCGAATCCCTTGTTAGTGCTATAAGGGGTTTAGTAATTTCCCCATAGCAAGGAATCCATTGTCTACAAAACCCTGTTGCTCCCCAAATTGCTCTCAACTGTTTCTTAGTGGTAGGAGCACTTAAATTTTGAATATTCTCAATTCGTTTGGGAGAAATCAAGCGGGCACCTGCAGTCAGGATGAACCCCAAATATTCTACTTTAGGGAGGCACCACTGAACCTTATCCTTCGAGATCTTATGACCTCTTTTGTGCAATTCCAAAAGAAGGTGCTTGCTATCTTCCTGACATATTTCCGCATCTGTTGAAGCTAAGAGTAGGCCATCTATGTACTTGATTAATTTGCTGTTTTTAAATTTTATATTATCTGTATCTTGGCTCAAAATTTGTTCAAATAAGCTCGGGCTGTCTACGAAACCTTGTGGCAAACGACTCCGGGAGTTTTTACAGCCCTGCCAGGTGAAAGCAAAGATATGCCTCGCGTTCTCATGTATGGGTATGGAAAAGAAGGCTGAGCACAAGTCTACTACTGTAAAGAATGTAGCTGTGCTAGGAATAGAAGAAATAATAGTATTGATATTGGAAACTACGGAGTGTCTCTTTATAACGTGATTGTTCACAACCCTCAAATCCTGCACGAATCTAAAGAGGTGTTTGCCATTGGGCCCTCTTTTTGTTTTTTTTTAACGGGCAGGATGGGCGTGTTGTATTCAGATTTACAAGGGATTATTATTCCCTGTGCAATTAATAAGTTAATTACTGGGGTAATTCCCTCAATTGCCTCTTTTGAGAGGGGATACTGAGGAATGGAAGGTGGTGGGCTAGATTTAGTTTTTATCTGCACAGGAACAGCCGACTTAAGTAAGCCTACATTGGAAGAAGATGTGGCCCAAAGAGACTCCGGTATATCTTCAAGTATTGCAAAGGTGGGATGCTCTTTTTTCTCCTGACTCTCTGAGAGAATTACAGGAAGTAAATTTAAAGATTCCTCTGGTACTTCCAATGATAAAGAACCATCTGGGGAGCAAGTTATTGTGGCTCTGAGTTTGCATAGAAGGTCCCTCCCCAGCAAATTTAAAGGGGAGTCAGGCATCAAAAGGAAGGAATGTTGTACTTCTAGGAATCCTACAGACACCATTCTAGGGGGAAGTCTTTTAACTCTTTGGGGTATTCCTGATACTCCCATTACATTCTCTGAGCCAACAGAATAACATTGTAAATCAGGTGTTCTCTACCAGGAAGCTCCAGTGTCTAATAGACAATCATAATAGGTGTTACCCACCTTTAAAGTAACATGGGGTTCATTAGTATGGAGGGGATAGTGGATAAGGACAACAGGTAGTAGGACATCAGGGTCCAGAAAATCAAAGGTTGTATCCTCTGATTTCTGTGCCCCAGCCCCCCCCCCCGGACACCTTCATTGTGTTTGGGAAGTTCCTTGGGCACTCCCCTGAAAAGGGCTCCCCTGAAGGGCACCCCCCTGAAGGGCATTAGCACCTCAAGTATTTTTTGGACGAGCACCATTTTTTATATTTTGTTGTGGAGTTATTTCATTTGAGTTATCATTTTCCCAATATCCATTCCTATAGTCATCATTCCTAAAGTTGTGGTTTTCATTGTCATAATTATATTTATTTCTATAATTATCACTTCTGTAGTTGTTATTAAACTGAGTATTCCTTCCTATAATCTTGAGAAAAGCTCTACACTGTACTGTATTGTGGCCCTTCTTCCCAAAGAAGTGGCAGGTAATGGATTGATAATAAGATTTCTGGAGAGGGGCAAGTGTCGTTGGTTCATTATCATGCCCACTTTCTAATTTAGCTATCCTATCTATTACACATCTCATTTTTTCCTTAATTTCCTCCATGTCATCATTATTTTCTTCTTCCTTTTCTTTGTTTCCCTTTAAAACACATATAGCTGTTTTTTGTAATTCTTCAAGGTCCATCTCTGACCATCTTGTACATTGTGTTCTAAAATAATTCTTCATCGCTTTGCAAGAGTTATTGACAAAGATCCTTCTAACTTGTCTTAAACTATTCTCTTTAGTTAGGTCCCAATCCAGGTATCTGTCCCCAAACTCGATTATTCTATTCATGAATCTGGAGGGTGTTTCTTCCCCCTTTTGCTTAATTTTTTCAAGTTCCATCCACTTATCTGTACTGTCTGCACATTCCCTCATTGTTGTAAGGATGGCCTCGCTACAACAGTATAGTTGTAGATAATCCTCAGGATTGTTATAGTCCCATTTGGGATCCTGAGATGGCCAATGTGCTGCATTCTGCCCCCGGGTTTTGTTGACATGAGTAGTTATTTTATTTTTCTCACGTTCAGTTAAAAAAGCCTGTAGCAAATTCTCAACATCCTTGTAAGACAAATTATACTGAAAAAATATGTCTCCCATCTTTTTTGTTACTAGAAAGGGATCTTGTTCATATGTGGGGATATTTCATGTAAATTTATTTATTTCTTGGGGAGTAAATGGTATCCTGTGTCTTAAAGTTACCACATCCCCATTCCTTCCTATTTCAGGTACTTCTCTTAGAGGAAACAGGCCTCTAGTTGAATTTTGTACCTGTGGGTCAGTTTGACAAGGACAGGTTTCTCTAGGAGGACAAGATCTCCTTTGCGTTGGAATTTGGTTTTCTGTAGGAGAGGGAACATGAGAAACTGGGATTGCAGGGGAAGGGTTTTGGGGATTAAATTCAGTCAAAATTTGCACTGCACGAGAGAAGCAGTCTGTTAACTGGGCTATAGGGAAGGTTTTTTCCATCTCTATTTCAGGGAATGAAATTTCCTCATTCAAAGGTTCTGAAACAGGTCTGTTTCTGGTAGAGTGGGTGTTTGCCAATTGATCCTGTAAGAAACATTTTAGATCTTCTAATTGGACTTGCATTTTATCCTCAATTTTTTTCATTTTCGCATCTCTAAATACAGTATTGAGGAGTACAAAAATTACATTACATATTAATATAAAAATTGGCGGTATCCTGCATTCCTCAATGTCCCTAATTCTTCAACTGCCATATAAATGTCGAAGAATGTAGTATTCATTTTTCTATATATATTTTGTAATTGTTTTTCTAATGGTTTTCACAAAAAAACGTGGGGGGCAGGACAAAGCAAAAACTTTCCACAGTTTTTTTTGTTGGTTTTTTGTTGTTGGTTTTTTACTCCTAATCTAGGCAGTTGTTCCCTAAAGGAAAGGATATTTAGAAATAGCTCTCCCAGCCAGGACCTTAGGGCACTGTTGCTAGGATTAAAAAAAAAAAACAACTGTGTTCTATCTATCAGAGTCACACAGCTGGGAAGTATCTGAGGTCCAATTTGAACCTAGGACCTTCTGTCTCTAGGCCTGGCTTGCAATCTACTGAGCCACCCAGCTGCTCCTTAAGATTAAAAGGAAGAAAAAGAAAAACTACTGATTCCAATTTAACTTAAGGAGAAAAGAGAAGAGAGAAGAAGTTTTTTATACTCACTTGTTCTAGCAGCTGTGTCTTTAAGCCAAGTTAGCTGTTAAAAAGAACCGAGTGATGAGAAAGTAGAGTAAAAAGGCAAGAAAATTCAGGAAGTTTATTGAGGGAACTCGTTAGACTCCCGTGGTCAGCCACAATGTGATATGAAAATCACTTTAAAAGACTGATATATATTAATTTAAGGTCACCAAGGAATTCAACTATGTAATTCCTAAATGAAAACTCAAGTCAGCTGTCAACCTTTTTTTATGGTGTTTTAATTACAAAGAGGTGGAAGAAAAATATTAGAGGGAGAGAGAGAGAAAGGGAAAAGGGAGAGAAGGAAATAGGGCTTAAATACTCACTCTGCTTAGGCTGAGCCAAAGGCCCAAAGCCCTGGATAGCCGAGGCAAAGAAAAGAGATCAGTCCCTATCACTCATGTGACCAAAATGGAGAAACAGTCTGTGGGCTCCTCCACTCCAAGCACCAGGCTCCTACGACCTCTCTCCCTCCACCCAGGAAGTCCCGAGCACTCCTGAGCTGTCCTCTACCTCACTTCCTGTCTCTCACATGTGCCAATGGTGGCTCTAGCTTGACCTAGGACCACCCAGAGGTCTGTCCTTTTTGCATATGTCTGTTGAAGGCCATATTCTCAAATAATTAAGTCTTGAGTTTTGCTGCAGCCCTCCCTAATCTTGTTACCCTGAGTAGGGTGGAGATTGTAGTTTCTAAGACCTGATTCTGTTATTCCAAGTATCTCTATTGTTATTGATCAGGAAATAGCTAAATCCCATCTTCTAAAGAATGGTCTGAATAGGGTTGAGTAGTTTTGAAATTCACAATAGTAGGGTCTTTCCTAAAAATAATAAACAGTAGATATCTAAAACCATCAGTTAGTATCATTTGCAATGGGGATAAACTAGATTCATTCCCAATAAGATCAGGAGTGAAACAAGGATGCCCATTATCACCTCTATTATTTCACATTGTACTAGAAACACTAGCAGTAGCAATTAGAGAAGAAAAAGAAATTGAAGGCATTAAAATAGGCAAGGAGGAGACCAAGGTATCACTCTTTGCGGATGACATGATGGTCTACTTAAAGAATCCTAGAGATTCAACCAAAAAGCTAGTTGAAATAATCAACAACTTTAGCAAAGTTGCAGGATACAAAATAAACCCGCATAAGTCATCAGCATTTCTATATATTTCCAACACAGCTCAGCAGCAAAAACTAGAAAGAGAAATCCCATTCAATATCACCTTAAACAAAATAAAATACCTAGGAATCTATCTCCTGAGACAAACACAGGTTCTATATGAACACAACTACAAAACACTTTCCACACAACTAAAACTAGACTTCAGCAATTGGAAAAACATTAACTGCTCTTGGGTAGGAAGAGCCAATATAATAAAAATGACCATCCTACCCAAACTTATTTATCTAGTGCCCATAACCATTGAACTTCCAAAAAATTTTTTTACTGATTTAGAAAAAACCATAACAAAGTTCATTTGGAAGAACAAAGGATCAAGGATATACAGGGAAATAATGAAAAAAAAATACAAAGGAAGGAGGCCTTGCAGTCCCAGATCTCAAACTATATTATAAAGCAGTGGTCATCAAAAACAATTGACTTGGAATAAGTGACCTCAGCAAGTGTAAAAATGGACTTGAATCCAGGACTTCAATCCCCAGAAATCCTTCCTCCACTTCCCCAAAATGCCTTGCATTCTCACTGAATTCTCACCTGGGCCGAGAGTGAGATGGGATATTTAAACCTGGTTGTGAATAGGCTCGGCCTCTTTTGGACTTCCGTTTTGGAGCAGACGCATCTCTTTCATGATGTGAGGTTCTCTTGTCTAGGCCTCTCTGGCCTAGGCATGTGCTTTCTTATTCTGTATTTTCTTTAATCCTTAACCTTTAATAAACCTTATAAAAATATAATACTCCTTGCAGAGAGAAACTAATTTCTACCTTGCCTTCAGCTTCCCCAAAATTTAAATCTTTACCCAAGACAGTATGTGATAAACCCAAAGATCCCAGCTTTTGGGACAAAAATCCACTATTTGATAAAAACTGCTGGGAAAATTGGAAGTCAGTGTGGGAGAGATTAGGTTTGGCTCAATACCTCACACCCTACACCAAGATAAACTCAGAATGGGTGAATGACTTGAACATAAAGAAGGAAACTATAAGTAAATTAGGCAAACACAGAATAGTATACCTGTCAGACCTTTGGGAAGGGAAATATTTTAAAACCAAGCAAGACTTAGAAAGAGTCACAAAATGTAAAATAAATAATTTTGATTACATCAAATTAAAAAGATTTTGTACAAACAAAACCAGTGTAACCAAAATCAGAAGAGAAGCAACAAATTGGGAAACAATCTTCATAAAAACCTATGACAAAGGTTTAATTACTCAAATTTACAAAGAGCTAAATCAGTTGTACAAAAAATCAAGCCACCCTCCACTTGATAAATGGGCAAGAGACATGAATAGGCAGTTTTCAGATAACGAAAACAAAACTATTAATAGTTTTGATGAGAACATGAAAAAGTGTTCTAAATCTCTTATAATCAGAGAGATGCAAATCAAAACAACTCTGAGGTGTCACCTCACACCTAGCAGATTGGCTAACATGACAGCAAAGGAAAGTAATGAATGCTGGAGGGGATGTGGCAAAGTAGGGTCATTAGTTCCCTGCTGGTGGGGTTATGAACTGATCCAACCATTCTGGAGGGCAATTTGGAACTATGCCCAAAGGGCGATAAAAGACTGTCTGCCCTTTGATCCAGCCATAGCACTGTTGGTTTTTTACCCCAAAGAGATAATAATGAAAAAGCCTTGCACAAGAATATTCATAGCTGTGCTCTTTGTGGTGACCAAAAATTGGAAAATGAGGGGATGCCCTTCAATTGGAGAATGGCTGAACAAATTGTGGTATATGTTGGTGATGGAATCTATTGTGTTCAAAGGAATAATAAAGTGGAGGAATTCCATGGGGACTGGAACAACCTCCAGGAAGTAATGCAGAGCGAAAGGAGCAGAACCAGGAAAACATTGTACACAGAGACTGATACACTGTGGTACAATCGAACGTAATGGACTTTTCCATTAGTGACAATGCAATGTCCCTGAAAAATATGCAGGGATCTAGGAGAAAAAACACTATCCACAAGCAGAGGACAAACTGTGGGAGTAAAAACACCAAAGAAAAGCAACTGCTTGACTACAGGGGTTGAGGGGTCATGTCTGTGGAGATACTAAATGAATACTCTAATGCAAATACCCACAACATGACAATGGGTTCGAATTAAGAACACATGTGATACCCAGTGGACTCATTCGTTGGCTATGGGATAGGTTGGGGGGGGGGGGGAGAAAAGAAAATGATCTTTGTCTCCAATGAATAATGCTCGGAAATGACCAAATAAAGTAATGTTTAAAAAAATAAATAAATATAGATAGTGAAATTAATATGAGTCAGAGAGAGTAGTTTTAGTTTAGACCTGATTTTTCAGGCAAGAAGATTATTAGAATTAGGGTTTAGGATTAAGATTTTAAGATATATTATAAGAATTAATAGATATAAGTTTCTACTTCCTACCTCCTATTTCCTGTCTCTACCTCTCCTCATAGAATAAATAGTTTCAGTGGTGTACAAAACTGATCTACATAGATTTTATCAACCTCCACAAACAATAGTTACCCATAACAGTTTGACTATAAATATTTATCAGCCATAACAGCTATTTATTAGCTATAACACTACTAACCACATGCAGGTGTATGAAGGCTCTCCAGATATCTATCTTATTAACTTACCTAGACTTCTATTCATGTCCTTAATTTCTTTCTCATTTTTTGGTTAGATTCATCTAGTTCTTAGAGGGAGAAATTAAAATCTCCCACTATTATTATTTTATTATATATTTCCATCTGTATCTCATTTAGTTTTTCCTGTAAAAATCTGGGTGCTATAATACTTGGCATGTACAGATCCAATATTGATAATGCTTCATTATTCATAGTGACCCCACCACAACCATAATATAGATACCTTGTTCATCACTTCCAATTATATCCATTTTAGCCCCATCTCTGTCAGAGATCATGACTTCTACTCCTGCCTTCTCTGGATCAGCTGTATATTCTTACATTGTCAGGTCCTAATTTCTGTAGTGCTTTTAAAATTTTTTTTATTTAAAAATTTTAATTCATTGATATATTTTCTTTTCATATCACCTAGATTTCCCCCTCTATCCCTCATCCTTCCTATACCAGATAGCTGTCCAATATAACAAAGAATATTTTTTTAATATTAGAGCAGTAAGAAAAACTGATCAGTTCATGCAAAGAAATCTGAAAATATGTGCAATGTTTTACAAATGGAGACCTCACACTATTGCAGAAGTGGGAGGTATCTTCTTATAACTCTTCTTTTAGGCCATATTTGATCTTTATAATTTTGTAGTATTTTTATAGTCTTGTGGCTGTTCTTCCCATTTATACTGTTGTCATTATATATATATTGTTTTCATGGCTCTACTGATTTCATTCTGCATCTGTTCAGGTAAGTCTTTCCATGGTTCTCTACATTCATCATTACATCATTATGTAATATTCTATTCCACTTATATACCACAATTTGTTTAGTTATTCCCTGATCAAAAGACATTTACTTTGTTTCCAATTATTTCCTACTTCAAAAAGTATTGCTATAAATATTTTGGTATATATAGGACTTTCTTTTTATCAGTAATCTACCTCCTTTGGGTATTATACCTTGTATTGGAATCTCTGGGTAAAATGTAATATCTTTAGGGGGAAAAATTGTTCCCTTCCTGCCTTGTTATTCTAGCTCCTACTCCAGTTGTACTAGGAATTTATTATTTGTTGAGTTATTAGCCGAATGCTTACAAAGTTCTCTTATGATAAAAAATTATCCTGATCAAAATTATATTTAAAATGAATTTACCAAGTGTATTTTATTAATTGCCTTTAATCACAAAAAAATAATATAAGATCTATATAAAAATAACACAATATTTTGCTTTTGAAACATTTGTGAGCATCAGCTTATATTAATATGGAAAGGTATCTGTTTAGAAAATTATTTTTTTTAAACTTTTACCATTTGTCTTAGAATCAATACTGTATACTGGTTCCAAGGCAGAAGAGTGGTAAGGGCTAGACAGTGGGGGTTAAGTGACTTGCCCAGAGTCACACAACTAGGAAGCATCTGAGGCCAAATTTACCCAAGTCTGGATCTGGCTCTCAATCCACAGCTTTCTCTTCTTTATAAAATTATAAAACATTATTTTTCTGGATTTGGAATTTGGGAATATGAGTTCAAATTTGAATTCTGAACTTTAGTATTTTTGTGTAAATCATTGAACTCTTCTGAAGCTGTCATCTCATTCATAAAATGAGAACAAGAATCCATACTGTCACTATTTTCTTTATAGGAAAGCATCTTTCTACATTTTTCTATAGCCTTAAGGTGCTATAGAAATAATAGAAATGTAAACTGTACCATTCCTCAATCTAAGAAGAAGAATCTAGGTTTAATATAGAAAATCTTTGTCTTAGCAAGACCCATTTGAACGTGAGCTCCTTGATGCCAGGAACTTCATTTTTGGCTATTCCCTCCCCTAGACCTCAGGCCAGTGTTTCTTATTTAATAAATACTTTTTGACCAACTGACTAACGTGTTCAACCAGATTGGGGTAGGGTGGGGTGGGGAACAGAGCCCAGGGACCATGGCAGAACTGTTACTTTATAATCCAGGGGAGGAGATTCAAGGCAGCAATCTGGATCAGGTGCCAGTAGTCCCATGGCAAGGAATAGCCCTGAAAGGGACCCTATATAGTATTTAAGTGCTGTCCCTTCCCAGAATGCTTATCAATGTCCTCTTCTCTCAAGGAAAAAGTGACTCAGAAAGTGGTTTTAGAGAAAGCAGTAGAGACAAAACTGAGAAATTAAAGACCTTATTTAATGTATCAAGAACCACCTAGTCTTCCTACTCTTCCCAGAAGTTTCAGCCTGGAGCACACATTGTTATTAGCCAAAGGATAACTATGACTTTCAAGGTTTCTTTTCATAAGGGAATGCTTTCTTTGCCTCACATTGTTTCCACTTGCAATTCTATTCTTCAGACCAAGGCCATGAGATCAAAGGGATAGGATGGGCAAGAGGTCCCAGGATATCTGGACACAAGTTCTTAATCAGGGAGACCACTCACTGGTGGCAGGTATTTCCCTGAAAGCCTTAATTTTCCTCTATAAGAGGCAAGTGATGTCTGTGAAAATAAAGGGATCAAGGGGCAGTAGATATAGTGCCAGGCCTGGAATTGGGCAGACCTGGGTTTGAATCTGTCCTCAAGACACTTCCTAGCTGTGTGACCTTGAACAAGTCACCTTCTACCTTAAACTAAGAAAGAAGGTAAGGGTTTTGAGAAAAGGATCATGGGGGAAATTGGCATTTTCCATCCACCCTGAAGTTGGATCTACTTGGGAATGGAAATAAAATGAAAAAAAAAAAACAAACCCAGGGGAAAGGAATGTGATCCCATGGGTCCTAGAACTCAAGTGATATTCCGGAACATTCACTATTTTATCTCTAGACCCATGTAATGCTAGAGCTATAAAACAGCTACAACATCTTACCCGATTACTTTGATTAATCATTTCATCTTATCCTTGCAAAGTACCTTTCATGAGGGAAGGCAGGATGTTGTGCTGAAAGAAAGGTCTGCTAGATTTGAAGTCAGAGTTCAAATCTGGGCTCTGCCATTTACTCTCAGTGGGACATTGGGAAGCCCATTTCTGGTGCTTCTTTTCCCCCATTTATACAATGAAGGTGTCCTTCAATGCTAAGTCTCTGGTTCTATGGTCCTGTTTGGACATCTCTGAGCACCTTGAATATTAAGGAGAGTCCTGGTGTTTATATCTGAAGATGCTACCATCAGACCACCTCAGGGAGAGTCAGATGCTGATATTCTTGCTGGTGAAATGCCAAGCTAGGGCACAGTGACATGTTCCAGTTACTCATTCCACTGTTTATATCCTCCCTAGCCTCCAGCCTCCTCTGCAGCTTGGAAGCCAAACCTTTCTTCTGCCGTTCTGATTTTTCACCAGCCTCTTAAGAGCGAGAGGGGAAGAAGAGACAGGGATGGAGTGATTTTCCAGAGTGGAGAACTAATAACATTTGCCCTGAATCTCCACGCATACCTCAGGCTCATCCAGATGTTATTTCCATTTCTAGAGGTAGCCAAAAAGAACAGGGAATGAAGTCAAAATATACCGTCCCAAAGCACAGGGGTCAATCAGGGGGGAAAATTCACCCTTTAGGCTCCAGCTACGTTTGTCTGTCCAGGTGTGACGGAAAGGAGGCTGCTGACAGGTCCCAGTCACCCAGGGACAAAGCGCTAATATTGTTTAGCCGATGATGTCTCTCCTCCAATTTCTTAAACATACACACACACACACACACACACACACACACACACACACACACACACACACCTCTTACCTTTTGTCTTAGATACTGTGTATTGGTTCCAAGGCAGAAGGACTGAGGGCTGAGCAAAGGGGGTTAAGCGACTTTCCCAAGGTCACACAGCTAGGAAGTATTTGAGGTCAAATTTGAACTCAGGACCTCCCATCTCTAGACCAGGATCTTACTCCACTGAGCCACCTAGCTGTCCCCTTCTTGTCCATTTTCTAATAGGTATGAGAGTATGAGAAGCCCTAGATCAGAGTGGGTGTGTATATAGTGGGTGCTAGAGGAAGAACAGTGTGTGTGTGTGTGTGTGTGTGTGTGTGTGTGTGTGTGTGTGTGTGTGTGTGATGAGTCTTAGAGGAAGAATGAACTGACTAACTGTTGCCAGAGGGACTGCTAGCTATCTTTCCCCTCCCCTCCCCTCCCCTCCCCTCCCCTGAGAAATGAGGGGATTGACTGTGGGATTGAAAGAGCAGCCCCTACCTAGTCAGTCTCTGGCTAGAGGCTAGTCACTACCCAATGATTAGCCTGTCTCTTTAGAGGCAGGCAGAGCTAGCTGCCTCTGGCTACACTTGGCAAGGCTCTCGCCTAGCCTACTGGGCTGCTTCTGCTTACTTCATCCCAAGGTTTGCCCCTTTGCTGGCAATTGGAGATTCCCCTCCCATCTGGGTGGAGAGAGAAGTAGCTTATTTGCCTGGTGCTGGAGAAGAAGTCACTTCTCCAGGCTCTTCAGTGGGTGATAAAATGGGGAATGTAGCTTGTGACTGACTGGCTGGGAAGACGAGGGTGCTCTGCTTTTCCTCAGCTCCAGCCCAGCCCGGACATTAGAGGCAGGCAGGGCTCTTGCAGTTTTTATGCTCCTAGTCACCTGCCAAGGACTCTTCCCTCCATGGAACCAGAGCGGATCCCTGGCACACAGCGGGCTGCAGAAGGGACTAAATTGAACTGTCTGTCGGGGATCTGTTTGGGGAAGAAAGGCTGCTAGCTCTTCCACCCTGAGGCCCCATCCCATCCCAGCTCCCCCAGACAGGAAGAGCGTGTCCTCCCTGGATAGCCTCTCTCCACTTCATTTCATGGTAAGAGCTGATCCAGTTCTCTTTCTCTCTCTGCCTTAAATGGGGTTTGGGTGCCAGAGGAGCCATGGTGGGGTGAGAGCTGCCACATGCCTTAGGAAACACTGAATGCTTTCCGGTGGAGGTGAGAAGCTTGGTGGGCGAGCTACGCCCACAGCACCCAGGGCTGCCTGTTCTCTGCACTCTCCCCACTCGAGCCTGACAATTCCCTGACATGGGCCATTCCAAGGGAGACTGCTGCAGGTCTACCAGGATCCTTCTAACCTCCTTCTAACCATTCAGCTGACAGGCTCGGGGCTGCCCATATCCTGGGATTGATTCCTACCCTGACAGAAAGTAAATAAGAAGCATCTGGATAAAAACAGACCTTGGCCTCTATCAGATTTAGCTCAGGATGGCCTGAGATGTGGGGACTTGCCTTCGTTCTTCTGTCAGTCTCTGGTGGATTCCTGAACTGTACTCTTCTGGGCTCCTTGTGTACCCCCTGACGACCATCTTGCCTGCCTTGGGTCCTGGCTCACCATCAGCTCTAATCTTTGTTTCCGGGTACCTCATCCCCCTTACCTGATCCTGACCCTGCTCTCCTGTTGTCCATGAGTGTGGTGTGATACTGTGACATGGAGCTGGGCCATTTCCCAAATGTTACCACTAATGCCACCTTCGAAGGACCGGGGGAGAGCAATGGCGTCTTTATCACTTTCTTCTTGGGAGGCGTCCTGGCCTTGATTTGTCTGGTGGGCACCATAGGCAACATCTACACGCTGGTGGTCATAAACTCTTCCATGAAACTCGGAGGCTCCATGTATATCTACATTGTTAACCTGGCCCTGGCAGACCTCCTGTATCTATCCACCATCCCCTTTGTGGTCTGCACATATTTTGCCAGGGATTGGTACTTTGGGGACATCGGCTGTAGGACCCTGTTCAGTCTAGACTTCCTCACCATGCATGCCAGTATCTTCATCCTCACTGTCATGAGCACTGAGAGGTATCTGGCTGTGGTAAAGCCTTTGGACACCATCAGCCGGTCTAGGCACTACCGAAGATTGGTCACTGGCATTGTGTGGCTCGTGTCCTTCCTCCTGGCCCTGCCTACCATGATCCTCATAGACCTTCGCACAAGCCATCGAGATGGGGTGACCAAGCACATATGTCACCCAACCTGGCAGCTGGAGGCCTATAAGGTCTACCTCACCATCCTCTTTCACACCTGCATCCTAGCCCCTGGCCTGGCCATCTGCTACCTGTATGGCAGGCTGGCCAGGACCTACTGGCAGTCCCAGACAACTGTTGTCTTTTCTGCAGAGAGAACCAAGAGGTGCCCCCGGGAAAAGGTCCTTTACATGATCTTCAGCATCGTCCTCACATACTGGATTTGCTTCATCCCCTTTTGGCTTTGGCAACTGCTAAGCATCTACGACCAGCAGCCTGGTAGTCGTGCTGGCAATACCGGGGTCTATATCAACTTCCTTGTCACTTGCCTGGCCTATGGGAACAGCTGTATCAACCCCTTCCTCTATACTCTACTATCCAATAACTACAAGGAATATCTCCAGAGCCACCAGAAGGGTGATATCTGTTTGTCCAAGCTCAGGAGCAAGAGGTCTCAGCTGTCTGGGAGCCTCGGGCAAACGGAGACCATGGCCATTGTCCAGAACAAGGGAGTGCTCTGCCAGGCCAGCTCTGTATGAGAGAGAGAGTTATTTCATAAGAAGGGACTTCAGGACATTAGAAAAGCAAAAACAAAAAACACCTTGTCTCAGACCTCGCCAACCTAGTTGGGAAGACAGTCGCACAATGGAAAGAATACTGGTGTAGAAAACAGGAAACTAACTCTTACTTGGACACTCTCTAGGTGACCTAGGACAAGTCATCTACCATCTCTGGACATCATTTCCTTTATAAGTAAAACAAGAGTGTTGGACCAAATGAACCCCAAGCCTCTTCCAGCCCTAACATTTTGCAACCATGTGAAAAGGGTCATATACTATATTACATTGCTGAGATTTATCTTGTTTTAAGTGCACATCAATAATATAAGAAGTCGGTTCTTTTACATCCTGGAGATGAACCACACTAGAACAATTTGCCCAACTGAATGGCCACAAGAATGTCCCATCCTTCTCTCTCTCCTTTCTCCTTTCCATGGACTTGCTGGTGCTGGGGAGACCCTATCCGGAGGGACCAGTCCAAAGTGAAGTCAAGGTGGCAGGGCTGGCTGGGAGGATGGTGGAAGAAGAAGGGATGGGTATCCCAGGCTCTTCCTTCCCACTATTACTTCCATTGGTGGCCTCTTCAAGCAGTGTCACCAGTTCTCTTTACCCCATAACCCCTCCTTCCCATACCCACTGTGGAGAATCTGTTCTTGCCCTAGCACCCCTGAGTTAGTGCCTTGGACACTCTGAATATATTTTCTTCAAAAATACAGCGGATTAGACAAAATAAAATACCTAGGAATCTATCTCCCAAGACAAACACAGGAACTTAGACAAAATAAAATACCTAGGAATCTATCTCCCAAGACAAACACAGGAACTATATGAACACAACTACAAAACACTCGCCACACAACTAAAACTAGACTTGAACAATTGGAAAAACATTAACTGCTCATGGATAGGACGAGCCAATATAATAAAAATGACCATCCTACCCAAACTTATTTATCTATTTAGTGCCATACCCATTGAACTACCAAAATACTTCTTCACTGATTTAGAAAAAACCATAACAAAGTTCATTTGGAAGAACAAAAGATCAAGGATATCCAGGGAATTAATGAAAAAAAACACATATGATGGGGGCCTTGCAGTCCCTGACCTAAAACTATATTACAAAGCAGCAGTCATCAAAACAATTTGGTACTGGCTAAGAAACAGAAAGGAAGATCAGTGGAATAGACTGGGGGAAAACGACCTCAGCAAGACAGTATACGATAAACCCAAAGATCCCAGCTTTTGGGACAAAAATCCACTATTCGATAAAAACTGCTGGGAAAATTGGAAGACAGTGTGGGAGAGACTAGGAATAGATCAACACCTCACACCCTACACCAAGATAAATTCAAAATGGGTGAGTGACTTAAACATAAAGAAGGAAACCATAAGTAAATTGGGTAAACACAGAATAGTATACATGTCAGACCTTTGGGAGGGGAAAGGCTTTAAAACCAAGCAAGATATAGAAAGAATCACAAAATGTAAAATAAATAATTTTGACTACATCAAACTAAAAAGCTTTTGTACAAACAAAACCAATATAACTAAAATCAGAAGGGAAACAACAAATTGGGAAAAAATCTTCATAGAAACCTCTGACAAAGGTTTAATTACTCATATTTATAATGAGCTAAATCAATTGTACAAAAAATCAAGCCATTCTCCAATTGATAAATGGGCAAGGGAAATGGATAGGCAGTTCTCAGATAAAGAAATCAAAACTATTAACAAGCACATGAAGAAGTGTTCTACATCTCTTATAATCAGAGAGATGCAAATCAAAACAACTCTGAGGTATCACCTCACTCCTAGCAGATTGGCTAGCATGACAGCTATGGAAAGTAATGAATGCTGGAGGGGATGTGGCAAAGTGGCGACACTAATTCATTGCTGGTGGAGTTGTGAACTGATCCAACCATTTTGGAGGGTAATTTGGAACTATGCCCAAAGGGCGACAAAAGAATATCTACCCTTTGACCCAGCCATAGCACTGCTGGGTCTGTACCCCAAAGAGATAATGGACACAAAGACTTGTACAAAAATATTCATAGCTGCGCTCTTTGTGGTGGCCCAAAACTGGAAAACGAGGGGATGCCCATCAATTGGGGAATGGCTGAACAAACTGTGGTATATGTTGGTGATGGAATACTATTGTGCTCAAAGGAATAATAAAGTGGAGAAGTTCCATGGAGACTGGAACAACCTCCAGGAAGTGATGCAGAGCGAGAGGAGCAGAACCAGGAGAACATTGTACACAGAGACTAATACACTGTGGTATCATCGAACGTAATGGACTTCTCCATTAGGGGCGGTGTAATGTCCCTGAACAACTTTCAGGGATCCAGGAGAAAAAAAACACTATTCATAAGCAAAGGATAAACTATGGGAGTGGAAACACCGAGAAAAAGCAACTGCCTGAATACAGAGGTTGAGGGGACATGACAGAGGATAGACTTTAAATGAACACTCTAATGCAAATACTATCAACAAAGCAATGGGTTCAAATCAAGAAAACATCTAATGCCCAGTGGACTTACGCGTCGGCTATGGGGGGTGGGGGGGAGGAAAAGAAAATGATCTATGTCTGTAACGAATAATGCTTGGAAATGATCAAATAAAATATATTTAAAAAAAAAAAAATACAGCGGAATATGACTGTTCTTTGTGAACCAAGCCCATCCATCTCCTTTTCACTCATATGGATGCTATTAGGTTTTATGCCTTCACTATCTCTTGCTTGGACTCCTGTCTGGTCTCCCTACTTCTATCTAATGCTTCTTGATCGATATTCCAGGTACCTGCCAGAATCATCTCCTTAATTTATAGCTCAGACCATATCACTCTCTTGCTCAGAAACATTCAGTGGCAAGCCTAACATTCAAGTTTCTGCCTTGCTTGCATAGTTGTCTGCAAGTCGTCTATGTCATTAGACTGTGAGCTCCTGGAGAGCAGGGATTGTTTTTTGCCTTTCTTTATATTCCCAGCCCAATTTACCTTTTAGTCCGGCAGCATGTAGCAAGCACTTAATAAATGTTAATCAACTAACTGACCCGTCTTCCACAATCTGGCTCCATTCTATTTTTTTCTAGATTTCTTTTAAATACTGTTCTTAATACACAGCTGCTACTGATCTCATTTGACTATGGCTGGCTGTGCTTCTGTGTATTTGTATAAGGTATCCCCTCTTGAAATCTTTCTCTGTCAGAGCAGCCAGTGGATTAGAGTGCCAGGCCTGAAGAGGGGAGGAGCTGACTTTAAATCTGGCCTTAGGCTAGCTATTTGACCCTGGGCAAATCACTTAATCTCAATTGCCTAGCTCTTGCTACTCTTCTTGTTTAGAATTGATACTAAGAGAAAAAGTAAAGGTTTTTTAAGGAAGGAAGGAAGGAAGGAAGGAAGGAAGGAAGGAAGGAAGGAAGGAAAGAGCAGAAGGAAGGAGGGAAAATAAAGAGAAGAAAAAAAGAGAAAAGAAAAAAGAGAGTGGGAGGAAGGAAGAAATAAAAAGAAAAAAGAAGGAAGGAAAGAAAAAGAAAGGAAGGAAGGAAAGAATGAAAGCAAGAGAAAGAAAGAAACAAAGAGAAAGGAAGAAAGAAAGCAAGGAAGGAGGAAAAAGGAAGAAGGGAATGAAGTAAAGAATGAAAGAGAGAGAAGGAAAGAAAGAAGGAAGGAAGGAAGGAAGGAAGGAAGGAAGGAAGGAAGGAAGGAAGGAAGGAAGGAAGGAAGGAAGGAAGGAAGGAAGGAAGGAAGGAAAGGAAACAAGGAAAGAAATATTGAGAGAAATCTTTCTTCTAGGTGTAGCCCAGGTATCAAGACCTTTGAGATCTTTTCTATTCCCTGCCTGATCCCTCCACCAGACTTAAAAGGGATTTTTCTGTACTCAGATTTTCTTAGAGCACTGTGTTATCATGCTTCTTTGTATACAGTTCATACCTCCCTATTAGACTGTAAGGTCTGCAAGGGTAAAAAAAAAATAAACCATTTTCCTCCTTCATCTAGCACAGTGTCTTACATTTCATAGATTAAACATACATTTTTATTAGATTGTTTGGTCAAATCACCTTTTATTTCCATTTGACACTATGTGACAAGTTTAAGTGGGGGAAAGAGTAGTAGTGGATTTGGGGGGGGGATGCATAGATTCTTAGCACTTATGCTAGGTCTGTCTGGGAGAAGTGGGGAATTCAAAAATATATCTTGGAGGAGGTGAGGTGGTATTCAATCTGGAGCCAGAGAGACTGGCTCCACCTTGAATGCTTATAGTCTTTGTGACCTTGGGCAAGTCATTGAGTCTCCTTGTGCCTCGGTTTCCTCATCTGGAAAACAAAAAAAGCTGTGCTAGATAACCTCAGAGGTGCCTTCTAGCTAGAGATCCAGGATCCTATATCAGATTCAATCTCCATCTCCTAGAAGTTTATGACCAAGCTAGGGAAATGACATATCCATACAAGCATAGCAACCACATTAATTCTTCCAGTTATTTTCAGGAGACAGAAGGGGAGGAAGTTATGCTTAATTGGCAGCTGTAGCCAGAGCCCTGTCTAGGAGATTCAGGGAGACTCTGGCTGGGGGGGTGGGGGGGTGGCGGCAATGTTTATAGAGGTAAATCAGTTTACTGTGACAATCTAGGGCAACAGAAAATAGAAAAGAAGTTTGTGTGTATGTGTGTGTGTGTGTGTGTGTGTGTGTAAGATGGAAAGCATGGTCCTGACTTCTTTACCTTGGTGATAGAAGTGGGAATTTGATGAAATGATTACATAATAATAATAATAATAATTAACATTTAGAGAGGCTTTAAGATTTGCAAAGCATGTTGTGCATCTTATCTCAGTTGAGCCTAACAACCCTGAGAGTCAGGTATTAAAAATAGAGTTGTGGGTCAGAATCCTCTACAAACCATCATGAGCCCAAGTGCCTGGGACATATTATTGTTCAGTCATTTCAGACATATCTGATTTTTTGTGACCTCATTTGGGGTTTTCTTGGCAAAGATACTGGAGTGATTTGCCATCTCCTTCTCCAGTTTATTTGACAGATGAGGAAACTGAGGCAAACTGGATTGAGTGACTTGTCCAGGATCATACAGCTAGTAAGTGTCTGAGGCTGGATTTGAACTCAGGAAAATGAGTCTTCTTGATTCCAGGCTCTGTGTGCTATCCACTGAGCCTTGGTATGCCTGGGACAAAGCAGGGACTTAATAAATGCTTGCTTATTGACTGACTGATTGATAATGAATGAATGAATGAATGGAGGTTTAATGATTGATAAGTTTTTCCCTTGCAGAAATAGCTACAGATATCCTCAATCAACTCTTTCAGTCATTGGGTATGAAGTTTTCTTCTCAACCTTAAGGCACAGAGGCTTAGGCTGAGATGACCTCTGTCCTTTAGCCTCTTTTTTGGGAGGACTCTTCGCTGAAATGTCTTGTCCTCTAGACCTCCCCTGGATCTCTCAATTCCATTGTCCCTCTGATGTATATGATCCTGTGACCTGGGCAAGTTACGTCCTCTCCTAGGACTTCAGACTTCTCTCTAAGACTCTATGTAGCAGCAACAGAAGGAGTTTCTTCCTTGGGAGTTCCCTGTGCTGATCACAAATGTTTATTTTGCTACTTAATGTTATATGACTATCAACATATAATTATTTGCCAATTTTGATATTTTTCATATTGATGACTCATCTGTTTGTGTATCTCATTTACTTTACTAAGGCTGCAATTTTATTTTATTGGTGGTTGGGGGCAGGATGACGGTCAGAGAAGAAAAAGGAGTGTGACATTTCTGGGAAAGTATAAGAAAGGTGTGATCTTGGACAAGTCACTTCACTCTGTTTGCCTTGGCTTCCTCATCTGTCAAATGAGCTTGAGAAGGAAATGGCAAACTACTGTTGTCTCTTTGCCAAGAAAACCCCAAATGGGGTCATAGCAATTTGGACATGACTGAAATGACTGAACAACAAAAATAAGAAAGGTCACGGTGTCTTATAATTCTGTACCCATTCCAGGAGCTGCTATTATGCATAAAAGTCTTTTAGAATTCTCTAGCCTGGATGTGATTTGCTATTTTGCCCAGAACAGAGGGTCTGCTGAGATGAGATTAAAATACACCAACTTTTCCATTTCTTTTTATTTTGAGGAAATAGATCTGAGGAGGGTTATTATCAGCTAGGGGTTGTGGTATATCATAAGTACTAAAATGGCTTTCTAACCATAAATTAGGTAACATCACCACATATCTTACTCTTTGTAACAACTGAGAATGGGGGGACAGCTAGATGGTTCAGTGGATTGAGAGCCAGACCCAGAGATGGGAGTCCTGGGTTCAATCTGGCCTTAGATCCTTTCTAGCTGTATTATCCTGGGTTAGTCACTTAATCCCCATTGCTTCGCCCTTACCTCTCTTTTGCCTTGGAATGAATACACAGTATCGATTCTAAAATAGAAGGTAAGACTTAAAAAAAATCTAACTATTCATAATCTAGTAATTTCTATTCTAATTCAATATCAGTTAGTTGTTTCCTCAGTTCCTCATAAAGGAACCTCTTTCTTTGCTTGTACTGGTCTAATCTCATCTCTACTTTTGGGTCTTATGTATTCTGTCAACTTCTTTAAGAGACCATCAGTCTGTATCACAAGATAAGAAAGTTTCTCCCTTTCACTATGAAAAGTAGTTTTGAGAAATAGCAAATACCAGAAAAAAAGACTAAAAATTAATTGGAAATGAAATAACCTTATCTGAAGAATGAATGGGCCAAGGAATAAATCACAGAAACAATCAACAATTTCAATAAAGAGAATGACAAAAGGATATAACAAAAATTGGGGGATGCAGCCAAAGCAGTACTTAGGGAAAATCTATATTACTATATGCTTACAACTAAGGGGAGAAAGAACAGATCAGTGAATTGAGCATACAACTAAAAAACTAGAAAAAAGAAAAACTTTTAAATCTCCAATTAAACACCAACTTAGAAATCCTGAAAATCAAAAGGAGAGATGGATAAAATTGAAAGTAAGAAAAACATTGAACTAATAAACAAGACAAGGGGGTGGTTTTATTTATTAATTTAGAATATTTTTCCATGGTTATATAATTCAGGTTCTTTTCCTCTCCTCTTCCCTCCTCCCTCCCTGAGCTGACAAGCAATTCCACTAGGTTTTGCATGTATCACTGTTCAATGTCCATTTCCATATTATTCATATTTTCAATGGAGTGATCATGTACAGTCAAAATCCCCAATCATATCCCCATCAACCCATGTGATCGATCATATGTTTTTCTTCTGTGTTTCTGCTCCCACAGTTCTTTCTCTGGATGTGGATAACATTCTTTCTCATAAGTCTCTCAGGATTGAAGGAGTTGGTTTTATTAAAAAAGTCAATAAAATAGATTCAAAAAAAAAAGAAAGAAAAAACCAAATTACCAGTATCAAAAAGGAAAAGGACAAATTCATAACCAATGAAGAGGAAATCAAAGCAATTATTAAGTTATTTTGTCCAATCATGTGCCAATAAATCCAACAATCTTAAGAGAAAGAGAAAACACCTCATGAACTTCCTTGCCACCATCAAGTTGTTTCTCTGGTCTTTGAAATAATTCCTAGCATGTGATTTCAGGATTTCCATACTTGGATATCTCACCAGTCTGAAAGTTGTTCTTTTAAGGCTTCTTAGCTTTAGGTCCCATTTTTCTACGTTGTTTCCTTGTCAACAAGTTCTTACTTGGTGTGAATAATGAATATAGTCACAGAAATTCAAAATTATACTCTTTGAAATGATAATTATTTAAAATATGGTCATTGGTTCATTGAAAATATGTAGTGAGAATTTTGAATAATATGACCCCTTAGTGGGATTTGTTATTCACACTAATTTTAGTACATGATGAGTCCAAGATTCTATAGGCTCTTCCCCAGGAGGAACTGGGTTAGTTCCTGAGAAACTATTTGAAAACTTTACATTTGGTAGATAAGTAAACTGAGGCTTAGAAAGGCTAAGCGATTTGCCCATGGACACATTGCTAGTAAATGTCAAGTGTGAGTGGGGGGAGAGATGAACCCAAGTCTTCCTGCCTTCCAATCTAGCAGTCTCTTATTAATCTAATTTTTACAGATGAGCTTTAAGAAGCTAAAGGACTTGCCCATAAGTGTGTATCCAAAAAGTTGGTCTTCTGATCTTTATCTCCCGAGCCATTTTCCCACAGGTTATAAAATGGCTTCCAATCTTATTTAACACCATTTGGGAGTTTGAATTATACCGCAACCTCCCAGTATCGCTGGGAGAAAAGGGCTTTGTAAAACCTTGCTGCCCCACAGAAATAGGAGCTGGTATTTTGAGTCATTGCCTGGCCTCTGAGACAGCAACAGGCTGGGGAGGTTAAGGGAGAGCGCGAGGAGTCCAAGACGAACCCATTCATTTGCTGTGCCCTTGAGGCAGTTCTGGCTGTGACCTCGGAGGAGTGATTTACACTCCCTTAACCCCCCAGCAAACTCTGGGGTGAAAGGGAGGAGAGTTTAAGAGTTGGGGCGGAAGACAACACTCATTCAGAGTGGGTGTGGACAGCAGGAAGGAAAGGGGATAACACAAACACCGTCTGGATTTATTAGTTGAATCTCTTCTGGTTGTCGGAGCTCCAAGAATGACTTAATACCTGGCAGTCCCTTCGGAACAGCAATCCCAGCAAAACAGTAGCCACCATTCTCAGCTCAACTTTGGACCAAGAGCGCCCTCTAGGGTCTGATTGCTCTTCTCCGGGGTTCCTTGGTCACCGAGGATGTGGAATTGGCTATTATGCCAATACCATATAGAATTAAAAGTTGGAAGGGACTTTAGATTTAGAGCATCTTTCTATCTGATGAAAAAAAGAAAGAGAGACAGAGACAGAGAAAGGAAAAAGAAAGACAAAGAGAAAGAAAGGAAGAGAAAGAAAGAAAGGGACAGAGAAAGAAGAAGGAAGGAAGGAAGGAAGGAAGGAAGGAAGGAAGGAAGGAAGGAAGGAAGGAAGGAAGGAAGGAAGGAAGGAAGGAAGGAAGGAAGGAAGGAAGGAAGGAAGGAAGGAAGGAAGGAAGGAAGGAAGGAAGGAAGGAAGGAAGGAAGCTACATATTCATAGCCTTTGATCAATTGTCAAATGGGGGATGACTTGTGTTCTTATACATTTGTCTTAGTTCTCAAGGAAGGGACTTTAGAAACCTAATCCAACCAGTTCCTTTTCTTGTAAGATATATGTAATCTAGTGCTCTTATATCAACTCCCAGGAGTACTGGGAGTGCCTGACCTCAAAGTCAGGTCTCCAGAGAATAATCTCTGGGTTAGTTCTAAAAGGTTGGGTTTGTCTTCAGTTGTGTCCAATTCTTCACGTCCCCATTTGGGATTTTCTTGGTAAAGATACTGGGGTGGTTTGCCCTTCCCTTCTTCAGCTCATTTGGCAGAAGAAACTGAGGCAGAGTTAAGTGACTTACCTAGGGTCACCAGCTAGTAAGTGTTGGAGACCAGATTCAAACTCAGGAAGATGAGTCTTTCAGACTCCAGGCCTGTCTACTGTGCCCCCTAGTTGCCCCAATGCTATAAAATATAAGCCCCCAAATGGTATGATATGAGTCAATATAAATTAATCAGCCAAGTAATACTCTTTGGAAAAGAGTATTTGTTATGGCAATATAATAAGAATGAGTGGTACAAAACACTCCATCACCCCCCAACAGTCTAATATACGCTTCCACTATATGCAAAGCCCAGGGGAAAGTGGGGCTCAAGATTAAAGAGTGAATGTAGCAAAAGGAATGATTTCCAGCTACTAGAGGTCTTTTTTATAGAGTCCTCAAGATGCTGTATTTTTTTTTCTCCTGAATTCTTTCTACAGCCTTGAATCCCCTTTCCTCGTCTTCATCAGACTGTTTTTGGATGCAGATAGTACCAGCAGAAAGTGCCAAACAGGACACTTGATTAGGACAATGGTAGTAAGATGGGATATTTGATGTTCATTAAGTCAAAGTGGGGGTAGGTGTAGGGAGACTAAAACTGAATTAACTCAGTGGATTGAGAGCCAGGCCTAGAGATGAGAGGTCTTGGTTCAAATTTGACCCTACACACTTCCTAGCTGTGTGATCCTGGGCAAGTCACTTAACCCCCATTGCCTAGCCCTTAACTCTTCTGCCTTGGAACCAATACATAGTATTTATTCTAAGATGGAAATAAGGATTAAAAAAAATAAATCAAATCAAATAAAATCAAATCAGTTACAAGTTTGAGGGTTTGGAGATTCAATTCAATAAGCATGTAAGAGAAGGGAAATTTCACTTCCTGGGCAGTGGGATGATTCATGAGAATGCCTGTTGCTGAGAATGAGAGCAATAAAGGACTCCAGGTACAATATAGGGGAGCAAGAGACCTAACCTTTGTCTTCTGCTATTATCATGAGTTACTCAGATGGTTCTTCTTTTTTGGGGGGATGGTGGTGGTTTAAACTCATTTTATTTTAGACAATCTACAAGATATCTTTTAAAAAATATTTATTTTTTTCAGTTACATGTAGAAACAATTTTTTACAATTGTTTTCTGATACTTTAAGATTCAGATTCTCTCCCACCCCAGAGGTAAAACAGTCTGACAAAGTGCTTTGATGCAATATGCATGCAATACATGTTTCCATATTGCTCATTTTGTGATCGAAGACATATATCACACATACAATACACTAAGAAAATAAAGCAGAAGATAACCTGCTTTGATCTGTAATCAGTTTCCAACAGTTCCTTCTTTGGCTGTGGGGAGTGTTTTCATCATGAGTCCCTTAGGGTTATCTTGGAGCCTTGCTTTGCTGATAACTGTTGATCTTCGTATAATGTTGCTGTTACTGTGTACCACATTCTCTTGGGTCTGCTCACTTCACTTTGGATCAGTTCATATGGGTTTTTTTCTGAACTCATCCTGTTCTTCATTTCTTTTGGTGCAATAGCATTCCATTCTAACATATGCCTCAACTTGTTTGACCATTTCCAATGTGACAATTTCCAATTCTTTGCCACTTAAAAAATTTCTGTCAAAAATATTTTTGTACAAGTCCTTTTCCTCTATCTCTGATCTCTTCAGGATACAGATCCAGTAGTGGTATTGCTGAGTCAAGGCTATGCAGTTTTATGGACCCTGGAGTATGGCTCTATATTGCTCTCCAGAATGGTTGTATAAGTTCATAGTTCATTATGTCTTTTCAATAACCTCAAGCGCATTTCCCTTCTAAGGGGACATGCCATAGAGCAGTAAAATAAGTTTAAAAAAATGGATGCCAACATAGCCAATATTTAGTTAGATAGCTCTGTTGTGTGACAATGAATGCCTATTAATACCAAGTACACTTCTATACCAAGATAGCATTGCTTCTAGAGTTGTCAATATCCCTGTGGAAAGCTTTCCTCATTAGGCAATTGCAGGGCTGCCTCACCAGGAACCCCAAGATCATCACCCTTCGGAGGTGAGGTGTTATGATTTTGGAGGGCTTCAGGACTCCAGGGAAAAGGGACTCAGAGGGAGGGAGGATAATTGCAGTGATTGTTTAGGGGTTACAGTGAGTTCTTTTATGTGTATTCTGTGGGATGATACAAAGGCTTTCCTGTACCCATTGTGTATGTTTTGTTATCTGGAATGGTTGTGTGCAGAAGTATTTGACTGATAGTTAAAATTTTAGTGGGAAATTTTACACCCCAGAAATAAGTAAATACTACAAATGAGGGTTTTGTTACTGATTGACTGAAAATGATAAAGAAAATGTTATAATGCAGATTCGACCTAAATGTATTCCACTTGTACATTTTTTTTCCCAGAACCATTTGCTAAACACTTAACAATACATATGACAATTGTCAACTCATATTGAGACTGGAATTTGCTAAAATCCCCAGATTATTTTCAGATGAACTACAGGAACATCCAACAATATGTACTCTACCTGGTACATGTGCAATTGATTTTTTAAATCCAAGTGCTATGCTTTTTATTCATTTATCCTTGGATAACCTTTGGCTCAAAGGGCCAATTGTGGGACACTCATGCATTGCTGGTGGAGTTGTGAATTGATCCAATCATTCTGGAAGGCAATTTGGAATTGCACCCAAAGGGATTTAAAAGACTGCCTGCCCTTTGATCCAGCCATACCAGTACTAGGTCTGAACCCCAAACAGATAAAGAAAAATGGGAATGGACCTGTTTGCACACAAATATTCATAGCCATTCTTTTTGTGGTGGCAAAAATTAGAGACTGAGGAGATACCCCTTGATTGGGGAATGGCTGAATAAATTGGGATATAGGATGGTGATGGATACTATTGTAAATATTAAAATTTAGGAATATGGGGAGACTTAGGCAGGTAGAAATTAGTTTCTCTGTGCAAGGAGTATTATATTTTTTAGAGGTTTAGTAAGGATTAAGGATTAAAGAATATACAAGTAAGAAACATGTGCCTAGGCCAGAGGCCTAGACAAAATAATCTCAAATCATGGAAGAGACGCCTCTGCTCCAAAATGGAAGTCCAAAAAAAGAGCCAAAAACCTTTGCCACCAGCTTAAATCCTTCCTCAATCTCGGCCCACCTCAGAATTCCCGTGAGATTACAAAGCATTTTGGGGAAGTGGAGCAAGGGCTTGTGGGGATTGAAGTCCAGAGTTCAAATCTCAATTTTACATTCCCCCCGTTTGATCCTCTGGGAAGAAGTCCTTCCCCAAAGGATCATAAAAACATAATCAATTTAAAGATTACAATAATTTGAAGATAAGAGAAAAAAAAGAACAAAAGCAATAATTACTGGACGCATTGACAGAAAGCCAGTTAGGGGGCAGTCCCCTTTTGGTATGAAAGTATACATACAAATAAATGTTCAATCAACCATACCCAAAGTTCAATTTTGCGCAACTTGTGGTCTGGAGGCTTCTTCATGATGGCTTCTCCAACAGTTCAATTCTGGATTCAGAGAGGTAGCATCTTCTTTACCTAAAATTCTTCTCAAAAGGAATTAAACTTTGCAATTTGAATAATAATATTTTTTACATTCCCCCCGTTAAGAGGGTGATTTAAAAAAAAAGGATCACTTAGGGATGCATGGCTGAGGTATGAGGTATATGAATCAATTGGCAAGAGATATTAAAAGGATATCAGAAAAATCCAAAAAAAAAAGAAAAATTTCTGGATGAAAATATAGACTATCAAAGTCTTATGTGTAAAAATTCCAAGTAAAGAAAAATAAATCTATAACAGGTCCTTTAATCAGGGCCCAATTAAAATGATCTAAGCAATGATACATTTACCCAGTCATTGGCCAGGACTACAGAAAGGTACCACATTATGGAAGGCAGAAAAGGGGACCAGATTATATGAGCCAAGGTTTCCGGAATACTCATCTGTGAGTATTTTCAGAGTGAGTGTGGACACAAGGAAAGCCTATGTCTTAATACATGTTAAACATAGTAACCTCGAGTCTTCACACTAGGTTCAAGACCTTTGTATTGGCCTAGAAGTGCATCAATCCATCCTGGATTGGCTTTTCTTTGGCTTTGTGAAGTGGCTCTTGTGTGTATATCTTGTCCTGGAATCAGATAGAATCATTAAGCAAAGTCCCATAATTTTTTAAATAATTAGTGGCATCCGTTTTTATAGTCTCTAGCTTTTTAGGGCATGCATTAGCAAATGTATCTTAAACTTAAAAATCAAAAGGTTAAAGAAATCTTAATGCTGTGACATGTGATTCAAATATAAAAAGGAGAGAAAAAATTAATAAAAAAACTGAAAAAGTATATTGCACATGCAAGAAAAATATAATAATAAAAGAGCTTTAAAAATTCAAAAATATAGCTTAAATCATTGACACTCTGTGTCAGCTAAGAAAATATAAAATGCAAGGCTTTCTCACCAAAAAGGAGATCCATTTCCTCTTAATATCTGGCCATGATCACTGTGAGTAGAAGGCAAATGAATTGAACAAGGTAACAATTTTTCATTTTTAAAATACAGTAGTACAAATATGTAGGTATCGAAATCCCCAAAATTCTCAATAGTCCAATTAATTACAATAGCAAACAAACACATTGGCATTTTAAACCTATGAATTGATGGATATTTGTCACAAGTTTTACAATCATAGCAAATCTTTCAACCTTGGTATTTAAACATTTTTTAAAACAAAGTAAAACTCATCTTGGGTTTAGAACATAATCAAGAAATCTATATATCATTCTGGTAGAAGTAAAGTAGTGAGCTGAAGAGTATAAATAAAGGGATGCTCCTTTTTTTGGAGGCTTATAGGGATACAAATGCCCTGAGATTAACTGCCCAACTTCCATTCACATGTGGGAAGGTTGGGGTTTATAAAATGTATTTCACTTTAGCTACTAGAATGGGCCTTACCTCGTGGTAGGGGCAGGCAAAAAATAACCAGATTGTTAAAAAAATTCCAAAAATCATATTTAAAAAACCCTTAAAATCATTTGAGGTATTTACACATTAAATTTTTCCAAGGTTGTTATACAATTATAGCCAGTCCTGAAGTCCATCTATGTGATAATTTACAAAGTCAAAATAGAAAGGCTGGTTTTTTTTTTTTTCATATGGGCTTAATTACAATAATATTTGTTCAGCACAATTTATAGGGGAAAAACAACAGAATTTCAAAACTCAGTACATTCAAAATAAATTCAATCAACCTTCAGTGTAAGAGAATATTGAATCCAGTAATATATGAACTTAAAATCACAAAGTTAAACCATAACAAAAAATGCAATAGCACGGAAGAGATTTTTATAAACCATTGGAGTCTGAAATGCCTTAGAATATAGCCTTTAGTCTCTTCAAAGTTCCTTGGGTTCTTACCCATTTAAATGTCTATTGTCAGAAGGCAGAGTGGTAAGGGCTAAGCAATGGGGTCTAAGGGGTCTGCTCAGGGCCCCACAGCTGGGAAGTATCTGAGGCCAGATTTTAACCCAGGACCGCATGTCCTCAGGTCTGGCTCCCAGTTCATTGAGCCACCCATTTACCCCTTCAAAGTTAAAGTTGAATCTTTGGGCTGAATCTGCTCCCTGACAGGCAGGTAAAATCAATGAAATTACCAGAAGAGTCAAAAGGTATCCTTTTAAACAGCCCATTGCTTCTTAAGTTTCTGTTTGAAAAAATCTGTTTCTTCTCCTCTCCCTTTTCTCTCTCCCCTGCTCTGATACCTCCTCCTGCCCCAGTCCACATGGAGCCCAGGCTGCCCATGTGGAGTCAATACCCCTGTCCACTCGGAGGCTTAACCTAAGGGAAAATTGCCCATTCTCCTTTCCCTCTCGTCTCTCCCCTCCACCCACGTGGCCAATACTGTTACCAGCTGGTCCAAATGAGTCCTGAGCGATCTGCTCCAAGGATCTGGGTGATGAGCTGTCTGGGTCTGAGGCCAGATGGGTGAGAGACAGGGGTGGGTAGGGCCGGGAGCTCGGGCACCAGGTGAGAGGCCAGGAGCAGAAGCAGGAGCCGGAGAGGGCTGCAGGCAGGAGCTGATCAAGATGGTTTTCTAAAAGGCATCTTGGAGATATGTGGCTTAAAAAAAAATTCTCTAGGCTAAAAAATTTGAGAAGTTCTCATCCAATCTAGTGGTCGCCATCTGTAACAGTTAAAATTTAGGAATATGGGGAGACTGAGGCAGGTAGAAATTAGTTTCTCTCTGCAAGGAGTATTATATTTTTTAGAGGTTTAGTAAGGATTAAGGATTAAAGAATATACAAGTAATATACAACTAATACTTAGTATTGATTCTAAGACAGAAGGTAAAGATTTTAAAATAAGAATTAAAATGTAAAAAGGGAAAGAAGATATTCTATTAAAACCTTTCTTTAGGACTCTAGAGAGGGAAAGATTCTGGAAAGAAAATCACACATAGGGAAGTGGAAAGCTTAGTTATTTCCTTCTCCCTAGTTGGAGACTTTGAGAAATTTCCCTTTGGGTAAGATCTGGGACTCTTTCTTGTTTGAGCTGAATTATCTTGCTCCCAAAAGGAGAGCTCTGCTAGTCTGGTATGTATGCTTATATGTATATTTTCTCTGATTTCTGTTTTGCCATTTACTTGGATAAATGGGATTATTTGCTATTTGCTGTGTGAATTCTTTTTTTTTTTAATTTTGAACATTATTTTATTTGGTCATTTCCAAACATTATTCACTGGAAACAAAGATCATTTTCTTTTCCTCCCCTTCCCCCCTCCCACCACCTTTCCCTCTCCCATAGCCGACACACGATTCCACTGGTTATCACATGTGTTCTTGACTCAAACCCATTTCCCTGTTGTTGGTATTTGCATTAGAGTGTTCATTTAGAGTCTTTCCTCAATTATATTCCCTCAACCCCTGTAGTCAAGCAGTTGCTTTTCATTGGTGTTTTTATTCCCACAGTTTATCCTCTGCTTGTGGATATTATTTTTTAGATCCCTGCAGATTGTTCAGGGACATTGCATTGACACTAATGGAAAAGTCCATCACCTTCGATTGTACCACAGTGTATCAGTCTCTGTGTACAATGTTTTCCTGGTTCTGCTCCTTTCGCTCTGCATCACTTCCTGGAGGTTGTTCCAGTCTCCATGGAATTCCTCTACTTTATTATTCCTTTTAGCACAATAGTATTCCATCACCAACATATACCACAGTTTGTTTAGCCATTCCCCAATTGATGGGCATCTCCTCGTTTTCCAATTTTTGGCCACCACAAAGAGCGCAGCTATGAATATTCTTGTACAAGTCTTTTTCCTTATTATCTCTTTGGGGTACAGACCCAGCAGTGCTATAGCTGGATCAAAGGGCAGACAGTCCCTTATCACCCTTTGGGCATAGTTCCAAATTGCCCTCCAGAATGGCTGGATCAATTCACAACTCCACCAGCAATGAATTAGTGTCCCCACTTTGCCACATCCCCTCCAGTATTCATTACTTTCCATAGCTGTCATGTTAGCCAATCTGCTAGGTGTGAGGTGATACCTCAGAGTTGTTTTGATTTGCATCTCTCTGATTATGAGATGTAGAGCACTTTTTCATGTGCTTATTAATAGTTTTGATTTCTTTGGCTGAGAACTGCCTGTTCATGTCCCTTGCCCATTTGTCAATTGGGGAATGGCTTGATTTTTTGTACAATTGATTTAGTTCTTTGTAAATTTGAGTAATTAAACCTTTGTCAGAGGTTTTTATGAAGATTGTTTCCCAATTTGTTGCTACCCTTCTGATTTTGGTTACATTGGTTTTGTTTGTACAAAAACTTTTTAATTTGATGTATTCCAGATTATTTATTTTGCATTTTGGAACTCTTTCTAAGTCTTGCTTGGTTTTGAAGTCTTTCCCTTCCCAAAGGTCTGACATGTATACTATTCTGTGTTCGCCTAATTTTCTTATAGTTTCCTTCTTTATGTTCAAGTCATTCACCCATTTTGAATTTATCTTGGTGTAGGGTGTGAGGTGTTGATCTAAACCTAATCTTTCCCACACTGTCCTCCAATTTTCCCAGCAGTTTTTATGAAATAGTGGATTTTTGTCCCCAAAGCTGGGATCTTTGGGTTTGTCATATACTGTCTTGCTGAGGTTGCTTGCCTCCAGTCTATTCCACTGATCCTCCTTTCTTTCTCTTAGCCAGTACCAGATTGTTTTGGTGACCGCTGCTTTATAATATAGTCTGAGATCTGGGACTGCAAGACCCCCTTCCTTTGTATTTTTTTCATTATTTCCCTGGATATCCTTGATCTTTTGTTCTTCCAAATGAACCTTGTTATGGTTTTTTCTTATTCAGTAAAAAAATTTTTTGGAAGTTCCATGGGTATGGCACTAAATAGATAGATGAGTTTGGGTAGGATGGTCATTTTTATTATATTGGCTCGTCCTACCCATGAGCAATTAATGTTCTTCCAATTGTTCAAGTCTAGTTTTAGTTGTGTGGAAAGTGTTTTGTAGTTGTGTTCATATAGATCCTGTGTTTGTCTCGGGAGATAGATTCCTAAGTATTTTATTTTGTCTAAGGTAATTTTGAATGGGATTTCTCTTTCTAGTTCTTGCTGCTGAGCTGTGTTGGAATTATATAGAAATGCTGATGACTTATGTGGGTTTATTTTGTATCCTGCAACTTTGCTAAAGTTGTTGATTATTTCGATTAGCTTTTTGGTTGAATCTCTAGGATTCTTTAAGTAAACCATCGTGTCATCTGCAAAAAGCGATAATTTGGTCTCCTCCTTGCCTATTTTAATGCCTTCAATTTCTTTTTCTTCTCTAATTGCTACTGCTAGTGTTTCTAATACAATGTCAAATAATAGAGGTGATAATGGGCATCCTTGTTTCACTCCTGATCTTATTGGGAATGCATCTAGTTTATCCCCATTGCAGATGATATTAGCTGATGGTTTTAGATATATACTGTTTATTATTTTTAGGAACGACCCTTCTATTCCTATGCTTTCTAGTGTTTTTAGTAGGAATGGGTGTTGTATTTTATCAAATGCTTTTTCTGCATCTATTGAGATAATCATGTGGTTCTTGTTGGTTTGCTTGTTGATGTGGTCAATTATGTGGATAGTTTTCCTAATATTGAACCAGCCCTGCATCACTGGTATAAATCCTACTTGATCATGGTGGATGACCCTTCTGATCACTTGCTGGAGTCTTTTTGCTAGTATCCTATTTAAGATTTTTGCATCTATATTCATTAGGGAGATTGGTCTATAGTTTTCTTTCTCTGTTTGCTGTGTGAATTCTTTGTGGAACTGGCACCTGGTGGTGAGAGATCAAGCCTTGGATATTTAGCTTGGGCGCTCCTTTCCCAGTATGGCTTGAACCTAAGTATTTCCTCCTCCTGATGAACAATACTCAAGGATCTAGATAGATATAATTCTAGCCCTTTAACTAGCTCTGAGGTGAGCAAAGGTGTCCAATCCCTGACCCCAAGCTCTTGCTTCCCCTCCTGGCAGAAATCAAAGTCTTCTTTGGAGAAGAATAGGAAGAGGAGAGATATTAGAAATGTCTATTCTGGTCTTCCTGAGAACCACATCTAGACAGACACATGTTACATATATAACCTATATAGGAAAAAATAAAATGTAGTCACACTTTAGACCTATAATATTTCACTTGGGGGGAGGGGCTGAATAAGGTGGCCTTCCTCCTTCACCCTCTCCACCTGCTGGGGCCAACCAAGAACTCATCTCAGATGCTTGACTTTTCGAAGGGATTGGATAAGATGAGTTACCAACTTTGTTCTTTCCAGTGAGCTAGAGAATCATCAAGACTTTATCAAATGTTTTGCTTCTTCATCCTAAGGATGCTTGGTCTTGTCATCTGACCTACTTATATGCCTAAGGACCCCTATGCCTAGCTTTTCATCTTTGGGGCAATGGAATGTTTAGGACTTCCTTGGCTTTCTATCCACCCTAAACCTGGGATATATGAGGTATTCAGGGAAGTCTAGTACCTCTGGGGTAAGGGTCTGCCAATCCCTTTTTAGGGCTGCTCATCCACTTCTGGTGCCCACCTGCCATCCAAATCTCACCTGTGACTCCAATAAGCTGTAGCAAGCACAGCAGCCACACCAAGGAGCTAGGCTAAATAGGTTATGGGTAACCGATAGGTCTCAAACCCATCAGTGAGTTGGGGGGGGGTGTCTGCCTCAAGCATGTGAAACCTTCTACCGGTGGAAGGGTTGGATGAGAACAATTCGTTCCAATGGCATTGCAGGAAGGGAAAACAGGCTCTGTGGAGCATTTAGAGGTTGGTCAGACCTTGAAGAAACCAATGTCATCTACTGCATCCCTAGCCATCACCAGGTATCTTGACTTTTGTCTTGCCACTGGACATTGATGACTGGAAAAGAGACCGTGCCAATCTGCCTAAAAAATACTTAATTATGCCCAAGTCAAAAGACATTGCCACGATGTCATTTTGGTCCTTTGACTATAAAGCACCCACCCACCCGATAGCTATACTTTTTCATGCTGTCTTTCTCAATAAGAGTATGAATTCCTTAAGAGTACGGCCTATCTCACTTTTTCTATTTGTATCTTCAATATAGTAAAAACTTAACTTTTTCACTAATTTTTCATTAATTTTTTCATTATGAATCCATCCTTTTTTCAGTTTAAGCATCATCTTTTTCGACACGCAGTTTTTCCTGGTTCCCTTCAACTGCTGATAACTCCACCCCTGCTTCTCCCAATATTATACACATATTCCAGCCTCAATATGGGTTGCCAATTTTCATATGCTGGGATATGTATTGGGCTTTTTGCTATTCGTTTTTGTAAGTGATAATCCTATAGAACCCAAACCCCCAAACACATACCCAAATAAACAAGGGATAAATCATGTTTTCATGTGCATTTCTACTCCAGCAGTTCTTTCTCTGGAGGTGGACAGCATTCTTTTTCACAAGTCCTTCAGGTTTGTCCTGGATCATTGTATTGTTGAGAGTATCCAAGTCTATCCCATTGAATGAAGAGGGAAACACTGTGTAAGATTGGAAGGAGCCAGCCTGTAAGGGTTTTAAAAGCCAAAACAAAGCAGCCCAGATTTTATATCTGATACTGGAGCTAATAGGGAGACAGCAGAGTTTATAAAATGGGGGACACTGGGGGCAGCCATGTGGCTCGGTGGATTGAAAGCCAGGCTAAAAGACTTAAGGTCCCAGATTCAAATTTGCCTTTAGACACTTCCTAGCTGGGTAACCCTGGGTAAGTCACTTATCTCCCTTTGCCTAGCCCTTACTGCTCTTCTGCCTTAGAATTGACACTAAGACTGAAGGTAAGAGTTTAAGAAAATTAAAAGGTTTTTATAGCAAAAAATTGGAAAATGCCGGGATGCCCTTCAATTGGGGAATGGCTGAACAAATTGTGGTATGTGTTGGTGATGGAATACTATTGTGCTCAAAGAAATAATAAAGTGGAGGAATTCCATGGAGACTGGAACAACCTCCAGGAAGTGATGCAGAGCGAGAGGAGCAGAACCAGGAGAACATTGTACATAGAGACTGATACACTGTGGTAAAATAAAATGTAATGGACTTCTCTACTAGCAGTCATGTAATGATCCAGGACAGTTCTGAGGGATTTATGAGAAAGAACGCTATCCACACCCAGAGGAAGAACTGTGGGAGTAGAAATCCAGAAGAAAAACAACTGCTTGATCACATGGTCGAGGGGGATAGGATTGGGATACAGACTCTAAGTGATCACCCTAATGCAAATATTAATAATATGGAAATAGGTCTTGACCAATGATATTACTTGTTGACATGGGGGGAAGGGGAGGGAAATAACATGAATCATGTAACCATGGAAAGTATTCCAAATTAATTAAATTAATTTAAAAAAGGAAATTTAAATTTTTTTAAAGAAGTGGGAAAGGCATAGAAAGACAAATTAGTTTAGTTTTGAACATGTTGAGTTCATGAGACATCTAGTTTAATTACAATGTGACATTGAATGCATAGTCTATTTTGTTTTTGTTTTTGTCATATTATTAGTGCCTGACTGGTGAACTAGAGAATACTTATTGGTTGGATTCTGGTCTAGAGAATCTCTTGGCATTTATGCTGGGATTGAGATAGGTTGCATACAAGAGGGTCACTCAATTTAAGGAATGTCACAAGACTATCCCTTTCCCTGTCATTTCAGTGTCTTCTGATCCTCTCCACAAATAAGAAATCAACTGCCTAAATCCCTATAATTCCATTTTCTCTATTTTTCACTCCTTCCAAATAGTATATTAACTATGTAGAAACCAATGGTCAAAGTCACTGGTTACAGAAAGCCTTGGATCCAGCTTGTTGCTACAATTGCATGCATTGCTAAATAAATCATTGTTTGGACATAACTACTGGATTTCTTTATTCTACCGTAACAAGAGGGAACCTATCACTCTCCTGGCTGTGGTTTTACTTAGCCCAGAGTTGGGAACCAGTTCTTTTAAATGTTGGTTTGATGCTACTTCATGCTGCAAGTAAACCATAGTTATTTTTTGGACTTTGTACTGGAATTTATGGAGGGTAAGTGAGACTGGGTGGAGATGGGGAAGGATTTCAAACTCATAAAAGTGCTGGAGAGAACAATTTTCCCTCGATAAAACCTAGAGGTAGGAACTAGAAGAGACAGAAAGATACACAGAGAGAGAGAGATGGAGAGAGACAGAGAGAGAGAGAGAGAGAGAGAGAGAGAGAGAGAGAGACAGAGAGAGAGAGAGAGGGAGGGAGGGAGGGAGGGAGGAAGAGAGATGCAAAGAGACAAAAATGTTTATAACTTTTCAGGATATGTCAGAATCCTTATTCTGTTCTAGACCCCATGGGGTATGAAGGGTATTTAGTTTAAGGGCACCAAGGCTGATTGACTTTAGCCTTGTTGATCTCTGTCTTTTAGCTTTGGGCCTATAACAATCATGTTCCACTCTCTCCCTCATCAATTCCTAACTCTACTATTTAATACTATGTAACTTTGGCCAAGATCCCGTGGCTCACAAAATTGGGGCACTTTTCTGGTGGAGCATTCTGGAGGGCAATTTGGAATTATGCCCAAGGGGCTATAAAACAATGCATACCCTTTGATCTAGTAATACCACTAGGTCTGTATTCCAGAGAGATCAGAAAAACGGGGAAAGAACCTACTTGTACAAAAATATTTATAGCTGCTCCTTTTTTTTTAATTTGGAAAATTTTATTTAATTAATTTAAAATATTTTTTCCATGGTTACAAGATTCATATTTTCCTCCCCTCCCCCAGCCAACACACAGTTCCACTGGGTTTTACATATGGCATTGATCAAAACCTATTGACATTTGCACTAGGGTGATCATTTAGAGTCTACATCCCCAATCATATCCCCCTCGACCCATGTAATAAAGCAGTTGTTTTTCTTCTGTGTTTCTACTCCCACACTTTTTCCTCTGAATGTGGATAGTGTTCTTTTTCACAAATCTCTCTGAATTGTCCTGGATCATTGCACTGGATAGCTATTCTTTTTGTGGTGGCAAAGAATTGGGTGATGGAATACTATTGTACTGTAAGGAATGATGAACAGGATGATTTCAGAGAGAGCTGGAAAGATCTATGTGAATTGATGTAGAGTTAAATAAGCAGAACCAGGAAAGCATTGTACACAGTAACTGCAATATTGTGGAATGATCAAATGTCATTAACTTTGCTACTAACAGCAATACAATCATCAGGACAATTTTGAGGGGCTTGTGAAAAAGAATGCTATCCACCTCTAGAGAAAGAACTGTTGGAGCCAGAATGCTTCTGAAAGCATGTGATTTTTCAATTGTTTATTTGGGTTTATGTTTGGGGGTTTTATTTTTATAAGACTACTCATAAAAATGAACAATATGGAAATGTGTTTCACATGATAAATGTGTATAACCCAGATTGAATCACCTGCCAGCACTGGGAGGGGAAAGGGAAGGGAGGGAGGGTGATAAATTCAATCATATAACTTAGGAAAACTTGTGTGGAAATTTATTACATATAATTGGTAAAAATAAAAAATAAATTAAAAACTGTCTAAAAGGAAAACAAAGTCCATACCTCAGTTTCCCCAGACACAAAATAAGGTATCTAGACTAGATGGTCTCTAAGCCTCTACCCCAATTTATGAACCACAAAATGCCATGGAAATGTAACAGGCATTTATTTATTATTATTGTTATTGTAGTTATCATCATCATTGGAACAGGCATCCCCAGGAAGTGTCAAAAGGCTTATTTGAAAGCTCTCCAAATTATTGTTTTTGTTCTGATCTCCAATTTGCCACAGACTCTTCCTGAGTTTTGCTAATACTTTTAGTGGGGAAGATTATGAGGCTGGTAGAAGGCTTTGCCTTTCTTCCCTTCCTTATACTTCATTCCCCCATGCCATGATTCAGTGATTCTGGCTGATTTCCTGTTTTCTCACACATGGTGATCTAATTCCTGACTCTGTCTCTGCCTGGGGTGGGTGCACACAGTGTTTCAGGAATGCTTAGTCAGAACTAAGGAACAGGGAAAACTATGGAAAGTAGGACTTTCCCTGGGTCTTCCCCAGGCATACGTTCTGTCCCACCGGAAGTCATCTATGGCAGAGACTGAGACTTGTGAAATGTGAATTCCTTAGCATTGTAAGAAGCTGAGATAACTCTGAGATCTAGCCATTTGAGGGTCTACCATCAAAGAGGAAGGAGTCAGAAAGTGAGTGATAGGAGACTATAAGGGGAAAAGTCTGAGATACCTGAGATACCAATGATCTCAGGAGGAAGAAAACTCAGTTTCAAAAAAAAAAAAAGGCCTTAAACATAAGCAGTTAAACCAACAGAGAAGATTTTAAAAAATAACAGAAGGGGAGATAACCACCAGGATATCAAAACAAGTTCAAATATCTCTGAATAAATATTACAGAACAAGTAAAAATGAATCAATACCTAATGAGGCAGAGGACCATGAGGATTTTCAAAAGTCATACAGAAACTCAGCAGGATATTTTTTAATGGTTCAAGAGAAAAAGAGTGAAAGTAGAATTTATGGCATTCATAGTGGAAATAATTGGTAGAAGAGAAAAATTTGAATTCACAGTGGTGAGGTTCCTTCAAAAAACAAAAGAGAAAACAACATATTGGGAATGCAAAAAACAAACAAACAAAAGCAAAGGATAATATGGAAGAAGAGAAGCAAAAAGCAATAATTTCAAGAGGAAACATGATCCCCATTCAAAGTAAAACATTGTTTTTGAAGACAGTATGATCATAGATAACCTAAGAAATACAGATTTGCCAGAAGAATATGACAAGTCAAAAAACATTTAAATACCAATAGTGTAAGAAATAAAACAAGAAGACTTCTCAAAACTTCTGAATATAGGAAAGAAAGTATCAACTGAAAGAATTCACAAATCACCTAAAGAGAAAAAGGAAAAAAAAAACCCAAACTCTAATAAATATAGAAGTTAAATTCAAATTTTAACAAGCCATAAAATGATTAAAACATTAATAAACAACAGATTCTGCAAGCAACCAGGAAAAAGATCTTCAAATAGAGCAGAAAGAAAATTCAAATAACATAACATTATTCTGTACCCACTGGCAAGTGTAGACGGAATGGGAATAATGTGTTCTGAAAAGCAAAGGAGCTCAAAATAAAACCTAAGGAGACACACTGCAAATCTGAGCCTAATCATCAGTGAAAAAGATGGACATTCAATAAAAGAGAGACATTTGAAGCACTACTATAAAATGAAACAAATCTAAAAAACCCAGATGAGCAGATCACTTGCTTTGCAAACACTAGACTACAGAAATAAGAAAAAGGCAAACAAAAACAGCAATTGAGGAAGTCACAAATAATTAAATTATGTCAGGAAAAAAGAGGGAAAAAACAAAAAGAGTGGAAAGCAACAATGACAAAATTATAATATAGGGACCATTAAGAATTTCCTTTCTAAAATTGAAAAAGGAGATGATAAAAATGGAATTTAAATAGTAATATGAAGGAACATGCTTGAAACACTATGGTTGGAAGCAGCTAGGTGGCTCAGTAGATTTCAAGCCAGGCCTAGAAACAGGTCCTGGATTCAAATGAGGTCTTCAACACTTCCTAGCTGTGTGAACCTGGTCAATTCACCCATTGCCTAGTCCTTAATGCTTTTCTGCCTTGCAACCAACACACAATACTGATTCTAAGATAGAAGGTAAGAGTTGAAAAAAAGGAAAAGAAAAAAAAAGTGAAAGAGGGTCAGCTGGTAGCCCAGGGGTTAGAGAGCCAGGCCTGGAGTCAGGACAACTTGGGTTCAAATATAGACTCAGGCACATTATATCTGTGTGTCCCTGGACAATTCACTTAAATCTGATTGCTTAGTCCTTGCCATTCTTGTGTCTTAGAATTCATACTAAGATGGTAAGAGTGAAAGAAAAGAAAGAAAAAAATTCTGAAAGAGATTGAGGGAGAGGGGGAGAGAAAGATGAAGCAAGAGGGAGAGAGATACAGACACAGAGACAGACGTAGAGAGAAAGTGAGAGAAGGAGGGGGGAGTAGGGAGGGAGTAAGAGAGAGAGAGAAAAGAAAAAGAGTGAAAGAGTGGGAATGACCATGGGGACAATATGTTGGAAAAGACAAGTTGGGATTGGATCCTTTTTTTTTTTTTTAAATAAAAACCCTTACCTTCTATCTTGGAATCAATACTGTGTATTGGTTCCAAGGCAGAAGAATGGGAATGGCTAGGCAATGGGGGTCAAGTGACTTGCCCAGGGTCACACAGCTAGGAAGTGTCTGAAGCCAGATTTGAACCTAGGACCTCCTGTCTCTAAGCCTGACTCTCAACCCACTGAGCTACCCAGCTGCCTCTAGGATTAAATCATTTATTCAGCCTTGCCTCCTCAAATGACTGTTTTCAGCCATGGTATAGTCCCAGCCTCCCATATTGCCTTTCTCCAATTTATCTTTCTCTTCTGATGTTCCAACCTTCATTCAGCAGCAGGGATGGAAACACCACATTCCACAAACTTTCTAGCAACTTGAGTCCAGTACTTTATAACACTGAGCAATGATTTCTAGATTTGCTCCAATGGGTATCATTTGTCCCCTGTATTAATTACATCTAGAGGTAACATTTATTTGGGCAGTTGTGATGTGGTAAATATTATATTTGAGGTCAGAAGATCCAGGTTTGAATTCTGACACTGCTACTTATTCTCTATGTGACACCGGCCAACTCCCAAGCCTAAACTTCAGTTTTGTTAACTACATAAAAGAGGGGGAATGATATTTATACTTCTTATACCTCTCAGAGTTGTTGTGTAAATCACTGTATGTAAATCTTGAAATGCTCTATGAATGTGTTTTGTTTATCTCCAAAACTATGGATACAGAAATACAAGCTCTGATCCTCTTGAGGTCAGTTACTGAAGGTCTCATGCCTGAATTAATTGGTTCTCTCCTTTGGGGCATTCACAATGCTTAGGGACAATTGTGGCCCCTTTTTTTTTTCTTTCACTTTTAATCATAATAAACCCCATGTTCAGTCCCCATTACTAAGATATTCTATTTTTCGAGCAGTTCATTTGGAGGCTCAATCACAGTGCAAACAGCATATGGTTAGTGATTTTCATCATTATAGTAATTAGTCACTGTGCTCATTTTAATTGCTACTGCCTTTGACTACCGTTACCCTAAGTGAAAGCTACAAATATCAAGTTTTCTCTTTTGAAAGGATCCCGGATATGGTTCTCATGTCTAGTTTTTTTCTGTTCTGAACAGGCTACTTAGAATTGCAGAAATATTGATAAACGTCCTGTCCTCTTGGGCTGCTGGGGGTAAATTGGCACTATATTCATTCCCCAAAGAGGAAACCGGAGCACAAGCCACTTGCATAAAGACATTTGGCAAAGCATTCATTTAGCCTTGTAGATAAGTACCAGAAGTTATTATCCTACAAGAACAACTCAGTATATTTCACCTTCCTTCCAGGCTACATACGTGAGAACCAGCTAATAAAAACCACATTTTTATTGGTTTTCCAACTTATTGTTGACCTGTGACAATTGTGAGGGGATTTTGTTATTGTTGTTTCAGTCATTCAGCCACGACTCTGTGGACCTACTGTCCATGAGGTTTTCTTGGTAAAGATACTGGAGTGATTTCCCATTTCCTTCTCCAACTCATTTTATAGATGAAGAATGGAGGCAGTCAGGGCCAAGTGATTTACCCAGGGTCACACAATTAATAAGTGTCTGAGGCTGGATTTGAACTCAGGTCTTCCTGAGTCCTGGCCTGGTGCTCTGAAATTCTAATTTAATTTGTCTAAATAACATCCCATTATATTCATATACTTTAATTTGTTGAATGATTGATTCCTCAATCAGTTAGAGAACTCATTTCTGGTTTCTTAATACCACAAAGAGTGGTGATACTTACCTTGTTTCCAGTTTCTTAATACTACAAAGTCATGTTGTAACTATTGTAAAAATAAAATTTGGCAAGTTAAAAAAATAAAATATTTAGATGGAAAAATTCTTCCAATATAGGTTCAAAACTTTTCAAAACTGTTTAACTTGCCAATCAGGTTCAAACTGTTTGGATACTTTCAGATACTTTTGATAGAGGTAATCAAAAGTATCCTCAGTGATGAAGTGAAGCTCAAATGTGAACTTCCCTTCAGGGCCAGGTACAAGGACGCTAAAGAGACTCTTATTATAAAATAAAATGTTTATTGAAATATATAAGGACAAGTAAAGGATTTCTAATTCTAAGGGATTTTAAATCCACCCAAATAAACTCCCTGGTTCCACAAGGAACTGCTTCTCCTGTGTTTCACAGGCTACACTAATCCTCCCTGATCTGACTAACCCAAATTTATACTATCTAAATAAAAACCACCACTATTATTCTTATAAATCTTAACTTTGCCTTCAAATTATAAAATAGCAAAGGCTAGCTGGTTGAGTCTCAACAAGAATCCAGTTAGGACTCTGATTCTTAACAGACTCAGAATCCAAACCAAAGACCAGGTTTTTCTTTGGTCTTCTCAGAGTTAAACAATCTATAAAAACTACAATTGATATTCAATAGTGTTTTCCAAGTTGGGAAAGGAAAACACTGAGCTCCCTCAGACAGACATCATCACAAGTCTTAGGGGGCAGTTAGATGGCTCAGTGGATTGAAAGCCAGGCCAAGACTTGAAGGTTCAAATATGGTCACAGACATTTCCTAGCTATGTGACCCTGGACACACCTCTGTAATAGTTAAAAATTAAATTATGAGGCTATTAGTAGCTTTAAAAATTTAATTTAATCAAAGTTGTGATAGTAAAGCGAGCGAGAGAGAGAGAGAGAGAGCAAGAGAGAGAGAGAGGTGCCTTGGTTTTGCCTTATACCCACTAGCTCTCCCATGTCACATCTCAGGAACCAATCATAGTTTCTTAATTTGCCTGGAACTGCCCAGGGGTGGTGGTGCCTGTGGGATCAGTTTCCTGTCTCGTTGGTTTCAACTTCCTTTCTCTGAGGGCCTGCCTATGCCTGCACATCTCAAACAACCCCCAGGTCACTGATTGAGGACATAAAGCAAAGTGACATAATGGGGAGGGGAATTCCTTTTATACACCTCTTAACCCCTATTGCCTAGTCTTTACTATTCTTCTATCTTGGAACCAATATACAATATTGATTCCAAGATGGAAGGTAAGAGTTTAGAAAAAAGGGAAATCATAGGGCTTCTGAAGCATTATTGAGACACCAATACATAATCCTTGACAAAATCTTGCACTGTTTGCAAAGGACTGACATGGCAACATCTCTCCCAAGAAAGACACCATCACTTTTATTAGTCTTCAACTTCCTTCCTGTCCCTGGCCTAGAAGCTATCAGTCTTATCTCTAGGTCCAACACAGTGGATCTTTAGTCATGAAGACCTGAGTTCAAATCCAGTCTCTGACACTAGAGGTGTGACACTGGGCAAAATAATCTCTGCCTGCCTCAGTTTCCTCAACTATAAAATGGAGATGATAATATAGCACCTACCTTGCAGGGTGGTTGTAAAGATCAGAGATAACATAAGATAAAGTTAAGTGTTTCACATAGTGTGGTGGTGGTCTATGGTAGATGCCTTTTAAATGCTTATTCCCTTCCCTTTTCTTCTCTTTTAAGTCAACATGACTTTCTTATTAACAATAAAATAGAAACCCTCAATACAGAAACCTTGGTAAGAGACTGGGTGTATGACAGTGTATGCCTTCTGCATCTATACAGGACCACTGCTGAGAGGAAGTATATTCTCCATCAAGTTCTCTGAAGTCATACTGGTCAGAGTTGTGATGTCTTTCTTTTCTTTTCTCTATCTCTCTTTTAAACCCTTACCTTCCATTTTAGAATCAATACTGTGTATTGATTGCAAGGGCAGAAGAGCAGTAAAGGTTAGGCAATGGGGGGGTAAGTGACTTGTCCAGGGTCAAACAGAAATGTCTGAGGCCACATTTGAACCCAAGACTTCCCCTCTCTAGGCGTCATTATCTACAGAGCCACCTAACTGCCCCCTAAAGAACTAATTTACCCCCAGCATCACAATTCTATTATACTATAAGCTCCATGAGGATAAAATTTAGTACATCACAGTTTCATTTATTTATTTTAAAACAATCCTTATTTACTAAGTATTTGTTCCAAAGAGCGGTAAAGGCTAGGGTTAAGTAACTTGCCCAGAGTCACATAGCTAGGAAGTGTCTGAGCCCAGAAGTGAGGCCAGGACCTCCTATCTCCAGGCCAGACTCTCTGTCCACTGAGCTACCCAGGTGCCCTTGTTCTGATGTCTTTCAATAAAAAAAAATGACTATATATGTAGATCTCCTTAGGCTAATTTCTATGGCTTGGATTGCCTCAGTCTAAGTATCTATGAATTCCTTCACATTCATAGTTTCTTATGGACCAATAACATTCTATTACATTCAGGTGTAACAGTTATGTTTAGTCATTTCCTCAGTTAAGGGCACTCACTTAATTTCTAGACCTTTGCTAAGACAAAAAGAGCTGTCATAAATATGTTGTATATATAGGACATTTCCTTCTATCTTAGAGGCTGTGGATAGGTATCTAGTATTGCTGTCATTAAATCAAAGTATCTAGATGGTGTAATGACTCTTCTAGAATAATTCTAAGACTTTCAGTATGGTTGGGCCAATTCTCAGTTCCACAAATAATGTATCTGTGTTCCTGTGTCCTGATATCCACTCTGTACTGAAAACCTAACATTTTACAATTTACAATTTTTGTCTTCATCTTTGTAAATTGGATGCAGGTACAGTAAAATCTTGGAATTGTTTTAATGTCTCTTGTTAGTGACCAGGAGCAGTCTTTCATGTGGTTGTTGATAGCATTTCTTCTTTTAAAATCTGTCTTGGGTCTCTTGCCGATGCTTGGTACTGTAATGTGGATATATTTACCTGCTGTTGACCACAGCAATGCTTTGTAAGTGGTCCGTAGCACTGTCAACTATGGGTCAATATTAATGTATCCAATTGATCTGTCAGTTCTGGGGAGCCTGATTAAAGCATTTGGTTTTTCACATTAAAAAAAAAAAATAAAATGAAATCTGTCTTGGGGCAGTGAGGTAACTCAGTAGATTGAGAGCCAGGCCTAAAGATGGGAGGTCCTGGGTTCAAATACGGACTCAGACACTTCCAATTTAGATGGTCCAGGGCTAGTTATTTAACCCCACCATTACTTAGACCATACCATTCTTCTGCCTTGGAATCAATACACAGTATATTGTTTCTAAGACAGAAGGTAAAGGGTTAAAAAAGTAAAAAATAAAACCTGTCTTGTATATCCTTTGACTTTTTTTATAGTATATTTGTATCAATTTCCTAGGTATCTGGGATTTTGGACTTGATTAAAATTCTCTGGAGACTGGAACTTAATTTTATAATTATTTATCAAATAGCAAAAAGTGGGCCAGAGTAAAAAAGCAGCACAAGCCACGCACGGATGGTTAGCTCTTTCAGCCACCTCCTCTGGGTGCAGCAGAGCCAGCCCTGAACTAGATCACAAGCCCTCCTAAGTCTGTGATTCCAGGAGAAGAGCCTGACTTCCTGTTGTAAAAATTAAAATTAATATACCATTTCAAATATTATATTTTATAATATTTATTCATGATCTCTAGAAGTAAAAATAAAAAGGTAACAAAATAAAACCACATGCCCATGGCTAATCTACCTGTTCAAACAGCCTGCTCCACCAATGTCCCAACCCAGGAAGGAAACAGGCCTAGCCACCGAAGACCATCCTACATCAGCACATAAGGACAGGAAGTCAGTGGTCTCCTGGGAAATGTAGTTCAAAGGCACAAGATTTCCAATTACATACATACTTCTGCCCGTTTATACTCTGGGATGCCCTTTTTGGAGCCTCTCTGATTGGGGCACTCAGTGGGTCTTCTGGATGCCGGGTGTAACCACACGTTGTTTGGAATGGCTGCACCCAAGCAAGTACATTTTTCTTTGCCTGGCTCATTTAATTACTTCACCACCCAAGAGGCGTGTTTATAAACAAAGAATTTGTCTCTATTCTGCCTCAGCAATGGGTGAAGTCAGTTCCTAGCTTCAGTCTTAAGATCAAACTTCTTTGCTTTAAAATCAAAATATTGCTGTGGGCTCCAAAAAAGGGGGACAGGTTAATGTTAGCTTTCCAGATAGACCTGGGATTTCATTGGTATAGTGGACTCCTGGTAAGGAAATGCCCTCTACCAATGAAGATCAATAACTGCTTTGCAATTTATAGTTGTTTGGGGGCACTTAAATGTAAAGTGACAACTTGGTTAGGGCCATTCAGCCAGTAAGAGTCTGAGGCAGTGGTTCTGGATCATAGGTTTTTCTTTTTCTTTTTAAACCCTTCCTTACCTTCTGTCTTAAGAATCAATACTGTGTATTGGAGTCATAAGGGCTAGGCAAGGGGGGGGGGGGGGTTAAGAGACTTGCCCAGGGTCACACAGCTAGGAAGTGTCTGAGGCCAGATTTGAAACTAAGACCTCCTGCCCCTACAAAACTTTTTAAAAGAAGGGTTCTTAATCGTTTTTATATCATGGTCCCATTTGGAAGTCTGGTGATACCAATGCATTTTAGTGTTTGTTTGTTTGTTTTTTTCCCTTTTAAATATTAGTTTATTAGGTCATTTTCAAACATTATTCATTGGAAACAAAGAAGATTTTTTCCTCCCCCTCTCCTGCCACCCCTCCCATAGCCAGCACATGATTCTTCTGGGTATCACGTGTCCTTGATCTGAACCCATTTCCATGTTGTTGGTATTTGCATTAGGCATTTTAGTGTTTTTAAATGAATAAAACATAATATAGGTTACAAAAGGATCCCTCTAGAAGTGATTCCTCTCCTCCCAGAATCTCTCAAGATCTGACTCCCATGCACTTACTCATTTGTTGTCTCATTCCTCTTGCTACAAGGGAAGCTTGACAGGAGCAGGGAATTTGTAATGTTAACCTTTATATTTCCAGGACCTTGTAAAAGACCTTGAATACAGCAAGTCCTGATATATTTGGTGAATTCCCATCACCATGACAGCAGAATAAAAGCACCTAAGTCTAAAGGTTCCAGAAAGGCAATTGAGGGACTGAATAACCTGTAGCTGTCTAGTTCTCTTTAAAAAAAAAAAAGTTGGAGGCACATCATCTACAAGGTGGTTATCACTTGTTTAGTGGCCAAAATGTGGTTCATGCAACTTTTAAATGTCCCTTTAATTTTGGGGGTAAATCAGGGGAACGGAGGAAAAAGGACTATTCCAAATGATCCCAGTGAATCAAGTCATTTACCACTGGCAAACTCCACATCAAATTCATAATGAAAAATGTCAGCTGCCCTCTGGAAAACAAAACAAAACAAAACTCTGCTAATATCTTTATCAGATTGCTTACTGTCAGGAGGGGGGGCAGGGAGAGTGTGAAAGAAAGAGGTTCAGAAGGAGAGAATTTAGAATTTGAAACTTAAAAAATAAAATGAATATTAAAAAACTTTTTACATGTAATAGGGGGAAAATATTCATTGTACACAGAGACTGACACACTGTGGTATAATCGAATGTAATGGACTTCTCTAGTAGTAGCAATGCAATGATCCAGAACAATTTGGGGGGATTTATGAGAAAGAAGCTATCCATATCCAGAGGAAAAACTGTGGGAACAGAAACACAAGACAAACAACTGCTTGATCCCATGGGTCAATGGGGATAGGATTGGGGATGTAGACTCTAAACGATCACCCCAGTGCAAATATCAATTATATGGAAATAGGTCTTGATCAACGACACATGTAAAACCCAGTGGAATTGTGTGTTGGCTATGGGAGGAGGGAGGGAAGAGGGGAGAGAAAAGAACATGAATCATGCAACCATGGGAAAATATTCTAAAATAAAAATTTCCAAATTGAAAAAATTAAAAATAAAAAACTAAACTCTACATCACTTACAACTTGATGGAAGAGGCAAGATTAAGCGATTGGTCTAAAGAGGAACCAAGGGAGGGAATGTGGGTGACTTCTTTCCCAAGCCCTTTACAGGATATTTTTGCCAAACCTGTGAAGTAGGCATGGCAAGTACTTTCCTCATTTTACAAATGAGAAAACGGAGGCTAGTTAGTTAGCAGGTCTCAGACGAGGGCAGAGGACTTTTGATTTGAGTGGTGATTTCAGTAGATCACAGCTTAAAGCTTGTTCCAGAGGGTGAGCAGTACCATCTGCTTATACATTACAGCCAAGACAGCATTCAAGATGGACAGCATGGTACAGGCTATATGTGGACTTCTGAGTCTCAAAGTCATTCATCCATATGACCCTAACTGTCACTGTTAACTAGGAGGGTCGTTTCAGAAGCAGACTACCGTTTCATTAGTATCATCTTTTATTTCACCTTCAGATTTATGCCTACTTTCCTTAAACCATGACTGTTTTTCAAGGAATCCAATGTTTTCTGAGCTAGAACCAAACCTGAGAAGGAATTAAAGGGAATAAACATTTATAGAGTACTTACTCTGTGTAGGTACTGTGATCATTTAAAAAAATTAAAAACCCTTACTGGCTGTCTTAGAATGGATACCAAGCAGTGATTCTAAGGCAGAAGAGAGCTAAGGTCTAGGCAAGTAGGGCTGAGTGACTTGCCCAGAGTCACACAGTTAGGAAGTATTTTTGGTCATATTTGAACCCAGGACCTCCTGTCTCCAGATCTGGTTCTCTATCCACTGAGCCACCTGGCTGCCTCTAAGCCCTTTTACAAATAATATGTCATTTGAGCTTTACAGAAACTCTGGGTAGTGAATGCTATAATTTTCTCCACAGTTGAGGGAACTGAGGCAAACAGAAGTTAAATGACTTGCTGATAATCACACAGTTAACAAGTGTCTGAGGCTGGATGTGAACTCATGTCTTCTAGGTTGGAGACCCAGTGTCCTATCCACTGAGCTGCCAGCTGCCTCTCCTTTTACTAATAGGAAACTGTGGGCCAGTTAGATTAAGTGACTAACTCAAAGTTTCATAACTAGTGTCAGAGCCAGCCTCAGAATGCTCTTCTCTTGCCACCTGGTCCAGTTATCTTTTCCCATATTACATCATGCTCTCTTTGGTAGTGAATAGCTTCCTTCCCTGCTAGTATTTATAAAGAAACGGGGTTTTAATTGACACACCAAAAACAACAAATGCCAAAAAATGTAAAGTTGTGAGTTTATTGCATATGTAACAAAAATGAACATGACCTCCTGGGTCCAGCCTACTATACAATCACTGTTTATTTCCAGCTGGTTCCATAACCACATTAAATAGAACTAGTATTTCTTTAAATACTTTTGATTTAGACATAAAATGAAACATTAGTGTACAACTTTCACAAAATAAATCAGCAATAAAAACAGTGGGAAGAATAACAAGGATAGCAGCAATACTTAAAAACAAGACATTACAAAATAAATTAAAAAAATACATTATAAAGTGGTTGAGGAACAAAAATAAACAAATTAAAAAAATGTATACTGTGTCTCTGGGAGGCTGTGTGGAGCAGCAGGGACTTGGGCACTGGCTCCAGAAAGTGAGGGTGATGGTGGTTTCTCTACAGAAAGGACTTTGCTTGAAATCTCACAGATTTCACGACCACCTCAACCTGAATTTAGACCATACTGCTAAATAAGCAAGCTTACACTTTCACCAACAGAACTGATAATTTCTGCTTTTCAGAAATCAAGGGGTCTCCGTTCACTTTCAACCCAAACATGAAGAGTCAGCCTCCTCTCCTCTTTCCTGTCTCAAACACAAGCAGAATGGTGGTTTTCCTACATCCCTGAGTGTATAGTGTAGGCTGATGACAGTTTGTGAAGGCAAGCCTGGAAAGTTGTACCCCTGGAATAAGAGGACATTGGGGTGAGGAAGTGGGGGAGTTTGTCCTGCATCCCAGAGGAGAAAGGCAAATGAGATCATGCTTCAAGATGATTTCACAAGTGCCCTCCCTCGCTCCCTCTTCTAAGCGGATACATGGGAAAGACATAAGGAGGGCTTACAATTTACTTGCCACATTTTATTCTTTGGGAAGGTCCAACAAGGACTTAACCACCTTACACATTCAAGGTTCTTGAAGTGCAATGTTTTAAGTGATGTAGGGATTGTCTGGAAGGAGACAACTAGAGCTCTGAAAAATTCTGCTTATTTTGGGCAACGTAACAAAATCTTGACTGTCTAGTTAGCAACCTGACAGGAAAGAGAGTGGGAAAGGAGGGGAGGGGAAGGGAGGGAGGGAGGGAGGAAGGGAGGGAGAGAGAGAGAGAGAGAGAGAGAGAGAGAGAGAGAGAGAGAGAGAGAGAGAGAGAGAGAGAGAGAGAGAGAGAGAGAGACAGAGAGACAGAGAGACAGAGAGACAGAGAGACAGAGAGAGAGAGACAGACAGACAGACAGAGACAGAGAGAGACAGACAGAGACAGAGAGACAGAGACACAAAGGTATGATATCAGATGCTGACCACTCAGGCTTCTCTGGACATTCTTTAAAAGCTATCAGATTGGCTACAGAATTTTAAGAGGGTGGTTCTTTCTCCTCATTGTTGTTGGCATAGAGGAGGTAGTTTTAAAGACTGTCAAATCAAACAACATGGTTTTAAAAGCTTTTCAGATTCTAGATTATGGTTGGGAAATACTAGTATAGCCTATATAATTTTTGAGGTTGCCACAAATCCCTGGACCAGTCTTTTCCTCTTCAGTTGTCAAAAGAGGACAATTATAGCAAAAATTGTACACAATTGTTTGGGCAGAACTTCCAGGGGACAACCAGAAGTGGTCATGTTTATATAGGGCCATAAGCCAAGACTCTAGAATTCAAGTACCTAAGAGAATTCCAAGAGAGAAATTTGGAGCAGTTTATTGAATCTTCCTATTACAGCAGTTTGAAGCAATATCCTTTCTGCTTCTGAAGAATCTCAGTGATCCAAAATTGTTGCTAAGGTCCCAGAACCAAACTGAAGGGAGCAACTGTCCAAATTCTGCTACAAAAATCCTCTCCAAACTGTGCAAACCAGATTTGAAAAATAGGGTACACTTTCATACATCAAGTTCCTTCTACTCCCTACGTTAACTTACAATTCACTCAGATAGAAAGACAACAGAAAAAAAATCTATCAGGATTTGGAAGAGTAGGTAACTGCTTATCACAATTTATGAACTGTTCTGTTACAGTTTAGAATTACTGGCAATGTCAATGCCTTTTATGTTTTGGGGGGAGGGGTCGGGGGAGAAGGATAAAGTAGAATATTCCTGGAGGTATTTTCTAATTCAGCTCAGACCTACAGCTGAATCACGGGGCTTTAACTTGTATACTGAATAGCTGCAAAATATCTTGCTAATGAATTACCCCTGGATTTGCCAAAAATGAAATAAAACAAAAATGCCCTGTACAATCAGATCTGTTGTTTTTAACTGAAATTATAGCTTTCTGAAATCATGCCATTAAAAAAATACTGTCTGATCTTTTGTGCAAATTGGAAAAACTGTTAGCAACTTACAACCTGAACTTGCATTGGTCTTCCTCTGATAGGGAAGCTGTCTTGGCAAGTGAATTGAGCACCAACCTTTGTTAGCTTAAGACACTGGGGGGAACAGACAGCACTGTGAAATCATCTCATCTTTGCTGATGACAGCTTTAAATCTTTGTGATCATTTTAAAAATCAAATTTAAATCAAAATTAGATAGTCTCTGCAGTTATCTCCTTTTCCCACTCCCTTCCAAGCTGCCTTTCAAAAGGCCAATGACTTTTAAGAACAGAACTTTGTTCCACAGTTTAGCTTTTAGCAATTTCCTCAACAACAACAAAAAAATCGGTTACAATTTCAAGTCATACAATGGTTGCTCTATCAGGTAAAATGGCGGTATGGAAATCACAGGTTGGGGATTAATTGGTTAGGTTGGATACTTGGTCTGTTCCTCATACAGGCTCCACTAGGTGGTGTTTTTACTGGAAAAACATTTGAAACTGGACAGACATAAGGGACAAGGCCCTCTTCAGAAGAAAGAAAATTGTTCCCATGTGCAAAAAAGTTTGAATAAGTACCCCCCAAAAGAACTCCCTCGAGCCTTCAGAAAAAGCTGCCTGGATTCCTTTGTCCTTCCCAAGGTGAACCACTCTTCTTACCTAGAGCTTCTGGCTATGGCAGAGTTTTAGCCGTTTCTTTCTGTCATTCAGTATGCGTACACTATGCAGTTTTATTTTCGGTTAGAAATTAATTGGTTATCCCTTCATAATGGCCTGCTACGGTGTGCAATTTGGAATTTCAGCTCTGGTCAGATATCTGCAGCTACTGAACTCAAAGGGGACCTCGAAGGGGCTTTGAGACAGAACACAGCTGAGTGCATCTACCAGCTGCAAGTCCTCAGTTAAACCAAGCTCCGTTACCTAACTGTAGGTTGATGCTCCTATAAAAGACCACAGGTCATTGACCCTATCACAATATGTGTTACATGTCTAGCAGAATATCCTGTGTAACCAAAGCCAAATGTTGAACTTGGCTGTATTTTATTGGATGGGTGATGGAAGGGGAGAGAGGGTATTGTAATAAAGGAAGAAAGTATGGGTAGGAGCCACCGACAAAAGTCCCTCCCCACCAAAAAGGAGGGAAGACAACCCTTTCCTCAGGGCTGTCTAAGTGTTCCAAAGCCTCAGCCAGCCTAGCAGGAGGCCCACAGAAAGCTTCTAAGCTTTACAACAGGGGTCCATGAGCTCATATCCATTTCCTTTGGTCTCCTCTTCACTCCACGGCAAACCCACATGTCTCTTCCACAGCTGTCAGCAGCTTCTCGTAAAGCTTTTCATAAGACTCATAAGGCGGAATGTCAATCCGATTAAAGCTAGGGTGATCAGACAGAAAGACAACAGATTAGACAGGTAGATGGGAGGTCCTGAGGATATGTTTAAAAGAACAGAGAGGCCCTATGAGCTGTGGGAATGACACAGTTAGGAATAATTATATTGGAATATTACAATTGGGAAAGAAGTCAAGGCATATTCCTCAACTCCCAATAAAGCAGGTTTGTTTCTAGGGTGAGGTTTTTTTTACTGATAAACAGCAAAACAAAATTCAAGGTCTTCAAAATAGAATTCAATTGAACTAAAATAAGGTACATTGTTATGACAACCTTCCAACCTTTTGAATGTTTTCTTTTGTGAATTTTTTTTAAACCCTTCCTTACCTTCTGTCTTAGAATCAACACTACGTATTGGTTCCCAGGCAAAATGGAATGGTGAGGTCTAGATAATGGGACCTGAGTGACTTGCCCAGGGTCACAGAGCTGGGAAGTGTCTGAGGCCAGATTTGAACGTAGGCCTGGCTCTCACTCCACTGAGCTATCCAGCTGTTCCCCTCTCATTGTTCATGTTTCTTAACCCAGAGTTTGATTGGCAAAAAAAGTCACCATTGCATTTGCCATTTCCCATTCTCAAAGAAAACATAGTTGTCAATGAAGATCAAGAGATCTGTCACTGAAACACCAAGAACTACATGTAGAAAAGGGAATGGGAATGGTCTTTTCACTCACTCACTCTTTAACAAGAGTGAAGCTTACCAATTTCCAGAATATACTTAAGACTTTAAAAATCCATGCATATCTTTGCTCTTACCAGGTGTGGGCCTTAGGAAGGTTGTCTGTATTTGCATCTATCAAGTGGATGGTAAATAGCCTGGGTCCTGCGGCGCCTGTAGAACCTTACAAACCGACATTCTAGTTAATGTACTTCAGAGACAAAATTATGGCATTTCTCAACCCCACTGCTGTTAATGAAGGTCTAGGCATGAGTCTAGAGGACAAACAGATAACTGTGTGTGGACCCTCAAACAGCTTGGCAGGAAGTTCAAACACCAACCAGGTTATCAGGTCAGTTTAGACTTGGAATAAACAGTGGGAATAGTTACCAAATGCTAGAAATTTTACAAAGTCATCATCTGAGAGTTCAGTCTGAAACCTCTCAAAGACTGAAATCTCAGTGAGTACCAAGGATTGATTTCCTTCCAAAATCATCCTTCCCCCTTCCTTTTTAAAAAATAAAACTCTGAGTCATAAAAAGACTAGAAAACATTTAAAGTGAGAAACACTGCAGGTATTTCCCTTTTCTCACCAGCTTTAATAACTGTACCACTCAGGGTGGAACAAATTCAATTGGCCTTTCAGAAATATTAAAGCTCTTGATATAAGAGTGACTTTTGAAACACTAAACCAGTGAGTTTTAGGGACAGAAGGGATGTTATTGATCATTTAGTCCATTCCTTTCATTTTAAATAAGAGAAATCAAAGTCTCAGAGAGGGTAAATTCCCTACTTCTAGCATTGGCTAGAAAATAAAACTCAGGCCTCCTCATTCGCAGGCTAGCGCTCCTTCTACTGTGCCAAATTGTCAAAGCCTTTTGGGAACTCTAGCAGGGCACATGGGGATATAATTATAGGCATGCTGTCAAAGTGTTCAGAAGTGGCCAATGGTAATGTAATGTAAACATTGTGATTTCTTCCTCAAGCTATTTTTGACCATCCTTGGTAGTAAAAGCTATAACACATTACTATTCTTTCAAAGAGAATCTTTGACACAATTCCTCTCTTTCTCTACTTGTCAGTATGTGTTCAAAAGTGTCCCCAGGGGACCATTATGCAGGTCATCTGGAAGCCACTGATACATTGAAGACTTTCAGAAATCAAGTCTCTAAAAAACTTCCTGTCCATCTCTGCATGTCTGGCTTTGTTCAAAGAACTGAGCTCTGTCCACAGAACTATTTTATTTTTGAATCAAGTGCTTTTGATTTCTTGACATATTCTTCCTCAAGCTGATAAAACATGACCGTCAACATTGGTACTTTTAACCATGGCCTGGATTAATAGTATATGAGACTAGCACAACAGAACTGTTATCATGTGAGAAAATTTTCTCTTTGGGAAAAAGGATGAATATACAAAATAACTTGGCTAAATCTGCCTTCTTTGCCACAACTGACTGCAAATAAATCATCTAGGAAACTGGTCTTGCCTTCCTCTGGCTCCTAGCACACACATGCAAACACTCACTCACTCACTGCCTAGATCTGGGCACTGTGGAAGAAAGAAGGGCCAAGGATGACTCTAAGGATGAAAGCACAGGTGAAATGGGAAAGCTGGAGGTGTTATCAATAATAAATAGGCATGTTTTAGGGAAAATTTCATTCTGCTTATGTTGAGATGCTAATGGGACTTTTGGGAAGAGATGTCTCCCAGACAGTCCAAAATTCAGGACAAACTCAGAAGAGAAATGAAGGTGAGATATAGCTTTGGGAGTCGCCTACAAAGAAGCTGTAAAAACAGGAAGTAGGATGCCTGAGAAATGCCTGAGCTTAACTAAGATTAATGATTTGTTCTTTGATTTGCTCAGTTGTCTAAGATGAGGCTTTGGGCTATAGTAGTAGGTAGATAGGTAAAAATAAATGAAAAATACATGTGTTATGACTGTACAAGCTATATGCTATTTTATTTTTTCATTTCATTTCCTTTTATATGCCTTAGTACTATTTCTACTTGTACCATAGGCATTAAAAAATTGTATACTGAAAGGGCCTTTCTTATAATTTTGAATCTTTTTCTTAAAAAACAAAAACAAAAAAACCAACAAAAAAACCAGAAAACCTTTATCTGTGTTAGAACCAGTACTGTATGCTGGTTTTAAGGTGGAAGAGTGGTTGGGCAATGGGCATTAACTGACTTGCTCAGGGTCACACAGCTAGGAAATGTCTGAGGCTAAATTTTGAACCTAGGACCTCTCTAGGTCTGGCCCTCAATTCACTGAACTGCCTGAAACCTTTTCTGTTTAGCTCAGTCCCATATGAAGAAATATCACTGACCTTCAAGTTCATATAAGTTAAAAGAACAAATTCATCAAGCTGGTAGGAAGGGTTTTTGATCCCTGTGACAATGCATTATTATTATTTGTTAAAAACCCTCACCTTCCGTCTTAGAATCTCTACTGTATATTGGCTCCAAGTCAGGAGAGTAGTAAGAGCTAGGCAATAGGGTTAAGTGACTCACCCAGGGTCACACAGCTAGGCAGTGTCTGAGGCCAGATTTGAACCTAGGACCTCCCATCTTTAGGTCTGGTTCCCAATCCGCTGAGCTACCCAGCTGCCCCCTGACAATGAATTATTGAGCAACAACTCGATTACAAAATATAGTTCTAGAATCTTCCTGAAGACCTCTAAAAACACAATAATCATGCACCAAGGGGCATAATGAACAGGACACTACAGTAGGAGTCAACAGACACAAGGTCTCATCTGCTATTAATCTGCTGTGAAACAACTTTGAGTCACATGTGCAAAAAATGTTGGACTAAATGATCTCTAAGGTCCCATCTGCTTGACATTGTGGGAAATTTGAGCCACCTAGCTATGTTCTAGTACTAGTCAGTAAAAAACCATATATTAAATTGAAAAAAGACAGTGTGTAAAACAAATACAGATCCCAGGTCCCAGCTCTTCATGCCAATGACTTAAAGAAAAAGTGACTAAATTTATAAATAATTCCTCTGACCCCAGCCCACACATCAGTCACCTTGCAAAGCCTTGAAGCCTTGGAGAGGAACTCGTGTTGAACCAGTGACGAACTGCAGCAACCTGGCTCTCCTTTCTTCATCAAATGTCTCGACCGCCTGCCAGAACCACTTTACAATATTGCTATCTGCCATGCAATGCTTGAGACGGGTATTTGACTTCCAATCATTCAGATCTATTTTATCCAGGCCTCCTATTATGAGCTGTGAAGATGTTAAAAGAAAATTCCTTAAGACAACAAAAGTAAAATGATGCTAAGATGTAGCTAAGATCACCAAGAATTAGACTTGACCCCAAAATGAAATGATCTGGTCAAGAATTTTGCTTCCAAATACCAGTTCCTCCATGAAGCAGCTCTTGACCCTCACTGCTATTGGTAGTGTTCCTCCCTGGACCTCACAATACATCCTTTTATTCTGTGACTTTCTAGTGCAATATAATTATTTGTATAGGGACTGTAAGCTCCCAGGAGTCAGCATTTATTTCTGAATTATACTTTGTGTCATAAGGGTATCATGAATATAGAGTTACAATAACCATTATGACTCCAGAAGACTCATGATGAAGCAACAGAAAAGTGATAGACTATACATGTACAACAAGACATGCATTTTCTCAAATAAGCAATACTGGAATTTGTTTTGTCTGACTAACATGATGTTGTTTAGTTGTTTTCTGTAGTTTCCGAGTTAAGATACTGGAGTGGTTGCCATTTTCTTCTCTAGTTCACTGGAAAGAGAAGGAATCAGAGACAAATAGGGTTAAGTGACTTGCCCAGTATCACACAGATAGGAAGTGCCTGATGTCAGATCTGAACTTAGGTCTTCCTGACTCCAGGCTGGAACTTTATCCACTTTGCCATCTATCTGCTCCTGCCTGACTACACTTCTGTTACAAGGGAAGGTTTTTATTTTTGGTGAAAGGATTGTGTGTATGTGTTTAGCTACAAAACAAACAAGAAGGAGGAGGTAGAAGAGAGGAAGGAAGGAAGGAAAGAAGACTGACAATAAAATATTTAAAAATACTGAAGAGAAAGGAGGAATTCAGAAGGGGGCATAGGCAGGGCATTATTGATATTACTGTATTTCATTTAAGACATTCTTTAAAATTATTTAATGATCTTTGTTTCATTTTCATGTGCAATTCCCTTCCTATTCTAATAAGCATGTGGAAATGTTCATGTTTGTTGAAGTTATTCAAGGTTATAAATGGTCAATTTTTAAATGTGGAATTGAAAACAGTCATATTCAAATAAACAGGAACTACAGACTGATTTAAGTAGCAAAAAAAAATTTAAGTAGCAAAACTGAATATTGGTCCTACCACATCATCATAATCCATCTGTTTTCCAAAGATTAATGTTAGTAAAATGGAAACACGCTATGGGCCCAGATCAAGGGGAGAGCACAGTTACACTCTTAGTAGCTGAACTGAGATCACCATACAAAGAGACACTGGGCAAAGGGGAACAAAGCAAATTTGAGATGCTTATGGAATGTCAAGGTAGAAATGATCAAAGTGTACAAGGAGACAAGGAACAGTGAAGAAGCATCATAGAGTATAAGGAGTGAAAAGAAAAACACAAAGTAGCCTTCAAGTAAGGACTGTCGTAGAAGAAGGGGAAAATGGAGAAGACATGGAAATTATATCATGAATGAGCAAGAGAACAAGTTACTGACTTCCAAACCTTAAAATTCTCTTTATAAATGGCATCAATTATTGTTATGAATTAACAAAATTCACAGAATCATACCAGTTGATAAGTTACTAATCATTATTAATAATTAGCAAAGAGGACAGTGAGATGGCTCAGTGGATTGAGAGCCAGGCCTAGGACCTGGGTTCAAATTTGAACTCAAACACTTCCCAGGTGTGCTATCCTGGGCAAGTCACTTAACTCTCATTGCTTAGACCTTACTGCTCTTCTGCTTTGGAACCAATGCTTAGTATGGATTCTAAGATGGAAGGTAAGGGTTTAAAAAAATTACCAATTGCTTATGAATGTTAGGCTATTTCCAATGAGGAACCAAGGATAGACATGTCTGAATAGATTCTTTATTTTGTATCCAACTGTCATATAGAATGTTATTTTGAAGAGGCATAAGGTGGCTGGATCTTTTAGAGGCTCAGTACTCTTTGAGGAGACAATGAGTATGGGGTGTAGTGGCACAATAAACAAACATTACCATTTCAAATGCTACAAGCTGTCAGAGGGATTGGACAGCAGGATGTAATTAGGAGTGTCTACTGGCCATAGTAAGAGGAAAAACTTTTTGTAGAGGATGGAGGGGACTTGATCCATTAACTGCTAGCTTTAAATTTTTCTCTTCTCTATAGCTGGCCCCTGTCCAAGATTTCACACCCACAAGATACCAGAGAGTTTCATCAAGAAGTTATGTACAGGGAATTGTGATATGAGGATTCAGTGGAAAGAATACATTTGCAAGAATGAAGTTATTATGTAGCAATTATAGTGAAATAACAAGTGTGTCTGTGCTCAAGATATCTATAATCTCTCATTTTCCTGAAGCAGAAAAAGCTAAAGGGTAACATTCTCCATACCCAATTATTTTTGATATAAAGGAGGATTCTGACCACTTTTCCATTTCCACACTGTATGGATTTAAATTGAAGTGAGAGTTTCATCAAGGAGAAGATACTTTTTTGATTTAGAGGGCAATTTCAAGACATGAAGAGAAGGTATCTTAAGATTTTTCCATGCTAGAGGTTGTAATAATTAAAACAAATGAATACCTTAAAATTATTTCGATTGTTGGCCTAAATTGCCTCAATTTAGGGTTAATATTTATATAATATATATATATATATACACATATATATATACATATACACACATATACATGCATACATACATACATATATATGTATATATATATATATGTATATATATATCAGATCTTGTTATTATCTACAGAAATATAACCATTTATATCTATTTTTGGGCTACTGTAGCACTGGAACAAGAGATCAGTATCAATTCCAAATAAGATCAAAAAACAAATCAGTAAAGAACCTCCAACCCAGTTCTGTATACTTTCTTTTTTTAAAGACCCTTACTTTCTGCTTTAGAATTGATACTAAGTTCCAAGGCAGAAGAATGGCAAAGGCTAGGCAAAGGGGATTAAGTGGCTTGCCCAGGGTTACACAGCTAGGAAGTATCTGAGGCCAGATTTGAATCCAGGTCCTCCTGACTCCAGGCTTGGTGCTCTATCCACTGAGCCACTTAGTTTTCCCTTTTTACTTAAGAATGCCATGGCTTGGTCCATCATTTAGACTAGAGAATAACATACATACCTCAAGCTCCTTCTGGTCAAAAGGCTTTAGTAAGTGTTGGGGGATGAGCTCATTAAATCCTTTCTGAAGTGCTAGGAACTGAGCCTCGATTCCTCTCATAAACCTCCAATTTACATACAACCTGAAATAGGAAAAAATCCCAAATTGAAAGCAGTACAAAACAGCATAAGAAGGAACGAATTTTTCTCCATTTGACCATAAAAGAAATCTTGCCAAGTGATGCTAGAACTGATAAAAGCAAGCACTGCAGGTAGAGACTCTACCCCCTCCCCACAAAGTTTGGCAATAACTAGTTGAACTGTCAAATTGCAACAATGTTATTCACTTACACATTTCCAATAATTTAGGTTGAATTGGACTACTAACTAACTAACTGACCTGGTCTCAACAGCAGTTGCTATAGCTTTGTCCTGACATTTCTAAGTTCATCTATATAAAAATATAACAGCACCAAGAGAAAAATCTGCACTCACAGTACATCTTGAGGACAGAGGGAAGACCTTTAAAAACACTTCCCTGAATTCCTCTAAAATGACAGGTGTTTCTATGATAATTTACCTTGAGTAAGAGGCAGAAAAACAGGCTGCAAGAGATTAGATTCCAGCAGTGTGTAGTTCTTTGCCTTGTGTCATTCTAGTAACCTGACTTTGACTGAGGGGGTCAACGTCACAATGGAAACAAACGTGGTGGTGGTGAGTGAATTTACCCTGGGAAGTCTACCCTCCAGTAAGACTTTACTGGGACACAGAAAGCTGTCCCTTCCTTCTCACATGTGTGCTAACTCAACAGCCCCTGAGAAATCTTTCCCCCATGTTAGCCTCGGGTCAGCACTTTGTCCTCTCTCTCTGGGGCATGGATGACGTGTGTTTGCTAGGCAGGGTTATCACAGGCCCACAGGGTGCTGGATCCCAAGACCTCTTGAGGTATCTTCTGGTAAACAGGACTCTACGGAAATAAGAGTGGGAGGGGCACTCAAACCTCACCTAAAGTGGTGGTTTGTTTCATGATATGATAAGCTCCTTGAGGGCAGGGACCAGGTCTAATCTAAACTTTGTAAACAGGGATTCAGACAGTTCCATGAACCCTTTAGGTGCAAAATGTATATCTGTTGTCAGACTGATGATCCTGTGAGTATTACCGGACATATTCTTTCTTGTTCTCCTCTGTAACAGGAACATTTCTACCATTTGGTTTGAGCTCATGCTGAAGAATCCGCCCAAAAGCATTATGTTCTACGCAGAAAGTATGATCCAACACAGGAGTGATGTCATTCTCTCTGTCAAAGTCAAAAAAGTATATTTTAATTAGGCCATTATCACTATAAAGCATCATTGTAAGTGGCAGAATCAGGAGGAAAAGGAGAAAACAATTCCTCTTATCAAGCACAGGTCAGGTACAGAGTATTATGAAATGCTATAATTGTAAAAAATCAATACTTGTCTCTTGTGGAGTTTAATCTAACTGGGAAAACAATACTCACAAGGCTGTATAAGATTGGGGAAAGAACAACAGACATGGAAAGCAGGAGTTGGATTCTAATGTCAGATCCAATATTAATTAACTGTGACTGAGCAATTTACAATCTTGTTGGACTTCAGTTTCCATTTATAAAAGGTTAGGCTAGATCATCTTTAACGTTCATGAAAAAACTAAGTGAAAAAATTGTAGAATACATCTACAAAGCCACTTATCAACAAGTGAAAATTAATACAGTTCAGCTTAAATGCTCAAGAGGTGGTGTGTGAATGGAGTTGAGAGGGGATGTCACATTGTGAAAATAAATATTTTAATACTGTTTCTCAGCCAGGGAAATACACTTTTAAGTAACAGACTATTCAAATTTGCCAGCCTCAAAAAGTCTTTTAAAAGTTAGAATTTTGTTTTTCTATTTACTATATCTAGTATGGTATACTAAAATTAAAGCTGCAGAGAGGATGAAACACTGGAATTCCAGGTGGATGCTTTCTTTCCTGCTTCCCATTACTACCAAATTGCAGTTGAAATGGAAAAATGTGAAATGAGACCTGCTCATATACAGGGCTAGCATATGAATGAGTTTGTGATCCCTGTCCAAACTCATTTGCTACTTACCCCAAGTATACAAATAGGCAATCACTACTATGGAAGCTTATGAAATACTCATGTATTTGGGCAAATCAGCAAGTAAAAATTCTGTTTTGAGAATTTCATGAGCTTTACTGAAATAACAATTGCTTACATTTGCATATTGCTTTAGGATTTACAAAGTGATTTCCTCACAACATGGTGGAGTAGTCAGCATTATTCACATTTTATAGCTAAGGAAGCTGGGCCTCAGAGAAGTTAAGTCAGTAGGTTCATGGTCTCATGGCAGGGAGGGCTGGAGCTGGGATTCAAACCCATTTGAGCCACGTGGCTCTTTATATTCTATCCTTTTGGTAACTTGGTATGTACCATGGCAGCGAAAAGCTAGGATTACAGTTCATTTGTCATTGTGGATTAAACACAGTATACCAATAAAAAGGAGAAGAAACTGAACTGTAACCTCGGAAAATCTGATTAAATATCAGCAAATATACTTAACCATCAAGTATTTAGGCAAAAAACATTTTTAAATCCATATCACCTTCTATCTTAGTATCAATTTGTTGTTGTTGTTTTCAATCCTTTCCTTCTGTATTCTGAATATCTGTATCCTACAGATATTCCTATCTGTAGAATGGATATGAAGTATCAGTTCCAAGGCAGAAGAGCAGTAAAGGCTAGGCAACTGGGGTTAAGTGACTTGGCCAGGGTCACATATGAACTCAGGTCCTCCAGATTTCAGGTCTGGTCCTCTATCCACTATGTTACCTAGCTGCCCTAGTATTTTTTCTTTTTATATTTATTATTATTATATGCATATAGATGTATTGTTATAATACATCTATTATACCTTTCTTTTTAATTTTCTTCTATATACACCTATTCTTTTTCTCTTTTCTCTTGAGTTTCACCTCAGAGATCAAAAGAAATCCATTAGAAGCACTACCTGTTCCATTAAGAAGAGAGCCTTGGACTTTAACAGTCTGCAAATCCACAGTACTTACAAAATCCAAACTAAGCTCTTGTGTAGCTCAGGGTCAACTGATTCCAGATCTGATAGCTGAATGGGTTTTCCCAGTAGCTGTTTGTAGAAAGGAACTGTGAAACCTCCATTGATGTAGTGTCCATGGAACACAGCCAGACCCATTATCCGACCAACAAAGTGAAAATAAGACAAGTGATCCTGCAGGGGACACCAAAGAGCAAGAATTGAGAAGAAGAATGACTAGCTAAAGGCTGACATCTTGTGGTTTGCTCTCTTCATGCTAGTAAGAAGGTTGGACTGTCTAGAGTAAAAAAACCAAAACAACTCAACATCTTTCTAGTTTGATTTCTTCTTTCATGTGCAAATAAGCTCTGGAGAATAATAAAACATTTATTTCTAAATTATTTTTTGGAACAATTGTCCCTGAGGCAATTACTTGTTTCCCTATTCTCCTGATGTATTTATGGGGGAGAGGAAGTGAGAGAATCAATCATATGAAAAAAAAGTCCCCAAATACAATAAGTCCTTCTCAGTCAATGAGCTTATCTTAAATGACCCAAACTTTCAATAATTCCTTTTAACTTCAGAAACTAGTTTTTGGTTTAGATTTTGGATACTTCAGCCAACTTATTATAGTCACTTTCGAATTCTGTCAATGAAAGCCTCCAGATTTTGAAACTTAAGTAAAACTTTGACTTCAAGGATTGGTGTTGTTCTACATTAACCACCCACAATAGCCAGAGATTGCTAGTAATTATTGTCAATAAGTATAGAAAAATGGATATATGCCCTTTTTGGCTGGAAAAAGAAAGAATAATACTTATGAACACACTTTTAGAAAATAGAGCTTCTTTGATGAATATAATGGTATCAGCCAAGTTTTCCTAAACAGCCAGAAAAAATTTCACATGGAGTAATTAAATTTATTTATGATTCTATGCAAAGATGAATCACTTGGAGATTTTATTTACTTAAAAAAATGATCAAAGTCTCTGAGCTCAAGCCAGCTCTCACTTAAATTTCCAATGTACTTTTACTTTAACATGACCTCTAAGCAAGTTATTTATTAGTAAATTCAAATTTTAATTGGATGGTAACAGTCAGCCTAAAAAATTCTGCCAAATAAAACTCATCAGTACTATGTTCATTAATACTTACAGGGTTGATTGAAGAGTCTGGATTGATTTGCAGCATGTAAATATTATCTGTAGAATACTGGAAGAGTCCATAATACGGATTCAACATTTCATGGCACAGTAAATAGAGCCACTCTCTAGGGATAAAACAGTATATTCAATCTACAAAGGAAGAAAGGCATCTTTCCAAAAGTACCCATTTCCAATAAACCTGCACCAACTGTACACACAATCTGAAAAAAGTCAAGAGAGAGCCAGAGAGAGTGAGAGCAAGAGCAAGTGTGTGTGTGGGGGGGGAGGGGGGGGTGTATCATGAGGGGTATTAGAGCAGAGGAGGATACAAAGCAAAGAGAGAAGCAGATATTGTCTTCAATAAACTTTCTTAAGGAAGAAGAGACTCCACAGGCCTAACAAATGGGCTGGATTAATCAGCTCTACTTAGGTGGATTTAAAAAAATGAAAACAAAAGAAAACTGTCACTGAAATTCATTTTTGAAATAGTTGGAAGCAGAGAGAGCTAAGTGACATCATGGATAGAGTCAGAAAGATCTAGGCTTGAATTTGGCCTTCCTAGCTGTGTGACATTGGGCAAGTTTAATCTCAATTGCCTAGCCCTTGTCCTTCTGACTTAAAAACTATTACTAGGTATGAATTTATCTAACTATTCTAGAGGACAATTTGGAACTATGCCCAAAAGGCTATAAAACTGTGCATAAGCTTGATCCTGTAATACCACTATTGGGTCTGATTGTCAAAGAGATAATAAAAAAGGGGAAAGGACCTACTTATGCAAAAATATTTATCACAGCTCTTTTTGTGGTGGCAAAGAATTGGAAACTGAGGTGACACCCCTCAGTTGGAGAATGGTTGAACAAATTGTGGGATATGATGGTGATGGAATACTATTGTGTAAGGAATGAAGAACAGATGATTTCAGAAAGAACCGGAAGACCTTCATGAACTGATGAAGAGTGAAAAGAATGAAATTTAAGAAAAACCACTGTACACAGTAAGCAATATTATATAATGATCGACTGTGAAACCTTGGCTGCTATTCTTAACAATGCAATGATCTGGGACAATCCTGAAAGACTTATTCCAGGAAATGCACTCCACCACCAGAGCAAGAACTGCTAGAGTTGGAAGGATGCAGATCAAAACAGATATCTTCCACATCAGTGTATTTACATATTAGTTTTGGGGTTTTGGTTTTGTATGAGTATGCTTTTCATAATAGTGACCAATATAGAAGTGTGTTTTACATGATAATAAAAATTAAAAAACAGAGAAAGAGATAATGACTTGGCTTACAAAAAAAAGTTGTTAGGACAGAAAGTAAGGTTTTTTAAAAGAAGAAATAGTTGGAAGTGCCCCAGTGTTTTAATCAATGTGACTTTGATACATTATGTATTTATATAGGTTAAGGATTTTAAAACTTCTTTTTCTGTAAAATGAAACAGACTTTATGTTTACTTTGAAAGGATTTGGTGGGGGCAGCTAGGAGGGTCAGTGGATTGAGAGCCAGGTCTAGAGATGGAAGGTCCTGGGTTCAAATTTGACCTCAGACACTTCCCAGTTGGATGACCCTGGACCAGTCACCTAACCCCCATTGCCAAGTCATTACTGCTCTTCTGCTTTAGAACGAATGCACAGTATTGATTTTAAGATGGAAGATGAGAGTTGGGAAAAAAAATTTAGCAGATGCAAAATGAGGACATTTTCAAATTCAATAAGCATTTACTGAATTATTCAAATTATTATTTAATGAGTTACTGTGTTACATGATAGAGGCAGCTACATAGTTTAGGAGAAAAAGTAGTGGGTCAAGTCAGGACCCAGTCATGAACCTGAGTTCAAATCCAACCTCAGAGGAAGGGAGGGGTATGTGTCTATGTGTGTGTATGTAACATTGGGTCTCATCTGCCTCCAGGTTTATTGTGAGGATCAAATGATACATTTGTAAAGTACTTATTAGCACAGTGGCTATATATGTGCTAGCTATTATTATTCTATAAGCATTAGCTAATATTGTTTTATTATTGTTGTTCTACTTACTGCTCTGACTACATTTCTCTGATGGCCCAATATCCATGTTCTATCACCGAACTATAGGTGTCCTGCACATTTTGTCTAGGACCTTCTTCATTTTTCTTTCTTAGCAATCCTTTTTTTTTATCATTTCCTATGGGTTTAATTATTTTTATGTAAATGACTTCCAGTTCTTTCTATTCAGTCCTAACCTCTCTTGGCTCCATTCCTGCAATAACAACTGGATATCCCACAGGCAGCTCAAACTCAGCATGTCTGGAAATTGAATTCAGGCTTTCTTATCTAAATCCACTCTCTCTTCCAAACCTCTATGTCTACTGAGGGCACTCTGGTCTTTCCAGTTACTCAAGCTCACAACTTTTGGAGTCATCCAGTGTTCATCACCCCTGTCCCCTGCTCTCTATTCACACAAACATCATCTTGATTCAGGACCCCTTTTCCTCACACCTGGGTTATTGAAAGAGTCACCTAATTAGTCTTTTTGGCTTCATTCTCTCCTCTTCAATCCATCAGCCACTCAGCTGTCAAAATGCCACCCCTAAAGCATGCGTTTTACTGTGTCACTCCTTTGATCAGGAAAACTCCAGAGGGCTCCCTCTTATCATTAGGATAAAATAGAAATTCTTTGTATTTAAAGCCCTCCAAGCTACTAACATTACAGAAGTCTCACTATTCACTACCCACCACCACCCCTAATTCAACAAACCTCTATTAAATGCCTACTATGTGCCAAGCACTTGTGCTAGGCACTGGGATACAAATAAGAAAGACAATCCAATCCCAGCCCTCAGGAAGCTTGCAAGCTAACAGGAGAAGACAACTCACAAAAGAAAACTGGAAAGAGGGGGAAACAACAACTGGAATCAATTGTGGGGGCATCTTATTTCATGAAACTCAACCAAACAAAGCTGTAGATAGAAAGAGGAGAATTAGCTGGAAAGTCCATGTCCTACCCTTTATAAAGGAAAGTTTTAGGAATAGTTTTAGGGCTCCATCCTCCCACTCTGTAGTCAGAGGGAGGAGGCCCAGGGAGTGAGGAAGGTGTCAGAGTTAAACATGTGATAGGGAGATTTCAAGTCATCATATCTGGGAGAGGTATCTTGCTCTGTGGAGTTCAAACCAAGCAGGGCTTCCTTTGTATCTATTTTGTACTAAATTTTCTATGTAAATGTTTTTCCTCTGCTCCTTAAGAGTAGGAGCTGTTTCTGTTTCTTTCTTGTCTTAGTTTCCCTAATCCCATGTGCAGGAATTTCATAAATAAACTGATTAATGAATAAATCTCTGACTCTGTCATCAATGCCACTCTCATGGCCTGTATCCTCAGGTGCCAAGTCATATGCATTCTTTGCCCATAATTTCTCCTAATTAGGTGCTTTTTTCTTACTCAAATGGCCCTAGTTCAGGTCTTTGCAATCACTTCCAACCTGTAGGATTCCAACAATCTTCTAACTGGACTTACAAATTCCAGTTTCTTTCAGCTCTAATTATTTCTGCACAGAGATATTCAAATACTCTTCCCAAAGCAAGCACCGTCACTCTCCTCCCTATTGCCTCAAGTATAAAACATAGACTAAAGAGTGGTAAGGGCTAGGCAATGGGAGGTGGGGGGGTGGGTGTTAAATAACTTGCCAAGGGTCACTCAGCTAGGAAGTATCTGAAGTCAAATTTGAACCCAGGACCTCCCATCTATAGGCCTGACTCTCAATCCACTTAGCCAGCCAGCTGCCCTCTGCCACTTAAATTCTTAATTTGTGTCAAGGTTCAGTTCAAATGTCACTTCCTGATACATCAATTTGTGTTAACATTCTCTCTCCCCTTCTCGTGTGTGTGTGTGTGTGTGTGTGTGTGTGTGTGTGTGTGTGTGTGTACACAATATACATATACATTTATATGTATTCTCAGGTAGAATGTGTTAGTCATCCTTCGTATTCAAAGAGGACAAAATGACATCATGATGTCAAAGGCCAATGTATAGCATGTCCACCTGTGGCTGATCAGACCACTATTTGACCTCAGAAGACTCTACCAAAGTCCATATAAGTATTTGGAGTGGTGATCACTCACATCTCTCATTTATTTTGAGCTCCTACAATTCTGCTTTGCTCATAGAGCACAGAGCTTTCTTTGATGCAGGAATGCCATGCTGAATGGAATCTCATCTTTGCAAAAGTTCTGTATAAGGGGGAAGCTCAGGGGATTGAGAGCCAGGCCTAGAAATAGGAGGTCCTGGGTTCAAATGTGACCTCAGACCCTTCCCAGCTGTGTGACCCTGGGCAAGTCACTTAACCTCCATTGCCTAGTCTTTATTGCTCTTTTGCCTTAGAACAGTACTCTATATTAGTACAGTATTGATTCTAAGACAGAAGGTAAATAGCTTTAAAAAGAAAAAAAGTTCTGTACACAGAATTTTTGTGTTTTGACCACAAGGTAGGACCCCTGCCTGGCAGCAAGCAGACCAGGGCTAGGTAAAGCCAACAATTTTAAAGTACCTTTCCTAGCTCCTTCCTCATTCCAAGAGGTGAGGAGTTCACTCCTTTAAAAGGCTGCTGGCACCCAGGGGGCTGCTGAATCCCAGTAAGGAGACAATTCTATGTCCTGGGCTGCTTCTGTGCAGGATTGGAACTATAGGTCCCAGGTGTATCTGAGTCTACAACTTTAGAAATTGCCAGTTGCCACAGGACTTTGAGGTAGGTAAAAATAGTAAAATAGTAACAAAATAAAATGACAAAATAATTGAATAATAAAACAATGAAATTATAAAATATAAGATGGTACAAGTGTTGTTTTGACCTGTGAGTGAATTGGATTTAAGTGACACAGAGATATACAAAATCAGCCTTACTCTCCCTTTCAGAGCCATTGAAAACCAGTGGCAAGAAAAAAATCAATTATATTGGTGATAGTTTGGGATGCAGTGGATGACCTTGATGTCTCTGATGTTGTCAGCAAGCTCTAAGTGTTCCACAATCCCAGCTTCTACCATCTTCATGGAAAATTAGAACAAACAGAAGTCTTTACACACTTGGAATAGATTCTCCCCCCAACTCATCTTCCACCTAGTTTAGCCCATCTGCCAAAATGGTTTTACTGGGGTGTGGTCACTGAGCATGCTACAGCTTCTTGAAACCACAGGTAAGAGTTGAATGCCAGGTGGATACCAAAATTCAATCAGTAGCCCTAAAAGGGGCCTGGTAGCCCTCATACTGGAGGTACAGATTCTCTTTGAACACACCTTGTACAAATCAGTGGAATATAGGCCCCTTAAACGAAAGGGGCTACTTTGTCATTGTGTCCTAGGACCTAGTAATATCTTGATCAAAGGAAGTACTCAATAAATACTAATTGAATACTACTAGCAATAAGGAGTTATCAAAGAATTCCGAGCTGGAGAATTATAATCAATTCTCTGCACTACCAAGATTAATCTAGTAGATGTGTGAAATATGAATAAGGAGCAGAGAGAAAGCTTTGCTCAAAGACTGTTACAGGAGCACAGAGCTAGATATCAGGAAAGTACTTCTCTTGTCCCCAAATCACCCTCCATGTAACCTTATGATGGGGAAGTCAGATGGGCAACTTTCTACAATTACTGTTACTATTCTTCTAACAAAAACACACCTAAAGAAGATACACTTGACCAAAAGGACAGCCATGGATTGTAGAAGACAGATGTCACGGATTCAAAAATACGTTCTAAAAATTAACAATAAAACATTGGAAGGCATCTATAGCAATCTGAGCTTGTTAACTCATCTGTAAAACAAGAGAATTGGCTTTGAAATGATCTTTAAGGTACCTTCCAATTCTAAATCCAATGATCTTATGAAGTCACAACAGTGGGAATAGAAAAAGCAAAGGGAAGTGGAACTTTCTGCTAAAGACAATAAAAATATAGGTATGGTCCAAGGTCATCTATACTCAACATTAGAGATCAGAAAGTTGAGAATTACATTTGATATAAATAATTCTGAAAGGGATAAGCCTACTATCTTCACTAGAGAGCATTCTAATAGTATATTCTTAATGAGAAAGGAAAAAGATTTAAATAAAGAATTCTAAATTGCTCCCAAAGTTTGAGGATTTTGGGAAAGTAATTTTCCAAAAAGCCAAGGAATTGCAATTGTCTAGACAGGAAGTGATTAAGGTATAAGGAAGGATTTCAGCAGAGATACAGACAATGTAAAGCTAACTTTCAGTTATATTGTGAAGACTCTAAATAAGATGATAAGAGGAAAGGATGAACTCCAAGGTGAGGAAGGGTCTTAGCAGGAAAAACTTCAGGATCAAAGGTCATTTGGAGATGTCTACTCAATTTAGAGATTAGGAACAAGAGTTAATAAAGGTGACACATGCTTTAATACTTCAAAAGAACTGTGACTTTTATCAATATGGTTACTGTGAATAAGAAAGTTGGAGAAAACCTGCAACAAAGCCAAAGGAGTAAGATTTGTAAAAGCTGTCAATCAAGAAGCATACTGGACACAATACTCCCTCTACCACTGTTGAATGAAAGGCCTCATGGGCACCTAGGTGGCTCAGTGGATTGAGGGCCAAGCCTAGTGACAGAAGGAACCAGGTTCAAATTTGTTCTCAGATACTTCCTTGCTGTGTGACACTGTGGAAGTTACTTAACCCCAACTTCGTAGTCCTTATTAATGTTCTTTTGCCTTGAATTTGATACTTAGTATTAATTCTAAGACAGAAGGTAAAGGTTTTTGTTTATAAGGGGGGGAAAAAAGCCCTCAGTAGATGTTTTTCCCTGAATTATATTTAGGAAATGGGGGCAACTAGGTAGCTCAGAGGACTGAGACCCAGGCTTAAGAGATGGGAGGTCCTGGGTTCAAAGCTGGCCTCAGATACTTTCTAGCTGTGTGACCCTGGGTAACTCACTTAACCCCCACTGCCTAGCCCTTATTGCTCTTCTGCCTTAGAACCAATACACAATATTTATTCTAAGAGGGAAGGTAAGGGTTTTAAAAAATATATATCTAGAAAGTTCATCACCAGGTGGCCAACCCTGATCTACTTCACATTTAGATTGGTCCTTAGATAAGTCAATTTACTGGTACCATACTGAAAGTCTTTTGTGACAAGGAAATCACTTTTAAAAGACTGATATATATTAATTTAAGGTCGCCAAGGAATTCAGCTATGTAATTCCTAAATGAAAACTCAAGTCAGCCGTCAACCTTTTATGGAGTTTTAATTACAAACAGGAGGAAGAAAGGAATTAGAGATAGAGAGATAGAGGTAGAGAGAAAGGGGAGAGAAGGGAATAGGGCTTAAATACCCCTTCTGTTTAGGCTGGGCCAAAAGGCCCAAGCCCTTAGATAGCTGGGGCAAAGAAAAAAGATCAGTCCCTATTACTCACGTGACCAAAATGGAGAAACAGTCTCAGAGTCCCCACCTTCAGCTTCCTTCAGAGCAAGCTTCTCAGAGCACACTGCAACCACTCCGACAAACTCCTAAAACACCACCCCTCTGAGTCTTCAGATCCCTCTCTCTTTAAGGAAACCATCCAAGTTGCCTCCCCTCAGTTCTCACATCTACCAATCACTGTCCATCAATTTCCCTGTGCCAATGGAGGCTCTAGCTTAACCCAGGACCGCCCAGAGGTCTCTGGCTTTGCACATGTCTGTTGAAGGTCATATTTTCAAATAATTAAATCTTTGATCCTTTGCTACAGCCCTTCCTAAATCCTGTTAACCTGAGTAGGGTAGAGATTGGAATAATTAAATTTTGATCTATGCTGCAGCCCTTCCTCAATCCTGTTAGGACTGAGTAGGGTGGAGATTGATTCCAAGTATCTCCATTGTATCAATTCCAAAATCAATCATGACTCAAAGAAATTCCTGTTCTATGCTTAAGCATAGGTCAAAGTCCTTTCCATTGTTCAGCAAAAGGTTTCTGTCCTAAAGTAATCTTAAGAAGGGAGGAGGGGGAAACTCTCATGCCAATGGGGTTCACATTCCAATAGCCAAGACCCACTATCAATAGGAAATTTTTCAAGTATGAAATTTCCCAATGGTGAAATTTCTAACATTTATAAGTCTAAGAAATTTTGAGGTTTACACTTTTCAACTAGGTAATCCTTACAGTCTACAAGATATCAAGGTCACCTTGTATTTAGGATAATTTATCCCTTTTAAAAGGCAAAGTTATTGAAAATCCAGAAAGGGTACAAATCGTACACTTACAACTATCACAGAAATGATGCTCAGAAACTATTCTAAGAAAGTTTGAACAAGGAGGTTAAACAGCTTGAGAGATACAACTAAAGAAGAGTGGGGGAACTGGTTCCTCCTTTTTTTAAAACCAGCATTTATTAAGCCCCTTCTCTATCAAGGACTGTGCTAAGCTTTGCTAAATTAATGAGTATTTAAAGGAAGGCAGCTAGGTGGCACTATCATGTATACAAAGAGTACCAGGCCTGGAGTCAGAAAGACCCATCTTTCTGAGTTCAAATCCAGTCTCAGACACTTACTAGCTATGCAACCTAGGCAAATCACTTAACCCTGTTTGCTTCAGTTTCCCAATCTGCCAAATGCTCTGGAAAAGGGAAGGATAAACCATTTCAATATCTTTGCCAAGAAAACTCCAAAAGGGTTTTTGGGAAGAGTTGGGCACCACTGAAAACAACTGAACAACATTTAAATGGAAAAAATCATACTAAGAAAGAGGGGAAGCAAGTCAAAAGGTATTGGCCTTGTTACCAAAAAAGTTTGTAGTAAGGATCAGTGCAAGTAAAACTGTCAGAAAGAAAGCAATTTCTCTAGTACTATAAACCAACAGGTATAATAGAAGAGATTTAGAATACCAGTCAAGACTACTTTGGCCTACGTATTAAGAAAAGAAAAGCTGAGTTGGATTTAGGCTTGAGAACAATGAGAGAAAAATTAGAAATTCTAATGAATTTGAAGAAATAACAGCAATAAGTCTGTTATAAGGAATTAGAACTTATTTGGAATTTTGGATTTGTCTTGTTAAAAAAAATCTATGCAGTATAAACTATTTCAAAGAAAACCACAGACTTTGTAAAAACTCAAACCCATCAAAACATTATGAGATTATTCAGTTCAGGGTTTTTCTAAATAGAGACCTTATTTTACACTGCTAAAAGAAATTCATTTCAATGAAATTGAATACTGTAATTAAGGACAGTGTGTGTTCCCAAAGGAGAGAGAAGAAAATATCTATCTATCTATCTATCTATCTATCTATCTATCTATCTTTGTTGGGGGCAGGAACAGGAGAACAAAAGAGAATGGGCAAGGCTGTACCTGGAAAGGAGACTAGGGGAAGAAGCACCCCTCTCTGTTCTCCAGCATCAGGGGATAGAGGTAGTAGTTTTGAAGAAGGCATGGATGGAGAAGAGACTTACTCAACCTGACCTCCTTCCCCATTCCTAGTGGAATCCTATCCCTCCAGAAAGTGAAAGAGACCTCCCCCCACACAAGCTATCCCCTGCAGGGCAAGGGCAGAGACTAAGTGGAAGGAAACAAAAGGAACAGAAAAAAGTTTAAAGTTCAAGTAGACCACAAAAGAATCATGTGCATAGGTTTAAAGGTCTTTTTCCACCAAACTTTTAAAAAGGAAATGGCCAAGCACTGGTAACTCCTGATAGCCTCCTTTCGCTATGTGATAATAAGATGACTTCATTTTTTATACACCCCTCTTACAGAAGGAGTAACTGTGAAAGCAGGATAGCAGCCATTTGATGTCTCCATTGCTTTAGGAAGATTAAATTAGCATCATTGATTTGTTTGTATATTTTAAGGTGTGAATATATTAAAAAACAACAACAACATTTAAGTTTCTCTTTTAGAATCCATACTATGTTTCCAAAGCTGAAAGAAGCATAGAAAGAGCTGGGCAATGGGGTTAAGTAACTTACTCAGAGTCACCAAGTGAAGAAGTATCTGAGGCAAGATTTGAATCCAGATGGCAATTTGGAACTATGCCCAAAGGGCGCTAAAAGACTGCCTGCCCTTTGATCTAGCCATACCTTTGCTGGGTTTATACTCCAAAGAGAACATAACGAAAAAGAATTGTACAAAATTATTTATAGCTGCACTTTTGTAGTGACAAAAAATTGGAAAATGAGGGGATGCCCTCCGATTGCAGAATGGCTGAACAAATTGTGGTATATGTTGATGATAGAATACTATTGTGTTCAAAGAAATAATAAAGTGGAAGAATTCCATGTGACCTGGAACAACCTCCAGGAAGTGATACAGAGTGAAAGGAACAGAACCAGGAGAACATTGTACACAGAGATTGATACACTGTGGTACAATCTAATGTAATGGACTTCTCTATTAGTAGCAATGCAGTGATCCAGAACAATTTGGAGGGATTTATGAGAAAGAATGCTATCCACATTCAGAGGAAGAAATATAAGAACAGAAACACAGAAGAAAAACAACTGCTTGATCACATGGTTCAATGGGGATATGATTGGAGATGTAGATTCTAGTCACTCCAGTGCAAATATCAATAATATGAAAATAGGTCTTGATCAATGACACATTTAAACCCCGTGGAATTGCATGTTGGCTATGGGAGGGGGGTAGGTGGGAGGAGGGGAGGGAAAGACAAAATCTTCTAAATTAATTAATTAAATAAAAATTTCAAAAAAAAAAAATTATTTGAATCCAGGACCTTTCATCTCCAGGCTTGGCTTTCTATACATTGAGCCTCCTAGCCAACCCAATATATGTGTTTTAAGAAATATCTTATTACAGCCAGGCTAAAACCTAAGCTCCAGAAAGGATGGATGATTCAAATCTCACCGGGCCACTCCACCATAATCTAGGCCTTCTTCGCCACGGAATTTCACCATTAACCTCTTTTTCAAGTCTTTTGGTCTCATCTTCATTATCTGACGGTAAGATTCCTGCATAAAAAAAATAAGTTTTCAGAGAGGTGGCTCTTTCCTTTCTTCTCAAAAAAAACAGCAATATTGAAAATAGATTTTCTCTCTCCTTATGGATTAATAAGAAGCCTTTGAATTAGTTTCTTTTGATCGGAATTCAACTTGTCTACTCCTCTATTCTTTTCAGTGGCCTTACATGTTGATAAGTGTTAAATACAAAACAATCAGTCAATAAACATTTATTAAGTGCCTTAAGCAGCTAATGCTATAGTGAAGAAAAACCAGCATTTAATTGTAAATGCAATTTCTGATTACTTCAGAACACTCACTTTGATAATAGGAGACTCTCTAAATTGAAGATTAATCTCAATATAACTCAATAGACCTTAACCAAAATGAAGACTTCATTTATAGAACTAGGATTTAAATAAAATAATTATTAGCCAGTTCCTGTTCTTTTCAAAGGAAGAATGAAAAAAAATTTTGGCAACCAAAAAATTCAGCTGTTTCCTTTAAATAGGTTTTTTAAATCACATGAAATTCCACAGGATGAGACCCTATTAGAATTACCATCTAAAATTACCAGCTAAGTGCCACTGTAGCCCATAAAACAGGAACTGGTTTGAGAGACTTTCTTGTCCCCAACCCAACCAAATCAGCAGTAGAAACACTAGTCACAGGTTGAAATGAGTTTCAAATAAAACTTGTTTTGTAAGTACTGTGTGTTGGGGGAGGGGGTGGAGGAAGGAGAAAAAGAATACTGCTAACAGTGAGATATGATTATTAAAGTTAATAAATTAGCTATGAGATTTCATATCAACAGTAATGAAGAAAATTATTCTAAGAATTAAGAAAATCAGTATGATGTATATGAAGAACAATGGACTATATTTAGGAGACCCATTTTAGTCCCAGCTTTTTGGCAAGTGGTACTCTTAAAGTCTCAGTTTCCTCATATAAAAAACTGGGGGAGGATGGATAAAAATGGGAGGGGCATAGGGAGGAAAAGAGGAAGAGTTTGGAATAGATGCTCTGAAAGGTTTACCCGTAAGTCTATGATTACGAACTTTCCTCATTATAGGAAACCAAGAGACTTCTCAAGGAGGGGAAGGCCACAGCTCTCTCTTCAGTGCTGACTAATTTCTCAGCAGTTCACATACCATCTTTACAAGTGAGAAGCATTTAAATCTTCCTGTTTGCTGTTTTGCTTTTTGCCTCTGCTCATTTTACATTGCCTCAGAAATGACCGCTATTAAAAGGGAAAAGATTTGTTTGTACAAAAATATATGTAGCTATTCTTTATGTGGTGGCAACTAAAGGGATGTCCCTCAATTGGGGAATGCAGAGTGAAATAAGCAGAACCAGGAAAAGGTTATACACAGCAACACCAATATGTGTAATGATCAACTGATAGACTTGGTTACTTTCATCAATACAATGATCCAAGACAATGCTGAAGGACTTGTGACAAAGAATGCTATCCACCTCCAGAGAAAGAACTGTTAGAGTCAGAATGTAGATCAGAGCATATGACTTTTCACTTCAGTTATTTGAGTTTATATTTTGAGGTTTTGGTTCTATATGATTTATTAAAAAATGAATAATATGGAAATATGTTTTACAGGACAATATATGTATAATTTTAGGCCTATTTTGAATTGCTTGCCAGCTCTGGGGGTGTGTGTGGGGGGGTGGAGAAGTGAAGAAGGAAGACAATTTGAATCATATAACTTCAGAAAACGTATGTAGAGAAAAATAATAAAAGAAATACTGCTATTTTACTTCTTCCTGCTTTTATCCCCACAGTATTTGTTGATGTTCAAAGTTGAGCAGGATGCAGTGGTGTAACTTAGGGTTTTACCTTAGAGGAATGAGTTTTAAGACAGGGTCTTGGGGGCAGCTGGGTAGTTCAGTGGATTGAGAGTCAGGCCTAGAGATGGGAGGTCCTAGGTTCAAATCTGGCCTCAGACACTTCCCAGCTGTGTGACCCTGGGCAAGTCATTTGACCCCCATTGCCTAGCCCTTACCACTCTTCTGCCTTGGAGCCAATATACAGTATTGATTACAAGACAGAAGGTAAGGGCTGAAAAAAAAAAGACAAGGTCTTAAGGGATGACCCGGATAGGAGGTATATTTATTACATGTGGTAGAATTTATATTGATAAAGAAAGCCAAAGTCCTTGGCATCTTGTATAGGTACTTTCTGATCTGAAGAATAAATTTCAGAAGAAACTAATTATCTAGAAAAGAGAAATCAAGGATTGAGAAAGTTCTAATCATGAGAAGTACTACACATGCCTGCTGCCATATAAGGACTATACAGGTGTCAACTGCAGGCACATCAAGTGAAGTTAGTCACCAAATGGGTTTAATGTGCCTGTCTGATACCAGTTTTAATAAAAACCACAGACTATGTATGGCCCCTTCAGGTCTAGATTTAAACTTCACTTTGGGGGGGGGGGTGAGTGGGGGGGGCAAGAGTGATGGGGTGATGTGTGGTTGTGATTTTATTGGTTAAAGAGATCCCCACTACAAATGCTATTCCACCTCTTGCAGAAATGTTAGTTGAGAGAGCTGCCTGGGCACTGACATCTTAAGTGACTTATACTGGGTCATAGAGGTGGGACTGGAGACCAGCTTTTCCCGTTTCCAAGACTTGCTTTCTTAAGGAGAAATAGAATCCTAAAATATTCAGGCCTTACGTCTAGACCAAATTCCTCCTGCCTCATTTGGAAATGAAACTGATCTGGAAATTGAGGGGATGCCCATCAATTGGGGAATAGTTTAATAAATACTGACATAAGATTGTAATGAAAAAAAATACTGCAATGATAAATGATAAGAAAATGATAAGCAGGCTAATTTCAAAATGACATGGAAAGATCTACATGAAAATTTGAAAAGTGAAATGAATAGAACCAAGAGAACATTAAATATAGCTACACAATTAATGTTTGAAGAATATCTTCTGAATGTTAACTTCCAGAGAAAGAATTGATAAATAGAAACCTGGAAGACATAAGTTTATAAATACACATGTTTTCTGGTCAAACAATACCTTCTCTAGGGTGGGGAGAGAATGAGGGAGGGAGATATCTGTGAATTTTCTTTTTTTGTTTTTAAAGCCTTACCTTCTGTCTTGGAATCAATACTGTGTATTGGTTCCAAGACAGAATAGTGGTAAGGGCTAGGCAATGGGGGTTAAGTGACTTGCCCAGGGTCACACAGCTGGGAAGTGTCTGAGGCCAGATTTGAATCTAGGACCTCCCATCTGTAGGCTTGGCTCTCAATCCACTGAGCCACCCAGCTGCCCCCAGAGATATCTGGGAATTTTAAAGTAATCAACAAACAAATAAATCAGTAAAATTAATTAAAAAAAGATACCCAAATATGAAACACAAAATAAATGCAGATCCCAATGAACCAAAGAAATTACTTACAGAATGGTTCATTTAAATCAGTCTTAGTGGGCTACCTTATAGATTTACTTAGTAGTAAATATCAGTGTCTTATTCAGAGTTATAAAGTTCTATACCTCAAAAATTTCTTCTCTGGATACTTCTATGCGGCAATGCCCAGCTTGGGGCTGTTGAAGAGAAAGTTCATGTCTAAGGACTTTTAATTTTTGTACTAAATCTCTCTCATATCTCTGGGCAGGAAGTTCTTCATCTTCTAATGACCCTTCATTCGGCACTGACAAAGGCTGGCTGGGTTCCTTTAGTTGGCATTGGTGACTAAAAAAGGAAATAAAGTCAAATTTACTGCAAAAACAAAGGCCTAAGAAGTATGAATTGTTTGAAAGTCTCGTCATGATAATGCATATGTAGCATCATTATAAAATAATTCTTTACACAGACTGGGACATTTATTAATGAAACATCCTAGGAAATACAACTATATAACACGAATGGTGGATACGTTATTCTCAACTTATTACAGTGGTTGCCTCTGTCATCTTAATATTCACATTATAATGTAAGTTCTGTTATATTTAATATACAAGTATAAAGTCTATCAAGCAATTTTTTCCCATTAACCCTAATATTCTAATCTCATAAACAGTACTATGCTGCATCACTTTTGGGCAGCTTGCCAATTAAAAGCTGAAATATAACAAAAGGAGTTAATGTGGAATGATAAACCTCTAGGTGTATGTCCAGAAGCAAATAACATGGGTTGAATCCAATGATAACTAACCACATTACAGCACTGCAAAACCAAAGAGAATTTCAAGCCTAGACAATAATGCACTTACTTCTTGCAATTTTAAAATGAGTAAAACTCATGTATAAAGAACCAAAAAAATGTGTGGTAAGAATATTTGATTCATTTAAGTTTTGCCACAAATATCAGATGTCAGGGAGAATTGTGATGCTTTGTTGTGAGGGCATAGCTAATCTACAACAATAAAGGTGGGATCTGCAACTATTCTCCATTCAAAGTTATCCTGTGATGAGGGCAGTAAGCCCTGAGAGGTAATATTATCTACTATGGGTAGCACTTACAGTGAGTGCTGAGTATGCACTGATGAAAAATCTCATTGTACTACTCCAACAAGAAGAACACATTATGGGCTATGACATTTCATTTGAGTGTTGCTTATGTAAGCTTATTAATGGAGCTGCTTAATGATAGTCTCAATGAATTTCATTTAGGTCATGTGTAAAAAAAAGAAAGGTGGCAATGGCATATGGCTGTAATGCTGTTCATGGGTTATTTTGGGTTTAAAAGCATGTAAATACTCCAGAAACACTTGCAAGATTTTACTACATTCACTGCTCACTAAAAAACACAAAATAGCAGTTAAGAGTAGGGAAAAAGTTTACTCAGAGTCTAAAACTGAATTGTAAATCCAAAGTAAAAAAAAAAACTTACTTCATAATATGATGTAATCTTGGATCTGTGAACTGGGTTGTCCTGTTATTGTGATCTACAAAATATATTCTCCCAGAAACTGTACTTCTAACTTCCCAACCTGGTGGTAGGGGTCCAAGTTCATCACAATTCACACTGTTAAGGTCTCTAGCAATATAAAAAAAGAAAAAAGGAAAAAAGACCGTCTTCGAAGGATGAAGTGAATGAACTGCTTATGGAAATCAAAGCATCGCAATTCTACTACATGGTATGGTCATTTGCTCATGTTTAAACACCCGAGTTATGATGAGAACAGTAACTTCATTCCAGCAGAGCCACAATGTAGCAGGAAAATATGACAAAATTAACAGTAAACATACAGAGCTTGCAAGTATTTGATGCAAAAGGAATCTATTCCACCTGGGAGTTCTGATGCTTACACAAGGAGCAAAACGACATGGAACTTAAAACATCCCAGAATTCATAAAGTTCAATATTCCCGTAAGTTACTCCACATGCCAGACTTCCCGAAATGACAAGCATAATTATGTTAGCCATGCATGTTACCTCACGGGATGGGATGAGGGTGAAGAATTTAGAGAAGCATAGGAAGCCAGACACGCAAAGTGAAGTAAACAGAGGCAGGTAAACAATGCACACAATGCCTATGGTCATGTAAATGGAAATACAAGAAACTAGAAACCAAATGCTATATAAATGTAGCAATCAAAGTGGTTCCCAAAGAGGAAAGAAAATGTCCTTCCTTTCCTTTTGTGCACAGATGAAGTCTACAGGTGTGAAAAACCTCACACTATCAAATTCAGCTAAGGTGGCCATAAGTTTTGTTTTTAACTCTTAACTTTCTGTTTTAGAATCAATAGTGTGTACTGGTTCTAAGGCAGAAGAGCAGTAAGGGCTAGGTAACGTGAGTTAAGTGACCTGCCCAGGGTCACACAGCTGGGAAGGAACAGAGGCCAGATTTGAGCCCAGGACCTCCTAATTCTGGCCATGGTTCTCTATCCACTGAACCACCCAGCTTCCCTCATGTCCATTAGTTTTGCTGAGCTGCCTTCCCCCTTCTGCCCCTTTTAAAATTCTTATTAGATGGTATGGCTTTCTGGGGAGGAGAAGAAGGGCAGAATACATCTGGAAACAAAGGTAATTGTAAAAACAGAAGCTACTGATACAAATTCTAAAAATTAAAGCGCAACATAACTTACCTTACAATGATAAATAGCTAGCTCAGTTAGTGTTAATCTTATAAGCAAATATTTGTAAATCTAATCATTTGGTTCATGATTTAGACAGAAGAGTGGTAGAGTATAAAAAAGCAAAAGCTTAGATGGAGACTCTGGATTTGACAGCTGCCTGTGTGACTGGGCAAAATGAATCAACCCCCCTAGGTCTTAAGTTTCCTCTCTCTTAAAGCCTCTTAAATGACTCCTCCAGCTCTAAATCTATAAACCTGTGATCCTATAATAAAACTAAGAAATCTCTATTTTCTTATAGTGAGCACTGAAGAGGTGAGGCAGGGCATCACATTGGTTTTCTGTTATTTCAATTCTAATGATGGAACTTGAGGTGAAAATGTACACTAGGCTCATCCTACCAACCTAAGCCCAGATAAACAAATTTTGGATAAAAACAAAGGGAGAATTTAAAAACAACTTTTTCTTAAACTTCTGTCTTAAGAGACAGAAGAGTGGCAAGGGTTAGGCAACTGGGGTTAAGTGACTTGCCCAGGGTCATACAACTAGGAAGTATGAGGTCATATCTGAATTCAAGATCTTCCTCAGATTTGAATTCAAGTCCTTTCATCTTAAGGTCTAGCCTCTATTCACTGTGCTAAAACAACTTTTAAAAACAAATAATAATTAAACAATAATTATTATCATTACTTAATAATAAACAAGTAACATCAAATAGTAATGCTGTCCTCAGACTGGAAAAAAAGCCAAGAGATGTACTTCAGAGAACAACAAGAGGTATCCACTTGACCTGACTTAAGTGGTATTGATTAGCAAAAGGGAACTTTTTCTGAAACCTTCTGTCTTAGAATCAATTGTGTGTTGGTTTCAAGGCAGAAAGGCAGGAAGGTATAGGTGATGGCAGTTAAGTGAGTATGCCAGGGTCACATAGTTAAGAAGTGTTGGTGATCATTTGAACCCAGGACCTCCCATCTCTGCACTTGGCTCTCAGTCCACTGAGTCATCTAGATGCCCCAAGAAGGGAATTTTATAGAAAAACTAACTCTACCCAAGTAGCTGCCATATACCTGAAGAAAGAGGGATGAAGAAAGGAAGATTTTGGCAAATACAAATTTCTTTAGAACAGAGTGTACAACCTCTGGGAAGAGAATAAGACAGAAAAGAAAGAAAGTGAGATTTTCTTCAAAGACAAGTTATTTTGGTTTTAAATAAGCTGTGTATCTTGAAGTTGTATTTGAGTTTCAAGTAAAACTGACTTTATAGAGTGCATCTGATTTAGTCTGGGGCAAGGAGGGAGGTCTCCTTTTAAGATATCTGATATGCTGATCAGTTTTTAAAGAATTCACTTAGGTTTCAGCAGCTGTCAGTTATACTATGCTGAAAGGTTGGAAGAGAGCAGCAGGACTGTGTCTATGTGAAAGTCACAAAGGAAATGTAAGCCTGCTGTAATAAGAGGAGTCATTCTGCTGCTGCTTCTTCAAAGTTTAGAGTTTCAAACCTAATGGGTTGCATCAGCTCTGCTTGGGGATTCAGGCAATCAATCATTCAGTAGGAAAACAGCTTTGATCATGTGGTGCTAAGGAGACATACCTTGGTATTCTAGGGTCATGCCATGTGCTCACGCCAGTCTGTGTGTGCAAAAAGTAAACCTGTCCTTGGACTGTTGTTCTTTGTTCTGCACAAAGGGATTGAAAAAAACAAAAGAGCAGATACAATTACTTAAAATGTGAATCTAGGAAGAATTTCAAGCAATCCCACCAGTGTCCAAACATCTTTATCATAAATACCGCTTCTTATTAACACATCCCACAGGAGATTATAATCTGGAAACAACTGTGGCTAGCTTCTGACCAACCAGCATATACAACCATTACTTATATACCGTTGCTTATTCAACTTGCTCAGGTATGGTGCACTTCCAATCACTATATTCCTGAAATTAACAGTTTTATTAGTCTTTACTTAATTCTTTCTTTTGACCCTTAGCTTCTGCCTTCGAATCAATACATGGTATTGATTTGAAGGTAGAAGAGCAGTAAGGGCTAGGCAATGGGTGAGTGACTTGTCTCCAGGGTCATACAGCTAAGAAGTATCTGAGGCTATTTTTGAACCCAGAACCTACCACCTCAAGGCCTGGTTCTTAATCCATTGAGCCACCCAGCTGCCCCTTCCTTTCCGAAATCTAAATCACAAATTTTCTTCATTCAGCGAGTTTTGCTGTATAGTTTTTAAGGAATAGTCACCTCTTCATTTTCACCATGATACTTTCTAAACTGGAATTATGGAGCATAACAAATCTCTTATTAGCCCAGAGATCACTTTGGGTCTACTCACTCTTTCTTTTCCTAGCATTCCCACAATTTAACCTTGAGGGCAGAAATGAGTGCTGGCAAGCCAAAGGAAGATTCACTGTCACCTTCTTAGTGGCTTCTCTTCAAGTTTATGCAGAAAGCACCTGCAATATCTGAAGCCTGTTTTTATTCCTTTCCCCCAACAAAACTACTACAAATGCAAGTATATAGTCATGGACAAAAGGATGAAATATTTTTTTTTTTCCCTAAGCAACTTGAAACACTCTGGCTAACGTTACAGGTAAATTTACCATAGCCTTCAGGTAGGTCAGGGGATTGGTGGCCATGTGGTCGGTTCTGAGGGGTCTGGATATGACCTCGGACCTCTGGGTTTCGAAGTCTCTGTGCCTGAAGTCTTTGATCCTGGCTTGGAGATTCCACAAATCTGCAATTTCCTCCACCAGCAGCACCAGTACTGTCTGTGTATGGGGCTGGTTCCTCCATAAAGCAGCTAAGTGGCCTTCCAGGACCTGAGTCTTCATATACCGTTCTGAGAAGAAAAAGTTGCAATGTAAGAGGCCAAAAATGTTCAGGTTAACAAATTTGGAACTTTAAAAATTTAAACTAATTTCATCACATACACTGAACCTATTTTCTTTATTTTGTCATTTATTGGGTCCCACTCATTTTGATCTACAACATTCACTGTGCATCAGTTAACAGAAAAGATAGTATATTTCAAGAATTCAAGGGGACAGCTGGGTGGCTCAGTGGATTGAGAGCCAGGCCTAGAGAAGGGAGGTCCTGAGTTCAAATCTGGCCTCAGACACTGCTTAGCTGTGTGTCCTTGGGCAAGTCATTTAACCCCCACTGTCTAGCCCTTACTACTCTTCTATCTTGGAAGCAATATACAGTATCAATTCCAATACAGAAGCTAGGGGCTAAATAAATAAACAAATAAAAGAATTCAAGGTTAAAGGAATTTGTATTAGAACTGTCATCTAGGTCACCAAAAGCTTCTTTCTAGAGACAGCTGCAACAGAAAATCATTTTTGCCCACATGACTGAGTGCAGTACAAGAAATGGAAATCTACTTTTCCTCAGTTAAAATCCAAATAACCATTAGTTTTTTCCATGTAATTTATTGTATAAAATACAGTTCTAATTTTAAACAATTTTTCAGTTTAATCTTTACTTTTCTAGTTAATTGTATAGATAAGTTTATATTTTATAGACTATTTTCTCTTATGAGCAAGAATTTGATGACATAATTATTCTGCTGCATTTTAATACTTCCAAAGCATTCGGCAGAGTGCAGTGGTGTATAAAGAACCCATCTGTCATACATGTGGGGAGTCAGAAGAAGCAGGAAGCCCAGAAGTCATCTCTTCAGTTATACATACCCTTCATTTTCTAAGAGTCCTCTGCAGTCCACAACAGAGCCTCCAGTGCCTATTCTGTCTCGGGTCTGTAAACTGACTAAAAAAGCGAAGGAAATCATGCATTAAAACCCATAGGTATCTCTTACCATGGTAATGTGAACCACAGTGGATTCCAACTTTAAGAAGTGTGAGGCAGCGAGACAAATGCATTGGTATAACCCCAAGTAGGAAGGAATTTCTACTAACAGAAGACACTTCCACTGTAACAGAGTATCCCTTGAGACACTTGCTAGTTCAGGTAAGAAAGAGGTGCTGTATTTTTCAAGCTAGATCCTCAAGTTCTGAGGTTTTAAAAGATGATGTTTACTTATTAAAGAGGTACACAGATGGAAACAGTTCAAAATGTAGGAAACTATTAGTTTGGATATTCACCACCACTAGATGTCACCAAAAAGGGAATTGATAAAACTTTTGAGTTTTTAAAAAAAATCTACAGAACCTCTTTTTGAACACCAAAAAAAGAAACCAAGAAGAAAGCAGGATTATGTATATCCCAAGCATGTGGATACTTTTAAACTTAAAAATGGATAATTTATTCATTCTAATCAAATCAAAATCTACCAAAGTTTCTCTCCAGGGCAGAGCTACAATGTCTGTCTACAAAATTTTTAGGTTACTTGTGGTAAGGGTCATTGATTTCCATTCCAAGGAATGACCCTGAATAATAAGGTATAGGCACTATTATAGCTACTCCAGAGCCCTGATCAACAGTGGCACCAAGCTATTTAGCAAAGCAATAATTTAAAATGAATTATTTAAATATTTAAATAAATTAAATAAAAATATTTAATATGTGTGTTTTGAATGGTCTGCCAAAGTTCCCCCACCTTTGGGGGGGGGGTAGTAGGGTAACTGAAACTTCAAGCTGCTATAGTTTTTATTAATACTGAATTCCTTAAAACATTCTTTGCCATTCATGCAACATTTATGAGGAAAAGGATGATTTCCCCAATTCTTCATAAAAAGTCATCATGCTTGTAATTGCTAATTATATGAAACATGGGTCAATTAAATGTCCATCCAGATAAATGCCCTTGGGATAACCTATAAGGCCTTTTAGCATTATTGTCATTTAACATTTATCTTGAAATGATAGCACAAAGGAGAAAATAAAAGGATGACAATAATAAACACTATTGAGATGACAACTAATGATAGGAAATAGCACCAGTGCCTCTTATACCCTTCAAAGTGTTTGTGACTTTGAAGGAAAGGTTCTTTCAACACTTGCTGATGAGAACATGTTTTTTCCAGATATAAAGAGTTGACTATATCACACTATGACTTTTCAGAGATGAGAAAATACTTACCCACTATTTGGCCACGAACTGCATCAGTATCTGTGGGGTTTAGTTTGCATAGATCCAAACGCTGGTCTGCAAACAAAACAATCCAAAACTTAACCCAAGGAAATATTAACTGGTATGTAAGGTAGGACATCTGTATTTGGTACTCAAATAATGCCTGTTTGACTCTTGTAAAATGCATTAAAACACAGAAAGCCAACTCTTAAGTTCTTACATCCAGTATCTTTTAATCTGCTGATGGCATTGGAGAGAAGACGCACACACCCCAGGAAGCCAGCTCCCTGTTTCTTGTGGATTTTCTTGTGGTTCCACACACTAATGGTTATAGAATCCGTTTTTCCAACATATCTGAAAAGATTGAACAATACATGGAAAACTCAATTTCAGTTTTGGTTCTACATTGTGCCATCTGATTAAAACTATGCAAAAGATCCTTCAGAACAGAGAGATTTAAATATATAATTCCTTGTATATACAATCAGAACTCAATATATGTTGACTGATGGCAGTGTCCTTAAAAACAGTGTTTTTGATTGGGACCTTTTCTGAATGTCTGAAAAAGCATTTGGCCAATCGTATACTCAAGAAATCAATTCAAAGAAGACTGATTAAGCAACTCCTGTGTTCAAAGACCTCTATACAAGATAATGGGGATATAAAAATGAATGACAACAGTTACTGCCCTTGAGGAACTTAAAATATTAAAAGAAAGAAAACACATATATAAATAAGTATGATATAAGGTAGAATATGATAAAGGAAAAGGAGAAGTACAAAGAACTATTAAAAAAAACTATGATGGAAGACATAAAGGAAAGCTTAATGGATATAGCTGCATCTGAGGTAGGACTGGAATGAGGAAGGATTTTAGTAGGGAGACAAGAGGAGGGAATGAATTTAAGGCATGAGGGACAGCCTGAGCAAAAATGAATAGAGCAATACAGAATGGGACAAGATCAGAAAATTGTTAGCAGGTCAGTTTGGTTGCTGAGCAGGTATATGAAGAAAAGTAAATAAGACTAGAAAGGTAGTTCAACTTGGCCTGATTGCCAAATTAGTGTTCAGACTAAGGAATTCTCATTTTATCCTAAAAACAATCAGTAGTCAAGAAATGTTTCTGAGTAATTAGGGATGTAGTGAGAATTATTAGGAAGCTTATTTTGAAAGCTTGATGAGTAACAGGAGGCAAAGAGAATAGGATGGGTCCATGATGCTGTAGTTCAGGCAAGAAGTGAGAAGGACCTGACCTAATATGGTAGTGCTATCACTGGGGAGTAAGTAAAGAACAAATGAGAGAATGCATCACAAAAGTAGAATCCTCAGGTGTGAGGAGTGGAGTTTTAAGACAAAGTTAAGGGTAACTGACTGAGAGTCTGAGCCTGGTTGAAACAATGGACTGTGATACTGTCAATAGCAAGAGGGAAGTTTAGAGGGGTCAGTTTTTTTTGGGGGGGGTGTAATGTAGACAGCAGAGGATGAGTTCATTGGATAATAATATTTAGAGTTTAAGATATCTAGTCTAACCCTCTCATTTTATTTTATTTATTTATTTGTTTAGACCGCTTATTTTAAAGATAAGGAATTGAAAAGATCTCCCAAAAGTTACATGGTTAGTAACAGAGGCAAGATTCAAACCCAAGTTAGTGGTGGGCCATAGAGTTTTCTGTCCCAACACATGGTCTAGAGATTAAAGTTAGGAAAACTTCATAAGCAAGAATCTTGTAACTTAAGTATTTTTTAATTAGATAACTTGAGAAGCAGTGTAGCACAGTGGATTCAAGTCTAGAGTCCTGCTTATAATCAATACCAGCTGTGTGACTGTGGTGAAGTACTTCAACCTCTCAGTATTCCAAGCAATTTTCTAGGATAAGAAGTTATATGAAGCATTCTGTACATTAAGAAGTCATAGGTCTAGACCCTCCTTCTTGCTCTCCTTTCCTACTTCCTCCCTTACAGATTTTGATTTTCTTTCTCCTTTATGTATAAGGATGTCTCCTTCCAATTTCCCAACAAAGATTTTATGGAAAAATCAACTTACAGATCATAATGCTGATTCCACTTAGGATCCAATGTGTTTTTCACAGTGTCAGTTGAATGGCACTGACCAGACCCATCAACCACTATTTTTGCAAAGGGGTCAGGAAGTCCTAGATGAGAGAAAAAAAGATAACATCTATATTTAAGTAAACCTATTACCAATGACAACACTGGAGCTAGAAGATGCCCTAGAGATCAACTGGTCCAGGAAAGAACATTTTATACTTACAAAGTCTATCCATAGTTGAGAAAAAAGAAATAAAAAATAAGCTATTTTCATTTGAGGTTCTAAAGAAGAGCCCCACCCCAACAGCATGAAGTATTAAAAGTCTAAAAAAAGATTTAAATGATCTAAGTTAATGCCTAAGAATTTAAATACATATATTAATAAATAATACACATTTATGTTATAAACTCTTAGGCACCTAAAAAGTAAATTACTGCAAACTAGTCTTAAAATATGCCATGGGGTGGGACAGCTAGGTAGCATAGTGGATAGAGCACCAGGCCTTGAGTCGGGAGGATCTGGGTTCAAATCTGGCCTCAGACACTTCTCAACTATATGACCCCGGGCAAGTCACTTAGCCCCAATTGCCTAGCCCTTGTTCTTCTGTCTTAAGAGGTGTTACTAAGAGAAAGGGTTAAAAAAAAATGCCTTAGGGTAATGCTACAGAAATAAATTTCATGATCATGGTATCTTTGGGACCTTGGAGATCACAAAGTCCAACATTTCGAAATACCCATCCCCACACCCCCACAGGATCCCTACCCTAGATCAGTTTCTACTTGAACACCAGTAAGGAGGCCCTCACTCCCTGATAAGGTACATTTCTTTCTACTTTGACACATATTTGTCAAGAAGTTTTCCCTTATATTTTGCTGAAACTGAATTCCCCAAATTTTATACATTTGCCCTTTGAAACCAAACAGAACAATCTCTAATCTAATCTCTCTTCAACATGACTATCTGGACTATCCAATAATAAATCCCTGCTATCACCTTAGATCTTTCTTCTGCTCTTTGGTTAAACTCCTCAGAAATACCATTCTATCACAGATGCTTCCACTTTCTCTCCTCTCACTTTCTTCTTAATCCCTTACAATTCAGTTTCTGATAGTGCCATTCCATTGAAACTGCTCTCTCCAAAGTAACTACTGATCTCTTAATGGCCAAATCCAAAAGCCTTTTCTTAATCCTCATTTTTCCTAACCTTTCTGCAGCTTTTGACATTAACAGCATCCTCTTCTCTCTTTCCTATTCACTATGTTTTCTGGATACCTCTCTCTCCTGGTTCTCCTCCTACCTATCTGATCACTCCTCAGTTTCCTCAGATCCTCCCTCAGATCATACCTGCAGTTCTCCCTCAGGGGCCTCTTCTCTTCTCCCTTGACATTAGTTCACTTGATGATTTCATCAGTTCCTATGGATTTCATGACCATCTCTATCTTGCCAATTCTCAAATTTACCTATTCTGCCCCAGCTTCTTCACTGGCTTCTAATCTCACATGTCCCAACTATTTTTCATATATTTTTGAACTGGATATCCAAGAGATTTCTTAAACTAAACACGTCTGAAATGGAATTCCTTATTGTTCTCCTGCCCCCCCCCCTCCCCTTTCACCTATTACTGTAGTACTGTAGAGGGCAGCACGATCCTCCCAGTCCATCAGGCTCAAAACCTAGGAGTCATCCATCTCAACTCCTATATCCAATCTGAGGACAAGGCCTGCCAAGTTCACTTTTGCAACATTTAGTATACCCTTCCTCTCCTTTGGCACAGCCTCCACTCTCGTGTACGTTCTGATCACTTCACACATGATTGCAATAGCCTGCTGAGGGTTCTGTTTGTCTCAAGTCTCTCCACTTCATTGGGCCACTAAAAAAGATTTTACTAAAGCTCAAATCAAAATACTGACTTTAAATAAGTCTTTGGGGAATCTTGTTCACAATATTATTTGGTGAAAAAAGTGTTTGCTAAATAAAAATCAGTTTCATCTTAAGCCCTATTTTTTAAAATAATGGAGTGTGAATGAATGAATTTTAGTATATTGTGAAAATCTAAACTTCATCACAAAGATGGGTGATTTTTACTTTGTAAAATGATTTTCTACTTTATAGAGATTTACAACGAGATCTCTCTAAACAGCAAGCTTTGCAGATGCATAGGATCACAGAATTAGAGCTAGAAGGAACGTTAGGCCATCAAGTTCAATCCGCTTCATTAAAAGATGAAGCCGAGGGCAGCTAGGTAGCATAACAGAGGGACAGGTCTGGAGTCTGGAGGACCTGAGTTTAAATCTGGCCTCAGACACTTCCTAGCTGTGTGGACCCTGGACAAGTCACTTAATTCTGATTGCCTAGACTGTGCCACTCTTCTGCTTTAGAACTAATACTTATTACTGATTCTGAGAGAGAGAGAGAGAAACTGAGGTGCAGAGGTTGAATGTCTTACTGAAGCAGCTAGGTAGATGGTGCCATAATGCCCAGAGCACTGGGCCTGCAGTCAGGAACACTTGTAGAATGCAAATCCAGCCTCAGACCTGTGCTATCTGTGTGATTCTGAGCATGTCATTTAATAAACATTTGTCTCAATTTCCTCCACTCTAAAATGGGGAATAAATAAAAGCACTTACCTCCCAGAGTTGTTGTGAGAGTCAAATGAGATAACATTTACCAAACATTTAGCACAGTTCCTGGCACACAGAAGGCACTCCACAAATGCTTATTTCTTTCCCCTTGCCCAGGGTCACAATATAGTACTTACACACTTAGGGTTTGAAACAGGATTTGAATCCAGCTCTTCTTGATTCCTAGTCCAGTGCCCTATCCAGTATGTGCCAAAGTTCTCTGTTTGTGGGGATAAGAGAGGAGGTTTTCTTCCTCTGGAGTTTAATAATCTCTAATCTGTGATTACATGGGAATGAAGTCATGGCCAGGATATGTTAGTCCACTCAATAGAGGACAATGTTAGCGAGAACACACCCAATGACCTGATTTAGACATTTATTTAAAAGGCTTAAACATTCATAAATATCTACATGTAAAGAATTTTGTAGGTCAGCAGGGAGAGATATTTACTTACTGAAGAAGTCTTTCTTTGCAAGGTTCTTGGCACAAAGTACTGAAAAGAAACAATAACAAAAAAGAGTTAGTACTTGTGTGAACCAGATTTCACTAAGATTTTTGTTCTACTTTTCTGTAGGGGAAAAAAAATCAACACAAACTCATTTTTTCCTATTATTTCCATTTCAAATTTGGCACAATATTAAGCAAAACAATGAGGAACTTAAAATGTGCTTTTTCATGACCCTTGGCATCAACTCTTCAAGATAATGCAACACTACATTTTAAATTTCATGTGATGTTTTAGAAACCTACAAACAGCTTTATTCACAAATATCAAAACACACTGTCCCTGTGTGATCTTTATTTTTAAAAAAGTTTAAATGACTCCTGTTGCCTTTACTTTTATATTGTGATTAAGAATGTGATCTTTGGAATTCAAGCTTCAATGCCTTTTTAAAAAGTGCCAATTGTTACAATTCTTTTTTGTTTTTTAAACCTTTACCTGTCTGTCTTAGAATTGATGCCAGTTTCAAGTCTGAAGAATGATAAGAGATAGGCAATTCGGGTAAGTGAGTTGCCTGGGTCTTGCTAGCTAGTGTCTGAGGCCACAATTGAACCTAGGACCTACTGTCTCCAGGTCTGGCACCTAGATGCCCCCTCCTCCCAAGTTCTGGAAGCTGAAAATTATATAGGTACAATTAGATTGTCTTCAGATTAAAATGGTTTCTTCCTTTGATTTACTATACAAAAAGGCAAAATGATCCAACTTGTCCCTCTGCCCATCCTTTATTCAACCAACAGATTCTTATCCGAAAGACTCAACTGGAACTAATGACTCCCCAATTCATATTTTGTACCTCAGACAATTGAATGTGTGGTACAATGTTCAATACTTTCTAGTTACTTCAAGAAATGTTTTTTGTTTTCCTTAAAAAACAACAACAAAAAAACCTTTACCTTCCATCTTAGAATCAATACTATATATTGGTTCTAAGGCAGAAGAGTGGTAAGAAGGATGCAATGAGGGAGTTAAATGATTTGCCAGGGTCACACAGTTAGGAAGTGTCTGAGGCCAAATTTGAATCCAGGACCTCCTATCTCAGGGCCTGGCTCTCTATTCACTGAGCCACCTAGCTGTGCCCAATATATATGTGTTGATCAGTTAGATCTGAATGTCAAGGTCTCTGCCTAGGGAAGCAAGAAAGAAGGAACAATATATGCAGACCTTCCAAAAGTTAAAGCTCAAACAAACAAAAAAAACTTTTAGCTTGAGTTTCTTCCAATCCTGGTTCTGCTATGACCTAAGTAAGGCAAGTCATTTACATTTCTTTGGGGCTCAGTTTCTTCATCTGTAGAATGAGAGAGTTGCAGTAAGTGATCTTTTCCAATTGTAATAGTCATTCATTTACTTCTAGGTATCTCACTTCCTCCCTTCCCTCCCCACACCACAGATCCAAATATAAAACTCTGAGTCTGTGATCAAATATGTACTGGTGGGTGATAGGGAATGCTGTTATGAATTTATATAAGGAGTGCCAGATGTAACCTGAGCTATTTAATTATATACAAAATACAAAATAAATTCAAAGTAGGTTAGTGAGAATAGGGAGTCTGAGTTAGGACATACTGGTGCTGGATCTGAGTCTTGGAGATTTTTAAGAGGCATAAATGAACAAAGAACATTTTCTTGCCAATTCAAAGACATGGAGGTAGTTGTGGAGTGTCATGTCTGATCCACAGGAAGGCGGACAGTTTAGCTGGAACACAGAGTTCACAAGGGGAAGTAATGTAAAATGAGACTGGGAAGGTTAGTCAGGGTCAGGTTGTAAGGAGCTTTAAATGCCAAACAAGAGTTTCCATTTGATCATAGAGAAGACAGGGAGTCACTGGAATTTAACAAGGATGATGGTGACACATGAGACTAGTTCTTAAGGAAGATCACTTTGAGAGGTATGTGGAGAAAAGGTTGGGGGGGGAGGGGCTAGACTTGAGGTACTGAGATGAATTAGGATAGTCAGGTGAGAGGCCATACTTACAAGAAGGTTCACAGCATCCTGTCCTGATGGACCTCAGAAAATCATAAACTACAACTCACTTCCTGGTCCCCAACTGCTAGAATCATCCCTGTGATATGGCCTTCCATATCATATGTTCAGTGTCTTATTTGTGTCAATTTATTTAAAATGGTCTCCTCCTTTAGAGTGTTAAGTCCTTGAGAGCAGAACATTTTTGCCTTTCTTTTGAATACACAGTGTTTAGCACAGAGCCTAATAAATGCATATTTATGGTTATAAATGGTTATAAAACCATTCTAATGTAAAATAATAAATAAAACAAATGTACTAAACTTCAAATATCAAAAATTTAATCACCTTTTGGATCTTTTGAAATGTCTAGTTAGGCTACCAACACTTATTCTATTATTAAACTGCAAATAAGAAAATCTCCATTTTTTACAAAACTATTATTCAATATTTTACTAATGAAAATTAGCAGAGAACCTCAAACCCACAAACTAAAAAACAACAACCAAAAAACCAAACCACCAACAACAAGAAAGGAAGTCTAACTATAAATTACTTTTATTTTATTAATAAGTAAAATTAATAACCTGAGGCAATTAACATTGTGGTAATTTAGGCCAACATGTTTCATTTATGTCAGGTGTCTAAAATGAACACAACACCAGCAAGTCTGAGATGGCTTGCTGATGTTTTTTTGCAAAAGTGGCAAAAAGCTTTTTTTTTTTTGGGGGGGGGGTTGTATAAATTTCTTTCTTTTTTTTTTAAACATTATTTTATTTGGTCATTTCCAAACATTATTCATTGGAAACAAAAATCATTTTCTTCCCCCTCCCTCCCATAGCCGGCGCATGATTCCACTGGGTATCACATGTGTTCTTGACTTGAATCCATTTCTGTGTTGTTGGTATTTGCATTAGAGTGTTCATTTAGAGTCTCTCCTCAGTCATATCCCCTCCACCCCTGCAGTCAAGCAGTTGCTTTTCTTCAGTGTTTTTACTCTCACAGTTTATCCTCTGCTTGTGGATAGTGTTTTTTAGATCCCTGCAGATTGTTCAGGGACATTGCTAAAAAGCTTTTGTAGAACCAGAAATATGACTATTTTTAAGCTATAAGTTCTCTTGAAAGAAATGCTAACTTACTGTGCAACTAGGTGGCTCAGTAAATAGAGTCAGTCCTGGAGATGGGAGATCCTGGGTTCAAATTTGACCTCAGACACTTCCTAGCTATGTGACCCTGGGCAAGTCACTTAATCCCAATTGCCCAATCCTTATTGATATTGGAACTGATATTTAGTATCAATTCTATGACAGAAGGGAAGAGTTGAAAAAGAAAAAAAAAGAAATTCTAACATTAATTTCTAGAAGAAATTATTTTGGTTGGTAATTTCTAGATTTTAGAAATTCTATGCCTCTATGCCATAGAGGGTAGAGAACATAAAGAACAATGGAACAGGAAGTAAGAAATGCAGATGCAAGGTTCTAGTTTTGCAATTGCCTGGGGACAGATTACTTGGCCTTTCTGGATCTTATTTTCTCTATTTGTAAAAGAGAACAGGAGACAACAGGTTTAGACTGGATAAAATCTTAAGGAATCCTTCCAACTCTAAAATCTAGAATTCTAGGAGAATTCTGAATATAATACAGTTTGCTCCTATTTGGAAGGTAGCAGTATTTCACATGTCCTATTCAATTTAAGGCTCATTACAGTGGAATTTGATTACATCATAAAAGGGAGGAGGTCACACTTATGTTATCTGATAGCAATCTCAGCATCTGCTTATATGCCAAGTTTAATTATAATTACACTGAATTTGGTTTAGTTTATGATACATGACCTCCCTTTAAAAAACAATTTATTTATATAACACTGGAATAGAAATTGTCTTTACCCATGCTGGTAGGTAAGATGATGAAACCAAAATAAGTTATGTGGCAAGGTAAACTGAATGGCATAAAGTTCATCCCAAAGCAGACTGGAAAACTTGGGGAAAAATTAATCAATGATTCTCATAAAGAATAGTGAGTGGTTGTTGACATCAGAATGATCACAAAGAAAAGAGAACACACTTTTCTGCCTCAGCTCAAATCTACATTGCTTTGTCACTTTGGGTGGATCATTTTACTGCTGTAATCTCATAGATTCCTAATCATATTCCCACAATTTCCTAATGGCAGAGATGTGGCCAGATTGAATAAGATGTTTGAGGTCCACAGAAGGTGCTTTATAAGGAAAAGGCATATTCAATTAGGAAGACAGGCCTTTACCAGCTGCTTCCTTTATCGAGATCCATGGGTTACAAAAATGCTTGGCTGCCCAGGTACAGTTTCAGAACATTTCTGTCTCAAGAAATATCCCCAGCAGCAATCTTTGGTTTCCCCTTTCCTTATACCTGTCTAATTACCCCAATATGTTGCCATTTCCTCATCAGTAATAATTCCTATTTATATGTGCTGTATTGTTTGCCCTTCTTTATCTATCCCTCTGGTCAATCTTAATCCTCTTCAGTATGGGTAATTTCACTACTGCCAGATTAAATATTTCCCAACTACTGCTTTTTCCATGCCACTCCCCATTACAGAGATGTCCAATGATGTTCATACTATTAAATCCAAACATCTGCCTGGCTTCTGAGGTCCTCTTTAATTTGGCCTCATGCTAGATCCAGTTTCTCACTCCTTTCCTGAACAGGAGCTTTCCACTCCAGTCTACTTCCTGATCCCATACATCCTATTGCCAGAGGCAATGTAGTCCAATAGAAAGTGCACCAGCTTTTTGAGTTAAGACATTAGTTCAGATCTTGCCAGTGTCACTTACTTGCTACAGGATCTCAGGCAAGCTATTTACAGCCTCGGGGTTGAGTTTCCTCATCCATAGAGTTAGTTAGGGCCTACTAGATTGCCTAAGGGACCATTTTCAAGTCTGGCTGAATGAGTGGAGAGCCTATGATCTGAAATATTCTTCCCCCTACCCTTTACCTACATAATGCCTATCTTTCACAGAGATTAAGTGAGCTTTCTAATTAGTTTAACCCATATTCATCCTTTTTTGAACTACTGCACTTGCAGGAAATAACAGGTGACTATTATTTTTAAACTGTTTATGGATAATAATTTTGTAAGCTTCTTGAGAGCAGGGGCATGTCTCTTCTGCATTTTCCATTATTATAATAAATTATATTTATTGAACACTCAAGTTTGCACACACAAATGTGTGAACACACACATATGCATACACTATTCCTTCTACATCTGGGGATTTGGGGCACAGAAACTTCACAATCTGGTTCCACAAATTTTGGCCCTTCCTTTGTATGAGAGATGAAATCTGAATTTTTTCTTTTTTTTTATGAGGTGTTTACAGTGAAAGAGAGATTGTGTACATTTATAATAGTAAAAGAAAATATTTAACTTCAAAGATAAAATATTGAAATATTTCAAAGATAAAAATTATAAAATACATATATTTTATGCATTTATGAGTTTCTAAAGTTATTCTGCTGACTTTTGTGTGTCATCGGTAGCTTCTGCAAAACTCCTCCAAAATTCCCATTTAATTTCTTCAATTCACAATATGTAGAGATCCCTCTCAAAAAAATCTTATATAAGTCAACAACTCTACAAAGTAGCAAGTATTATCTATTTTATAGTTTCCTAGAATATAGTTTACTAGGTTAGAGCTTAAATGGAACCTAGTGTGAGCTAATCCAATCAATTCATCTTGTTAAGTGTCCACAAGGGTACAAAATGAGAAAATATAAATGCTCAATAAGAACAACATAAGTTGAATCATCTAAATAATTTGAAATGTCTAAACAAAATTTCCATTCAATATAAAAATGAAGACATCTAATTAAGTCACAGGTTTAATTCCAATAATTATCTTTTGTCATTTAATAAAAAATGTCCCTTAATTTGCTAAAGAGGGTAAATGGCAGATAACTCAGAATAAAGGTTTTATATATTAGGTTTGTTGTGGTCATACTACACTGGATTGTAGCCTGCTAAGTTGGTCATTCACCTGCCTATTCATTCATTCATGATTCTTTGTTTTTAGGTTAACTTTTTAAAAACTAATTTGGTCAATTTCGAACATTATTCCTTGGTTACAAAAATCATTTTTTATTCCTCCCTCCCTTCCCCCCTCCCCTCCCAGAGCCAACGGGCAATTCCACTGGGTATTACATGTGTCCTTGATCAGAATCCATTTCTATGTTGTTGGTATTTGCACTGGGATGTTCCTTTAGAGTGTACATCTCCAATCATATCCCCCTGGACCCATGTAATCAAGTTTCTTCAGTGTTTCTACTCTCACAGTGTTTTCTCTGGATGTGGATAGTGTTTTTTCTCATAGATCCCTCCAAGTTGTTCATGATCACTGCATTGCCACTAATGGAGAAGTCCATTACATTCGATTGTGCCACAGTGTATCAGTCTCCGTGTACAATGTTCTCCTGGTTCTGCTCCTTTCGCTCTGCATCACTTCCTGGAGGTTGTTCCAGTTCACATGGAATTCCTCCACTTTATTATTCCTTTGAGCACAATAGTATTCCATCACCAACATATGCCACAATTTGTTCAGCCATTCCCCAATCAAAGGGCATCCCCTCGTTTTCCAATTTTTTGCCACCATAAAGAGCGCAGCTATGAATATTCTTGTACAAGTCTTTTTCCTTATTATCTCTTTGGGGTACAAACCCAGCAGCACTATGGCTGGATCAAAGGGCAGACAGTCTTTTATCGCCCTTTGGGCATCGTTCCAAACTGCCCTCCAGAATAGTTGGATCAATTCACAACTCTACCAGCAATGCATTAATGTCCCGACTTTGCCACATCCCTTCCAGCATTCATTACTTTCCTTTGCTGTCATGTTAGTCAATCTGCTAGGTGTAAGGTGGTACTTCAGAGCTGTTTTGATTTGCATCTCTCTGATTACAAGAGATTTAGAACACTTTTTCATGTGCTTATTAATGGTTTTTATTTCTTTGACTGAAAACTGCCTATTCATGTCCCTTGCCCATTTATCGATTGGAGAATGGCTTGATTTTTTGCACAATTGATTTAGTTCTTTGTAAATTTGAGTAATTAGACCTTTGTCATAGGTTTTTATGAAGATTGTTTCCCAGTTTGTTGCTTCCCTTCTGATTTTGGTTATGCTGGTTTTGTTTGTACAAAAACTTTTTAATTTGATGTAGTCAAAATTATTTATTTCACATTTCGTAACTATTTCTAAGTCTTGCTTGGTTTTAAAATCTTTCCCTTCCCAAGGGTCTGAGATGTATACTATTCAGTGTTCACATAATTTACTTATAGTTTCCTTCTTTATGTTCAAGTCATTCACCCATTCTGAGTTTATCTTGGTGTAAGGTGTGAGGTATTGATCCAAACTTAATCTCTCCCACACTGTCTTCCAATTTTCCCAGCAGTTTTTATAACAAATAGTGGGTTTTGGTCCCAAAAGCTGGGCTCTTTGGGCTTATCATAGACTGTCTTGCTGAGGTCACTTACCCCAAGTCTATTCCACTTATCCTCCTTTCTGTCTCTTAGCCAGTACCATATTGTTTTGATGCTTTATAGTATAGTTTGAGATCTGGTACTGCAAGGCCACCTTCCTTTGCATTTTTTTTTCATTACATTTATGGTTCTTAACTTTTGATTAAAAATCAATACTAGCATCAGTTTCAAGGCAGAAGAACAGCAAGGGCTAGGCAACTGGGGTTAAGTGACTTGCCCAGAGTCACACAGCTAGGAGGTCTTTGAGGCCACATTTGAACCTAGGTCTTCCCAATTCCAGGCCTGCCATTCTATCCATTTGCTTCCCCATACCTACTGATTTAGAAGCTGCAGAACTGATGAAACTCAATTTTTTATTGTATCGGTAGAGAAAACAATACTTTCTAGTGACATTAAAAAACAAATTATAAATACACTTTTGTAAATTTATAATTAAATCTGAAAACAAATCAGAAAACCTAAACTATATCTAAAGTTCTACTTATTACTTGCTTTACCAAATTAAATGAAAATTCTTTTGCTAACAGTGAATATATATATATATATATATATATATATATATATATATATAAAATCAACCAATAAAAATGTATTAAGTACCTACTATTTCCCACTTAGCACTGTTGTGGTAAAACCCTGGGGACCCAAAAAGAGGTGAAAGATGGTCTCTGTACTCAGTGAGCTTATAATCTACATAGTAAGCAAAAAAGGTTATATATAGGATAAATAAAGAATAATGAACAGGTAGAAGGCACTGGAATTAAGAAAGCTTGGGAAAGAATTCTGGTTAAAGATATGAGTTTAGTTGGTCTTTAAATTATGCCAATGAGGGATAACATTCTGGGCATAGGAGACAGCAAGATAAAATGCCCAGAGTGAGAGAGAGTGTGTCTTGTTCAAAGACGTCTAGAAGCCAGTGTCATTCGATCAGAGAGTAAGAGCTTTGCTAAGAAAACCCTATGAACAGTATGGTCCATGGGTTCATGAAGAGTCAAAATATCTGAACAACTTTAAAACAAAATGGGAGTAAGGTGTAAGAAGAATTGAAAGGTAGGAGAGAGCTAGGTTACAAAGGGCTTTGAATGTTTTTTGAATTTACTCTTGGGGTGTTAGGGAGCCACTAGCTTATTGAATTTGGGGTAGGAGTGGTGGAGGTGGGAGTGACATAGTTCAGATGTGTACTTTCACTTTGGTGGCTGAATGGATTCTGGGTTGACATGGGGAGAGACTTGAGACAAGAGCCACCAGCAGCAGGCTATTAGTTCAAGTAAATAAAGTGATGAGGACCCACACTGTAGGTAGCAGTGTCAGAGAAGGGAGTGTATTTGAGATTGTGCAAAGATGACATTGACAAAAGATTGGAGATAGGGGTTGAGAGATAGTGAGGAGTCAAGATGACTCCTGGGTTGTGAGCCTGAGGAACTGGGAGGACAATGATGCCCTCTAAGGTAACAGGGAAAGTATTTTGGGAACGGGGGTTAAAGGGAAAGATAATGAGTTTGATTTTAGAGATATTCAATTTAGGATGCCTACTGGAGGTAGCTGGAGATGTGAGACTGGGGGCCAGCAGAGAGACTGGGGCAGTACAGGCAGATTTGAGATTTCATCAGTCTAGAAAATGTAATTAAATCCATAGGAGTTCAATGACTTGGTTAAGTGACCTACCTAGGATCAAACAGCTAGGAAGTATCTGAAGCTGGATTTTAATTCAAGTCTTGCTGATTCCAGGCTTGGTGCTCTTTTGACTATGATACCTGGCTGCCTCTCAACAAGCATTTATTAAGCACTTACTCTGTAGTAGACATTGTGCTAAATAAACACTGGACAAAGAAATAATGGCAAAAACATAGTCCCTGCTCTAAAACACCTCACATTCTAACTGACATAATAAATAACTAGGTGGATATATACAAGTGGAAGGGAGAGAACCAAGCAGTGAGGGGACAAGAAACTAGGAGGCAGAGGTGAGGAGGAAGAAGATTCCAGGCACAGGAGACAGTTCAAAGAGTCACAGAGAGAAAGGAGATGGAGGATCATTTGGGAGGAACAAACAAATAGAACAGAGTATCCAGCCTGGAGAGTGAAAGGAGGGGAAGAGTAGAAGGTGAGGAGAAAGGTAGAAAAGAGACTGGATGTGGAGAGCTTTCAATATCAAACAAAAGATTTTATTTTATTTTTTCCCTGGAGGAAATAGGGAGTCACTAGACTTCAATGAGTGGGAGGTGGCATTATGGTAATAAGTATCCTTTAGAAAATTACTTTGGATAGTAACTAGATGGCACAATAGAGCCAGGCCTGGAGTCAGGAGAACTTTGGTTCAAATCTGACCTCAGATACTTCCTAGTTGTGTGACTCTAGGCAAGTCACTTAATCCCATGTCTAGCTCTTCCTACTTTTCTTTCTTAGAATTGATACTAAGACCGGAAGTATGGGGCAGGGTGGTGGTGGTAAGAGATGGGGGAGAGATAGAGCGAGGACAAGGGGGAAAGAGAAGGGGAAGGAGGAAGAATACCACTTTGGTATCTGAAAGGAAGTGAATTAGAGAAGAGGCAGAAGGCAGAGAAATCAAGTTGGAAAGTTTTTTCAGGAGTCCAGGTCAGGGGGGATTAGGGCCTGTATTACTGGGGTGGCTATATACCTGGAGAAGAGGAAGATACATCTGAGGTAAGGTGTGAAGGTAGAAATAGCCATATTTGGCAATGGACTGCTATGTGGAAGTAGCAAGAGTGAGGAATAGGAGACAAAGAGGACAGTAATAGGAAAGTTGGGATGAGGGGTGGATTTGGGGAGGAGGGGAGGATCTTGAGTTCTGCTTTGGACACTGTTGAGTTTTAGTGGCTTTCAGGATATCTAATTCTAGCTGTCTAAAAGGAAGTTGGTGACATAGAAATGAAGCTCAGGAAAGAGATTAGGGATGGATATATAGGTATGGGAAGCATTTGTGTAGAAATGAAAATTGAACCCATCTGGGAATTGATAAAAATAGTAAGCAAGCTACTAATATGGAGAGAAAAAAGAAGAGGCACAGGACAGAGCCTTGGTGAGAAACTTGGAGTTTGTGGGCATAACCTGAGTAAGGATGTACACAAAAGAGACAGAATAACCGGGAAGAGTGAGGAAACATTGAAAATAGTATTCTTTGGAGTTTGTTTATTTATGCAAAGTGCTACGTCATGAGGTATAGCTATAGTCAAGTTGGAATGTGTTTGGAAATAGAAAAGTCATCTCCCGTGATTTCAATAAAGAGAATGTTCTATTTCTTCAGCTTGAGAATTATTGAGTAGTCTTGTTCTGCATTCTTATATGACTGCTGCTCTATCCTGGAAGCTGGCACAGCAATGGTAGATGAAATGAAACTTTTGGCCAAAGGCTGTAAACTCTGGAGGCATTTGGACTCTTTAGCTGAAAGAAACCCTATAAAGTCAGTTATTACTATACCATATGGGTTAGTAATTAGATTGATAGTCATTTTGATCCTGAGGAAACATAACAGAGGCATATTTAGCTGCAAAATATGGCTTTTTCTCCCATTGCTGACACTGCTCCAAACCTTCTAAATGGTTGGCTTACTATGAAGTATAATATTCTTGGACAGATGTAAAATACAAGAATGGCCAAGTATTTGCAGAATACCTTTAAACTGAGACTTTAAAGTGTCTCTTCAGGACAGAACCTACCAACAATTCATGGGTTTTTAATAAACTAAATGGAGTATTTTTTAAATCCCATGACAGCAAAGAACAGAATCATCAATAGTGCATTTTAGATATAATTTTAATCAACAACAAAAAATTCCTTTGCAATATTTTTATATGGAGAATTAAATTCAGAGCACCTTTCAACTAAAATTCTATAAAATTTGTATTTATTAATTAGTTATTTATTACTGGCCCCCCAAAATGTTTCATTGGTTTGTGATTTCTTTTTTATGTCATCTCCTCCACCACCATCTGCACAGAGGCATTATGAATGGCACTGCTTAACTCCAAGGACAGACACTGTCTTCTCAAACAACTCTTATTTTCTAGGTCTCCAAAAGCTCATTTCCTGACAAGCTCATGGTGACTTTCCAATAGGAACTAATAAATAGTTTGTGACTTCAGTTTCCCTCAAACCACTGGGAGCTATTTGCTTCCAAAACAACCATATGGTCTATATAGTTTAGCCAAAATGTGAGATAAAACTATGCTAGCATGTCCATACTGCATAGCTTGTCTTTTGCTTTCTGGCTGTTCTAGTCCTATTATATAATATAGCAGAACCTAATTTACTTTTTTCTTTTTTTAAACCCTTACCTTCTGTTTTAGATTCAATACTAAATATCAATTCCAAGGCAGAGGAGTGTTATGGACTAAGCAACTGGGATTAAGTGATTTATCTAAGGTAACACAACTATGAAGTATCTGAGGCCAGATTTGAAACTAAGTCCTCCCAACTCTAAGGCCTAGTTCTCTATCCACTGAGCCATTTGACTACCTCTACTTTCTGTCTTAATATCAATTCTTAGATAGAAGTGCAATAAGAGCTAGGTAATCAGGTTTAAATGACTTACCCAGGGTCACACAGCTAGCTAATTCATTTTTGAATCTAATATTGAGATGGGTAGGTTTAAGAAAAAGTAGATGAAATATCATGTACTATTTTTAAAGAAACCCTTACCTTCTGTCTTCAAATCAATACTATATATTGGTTCAAAGACAGAAGAGTGGTAAGAGCAATGCATTTGGGATTAAGTGACTTGCCCAGGGTCACATAACTAGAAAGTGTCTGAAGTCAGATTTTAACCCAGGACTTCCCATCTCTAGACCTGGCTCTTAATCCACTCAGTCAGTTAGTTGTCCTTCATGGATTATTAATAGCATAAAATTTAATTTAGTTTAAACTTGATAAACTTAATAAAATTATTAAAATTAAATTAATAATAAATAAAATTAAAAGCTTAAGAGGATAGCTACTTGGCTTAGTGAATTGAGAATCAGGCCAACAGACAAGAGGTCCTGGGTTCAAATCAAGCTTCAGACATGTCCTAGCTGAGCAAATCCCTTAACCCCAATTGCCTAGTCCTTACCATTCTTTTCCCTTGGATCTAATAGTATTGATTCCAAGACAGAAGGATAAGGGTTGCATAGCTCTCTTTTAAGATAAGCTTAAAAAAGAAAAAACACAACCAAACCAAACCAACAAACAAATCAGCTCAAATCTAGCCTTCTGACAAGAGGCTTTCCCCAGTCACTTTTCCTGTATTTTGTTACCTGAAACTTTAGTCCCTTGCCTCTCAGATCACCTTCCTAATACTTGTATAGATCATGTAATCTGACTCTTTATGATCCTATTTGGGGTTTTCTTCGCCAAGATCCTGGAGTTGTATGCCATTTCCTTCTCTGGTTCATTTTACAGATGAGGAAACTGAGGCAATTAGGGTGAAGCCACTTGCCCTGGCTCACAGAGTTACTAAGTTTCTGAGCCCACATTTGAACTCAGGATGAAGAATCTTACTGACTTCAGGCTGTGAACCTTAAAAAATTCTCAGACCCTACATAAGGTTAGGATTGTGAACCTTAAAAATTTCCCAGACCCTACTTCATAAGGTTGGGTTAAGACCATTCCCCATTGGGACCATTCCCCATTTGGGCAGTGAAGGCACTTAGATCAGGAATGTGAGACCTCTACTTAGATCAGCAATATGAGACCTCTACTCCACTCCTACTTAAGTCTGCCCTAGGGGAAGATAAAGTTGTAAACTTTTTGCTGAACAATGAAAAGTACTTAAACCCATACTTATAGTAAGATGAAAAGTTCTTTAAGCCATGCCTGTTTTAGGACTAACACAAAAAGGGTGCTAAGTACCTATAAAGGTCAGGCAACTTGTGAACTTACAAGGAGCAAAGAGGTGAGAAACTTACTCAGAGCTTTCCTGGTGTGAATTACTCAAAAATTTACAGCTTCTTAGGTGTGAACTAAGAATGGTCTGTCCTTTGAAAAACGTCTACTGTGATTGGTAGATGTAAGAATTTAGGGGAGGTGACATGGGAGAAAATTACCTTTAAATAGGAGTTCAGATAAAGCTGAAAGGACATTCTGGAACATTCAAATTCAGGCATTGAGCTGGTGGAGTCAGCTAAGATGAAGCTGGCCTGGTGTCACTAGAATCCTTGCTTGGACAGATCTTGTGGTGAGTGATTAAGGACTGACTGATCTTTTATCTTAGGGCTTAGGCCTGGGTTGGCCAGGACTGGCTTATCCCTTTCTCATTATTCCCTCTTTTTCTCTCTTTCTTTAATTCCTCATTTTTATTAATTAAAATCTCTATAAAACCCAGTTAACTTGGGTATATTTCATAATTGGGAATATTTCCCTGGCGACCACCTTATATTTTGATTTAAAACAAGACATTGTCTTGAAAACATCTTTGCAGTCACAATTTACTCATCCATTCTTTTATCTACTACAATTTATATCTTCCACTATTTTAATCACTACAGTTTATGACAACCAACTATTTTAACTCTTACAAGGCTCAACCTACTATACCATCCAGCAGCTATGTCATCTTACACATACTTAGTTACTTAAATGTAGTCTACCTCATTAGTATTTGAGTTCCTTTAAAGGCACGTAGTTTTGTCTTTTGTATTCCCAGTGCTTATAGCACAGTGCTAGTACATAGTAGGTGTTTAATAAATGCTTGATAACTGACATAATAGCTTTTGAGTAGAAAATTGTATTCACTCCCCTAACAGGAGAAAAACAAATATGCAGAATTAGCTAGTTTTCTTGGCTTAGTGAACACTTCCTCCCATACCTATTCTTTAGAAGAAATGAATCTGCAGTGAATCTGAATCTTTTCCTTCCTCAGCAGGAACCATGTTTAGAATGAAATAAATCCTAGGGTACAAGGTAAACAAGTGCAATAATAGGGAGAAAATGAGAATCAAGGGAACACTGGTCATACAAACTAGCCAAGGTCCTGAAATCAGGTCAAACAAATAAAAAAAGTTTCAGAACATGGCAAAATATGGACAGTTTTTTGGGTTTTGGGGTTCTTATTGCTTACATGTTTTACTATGTATTATATCCAGGACACTTATAAAACACAGAAAGGGCTGAAAAATTTTAGAAGCTTGTATAAATTTCAGGAAAGCTAACTGATTTGAAAACATGAGACCAGAGTTTAGAAGAATACCAAAAAAACTGTAGAGGCAAGCAGCAATCTAAGCCTGGTGGCTCAGTGGATAAAGAGCCAGGCCTAGAGAAAGGCGATCCTGGGTTCAAATTTGACTTCAGATACTTCTTGGCTGTGTGACTCTGGGCAAGTCACTTAATTCCTATTGCCTAACCCTTACCAATCTTTTGTCTTGGAACCACTACTTGATATTGATTATAAAAGGGTTTATAAAAAGTTTAATTTAAGAACTATATAGTATATAGATTTCCTGGTGTAATAAAATTATCGATAATTCTATTCTTTCCCACTTAATATTTTGTATTAAGTACTATACTAGCACATTTTACTATTCTCTTATCAGAATAGCTTTGTAAGTCATTTTGCTAACATCCAATTTAGAGGGAGAAACTGAACTGAAGAGGTTAAGACTAGTTTAAGAATACCAAGGCAAGTGAGATCAAGAGGAGGATCTAACCTAATGACTCAAAATTCAGCTCTTCTTTTAGTTTACATACTCATCAAGACAACTGGGCAAGAAGGATAAAACAAGTTTTGCTGCATTACAGTGTCCAAAGGAAAGTAGCTAACAATGAATGTGGCAGTTTTTTTAAATCACATCACATCCAAATGGTTTAATGTTTTTTGTGAAGAATATTTTAATGACCAAAGCAAGCAATCCAACTCATTTCCTAGTGTAGTCACTGAGATAAAATTCTGCTGTTTCTTTCTATCCTCTGTGCAGGCCATTAAATGTCCCACTTAGGATTTCCACCAATGGGCAACTTGTGATGAAATGGTTTCGAGGTTGGTTATTTATGTTCTATGTAAGAAAAAAAATGGTTGCATAGAAAATGAATGAATGTCGCTAAAGGCACCAAGTATATAGAAAGATAGAGCTCTTAAGACTGACTAGAGGATTGAATAAAACACCTATTTTATTCAGAATCAAAGAAAATTAAACTGTTAGGGCAAGGCCCAGAGGTTTCAATTCCAGCCACTTTTCCTATGTTTTGTTAGCTGATACTTTGTGACTTAGGGGATTCATTCTTTTTTAAAGTGTTAAGACAAAAAATTGATAGAAGACAATTGTGTACCCTAGGCTTTGGAGAAGTTTATAAACAGTCAAATAAAATAGTCTCTATCTCTCTCACATAGACACACAATTTAATAATTACTAAGATCAAATACACTATTTTGTCTACCTCCTTTCTCTCCCCATTCCCCACAATAAGGTAGTGAAGGTCTGAACCAGGCTCTCCATATTCCAGATCCAACCCTCTAGTCCCACAATACCATACTATACTGCCTCACCTTGTATCTAAGATAATTTACATTTTTTATAGTAGTGTCACTGTCAGAGGGGCAAAGAAAACACTTCATGACTAAAAATTTAAGATTATTTTTTTTAACTTCCCAGAAACATTTTAAATTTGTACTACTGGAAGAATATTTTGGACTTGAAGGTAACTTAAAATACCCTTTTTGCAACTACATGTTAGTATATCACTACTACTTCCAGAAAGTCTTTAAATACAAAATATCAGAAAGAATCCTATTAAGTTATTAGCATTTTACACTGTTGCTTTTTTTCTTTTAAAACTGGAACAAAAAGAGTTAGTCAGCAATACGGACTGAAACAAAGTACAAACTTTGTCTCTGTAGGAAAGAGGTTCCATTTCTCTGGGGCAATTTCAAAAAGACACTATTGTAAGTCAAACCACATGAACTACTTGGAAACTCCACCACCAGTTAAATGAGCCAAAATAAAATTAAACTTGACATGAAGATAGAAGTTATATAAAACTTCCAGGGGGGTTGGGGGAGGAGGAACAAAGAACAAAAGAAAGTTGATTGTTTGCTTTTGTAAATTATTGCAGGAACTACTGATCAATGTGTCCCAAATATAAAGACAAGGAATTTCTAAGCCATTTAAACAAATAGCACCTAATACATATAATTTCATAATAAGCTCAAAATATTTGAAACTGCTTAAAAACTTATTTTACAGCTTCTGGTTATTTCATTCTATTCTGTACATCACTTCTAGATTCCTATTATTTAAACAAAGCTTTCATCATATTCTCTACATAAAAAACTTTTGACACCTAGCCTCCGGTTGCCTTCTCAACCTGAATATCTCTGCAAGCCTGTCTCATTCTCCGATTGGTGAGTTCCTGTGGTTGTTTGTGACTCTCCACCAGACGTCGTCATCATCATGTTCTACTTGGTAACTTTCTTCCTTCCCTTCCTTTTTCACTTCCCAAACTACCATAGGTCTAATCCTCACAACCATAGCCATCTATATTGTACTGCATTTTTGTTTATTCATCTATCTTCCAATTACATCTTGATTTGGCTCAGGCATGCAACAGTGACAAATTTGACACCTTTGACCCAAGGGATCAAATATAAAATCCTCTATTTGACATTCAAGGCCTTTAGTAACCTAGCTACAATTCCTCAACCTTTCTAGTCCTTATGCTTTATTTTCTGCCAGGCCACATAACTCTTCCATCCAGTGACACTGGCTGCCTGGCCGTTTCAAGAACAAGATACCCCATCTTATAGCTCCAGGCATTGTCTCTGGCTGTTCCCCATGCTTAAACTGCTCTCTTTTCATATCTGCCTCCAGATTTCCTGGCTTCAAGTACCAATCAAAATCCTAACTTTTACAGGAAGCCTTTCCCAATCATTCTTAATTCTAGTGCCTTTTTTCTGTTATTTCTTATGTATGCAGAATATAGCTTGTTTGTATATATTTGTTTGTTTGTTGCCTTTCCTATTACAAGGTGGAAGTTCTTGAGGGCAGTGACTGTCTCAGGCTTCTTTTTGTATCCCTATGGCTTGGCACTATTCTTGGCACTTAGTAGTTAATAAATGTTTCCTGAGTGAATTCCAGTGAGGCTTCTTTATTCACCAAATATAAAGTATCTATTATTTTGACCAATCAGTGAGATACAAAATTTGGATAAGACAGTTTTGCTCTTTGTGGAATTTCCAATATAATGGGAATTTAAATCACAAAATATAGTATTACATTTTAATGCAAATAAAGACATAATATAATGTCCAATATGAGGAAAGGATCACCAAGGAGGGTCTTCCTATAAATGCATCCCAAAGATGTGGGACTAGGTCCTTTTTCTCTTCTCATTCCATACTGTTTCACTTATTTGATCTTATCAGTTCCCATGGATTCAATGATCATCTCAATGCTGATTTTAAAATCTACTTATCCAGAACTAGCCTCCCTATTGACCTCTAATGTCACATTTCTGACTGTCTGTTAGAAATCTCAACTGAATATCCCATAGACATCTGAAATTCAACATGCCCAAAGATGAACCCACTATCTTTCCCCCCTTCCAAACTTTCCTATTCCTGTATAGGGCAGAGGTGTCAAACCCCTAGAGGAACCAGATGAATATAATTGGGGAAATGTTTAACAAAAGAAACATTAAATTATAATATAACATAGTTAATGTTAATTTGTAGTTTCTAAGTTAATATGGAGCCAGAATGATCCATTTCTACTAGAGATGATCCTTCTAGTCATTCAGGCTCTAGTCCTTGGCTGCTTATAACCTTGTTCCCCCATATCTAATATGATGCCAAGATCTGTCAATTTTGCCTTGGTGATATCTCTGGTATAACTCTTCTTCTCTGGTAACGCAACCATCCTGGTTCAGGCATTCCCTCATTGCTTTAGGCCTAGACTACTGAATCAGCCTGATGCTTGGTCTTTGTTCCATTCTGTTATCAAAATGATTTTCCTAATGTGCAAGTTTGACTATGTCACCACCACTCTCGTACTCAATAAATTCCATTGACTTCCTCTCACCTACAGGACCAAATTTAAGATCTTGTCATTCATAACAATTTCTCCCCCCACCCCCTCCCCAGGCTCCTTGTACCTTAAACCTCATCCCATACTCTTAGATCCAGTGATACTGGCCTTGCTCTTCCTGAAGTAAGATACTCAATCTCCCCAACTCTAAGCATTAAAAAACAAAACAAAACAAAACAAACAAACAAAAAACACACACACACACAACTAAAAATACCTACCTTCCATCTTAGAATCAATACTGTGTATTGGTTCCAAGACAGAAGAGCAGTAAGGACTAGGTAATGGGGATTAAGTGCCCAGGGTCACACAGCTAGGCAGTGTCTGATGCCACATTTGAACTCAAGACCTCTGTCTCTGAGGTTGGCTCTCAATCCACTAAGTCACCTAGTGGCTGCCTCTAAGCATTTTCAAAGGCTACAATGTTGTTTCCCTCCCTGCCTTCCGACTTCCTTCAAATACTAGATACAATCCTACCTTCTCAAGAAAGCATTTTCCCAATCCTTCCTAATTTCTAGGGTCTTTTCTCTATTATTTTAGGTTTAGCTTGTATAGAGCTTGTTTGTACTTAGTTGATTGCCTTTTGCTTCCCCCCAATTAGACAATTAGCTCTTTGTAACTTCAGTGCTTAGCACACTGTCTGGCACATAGTATTTATTTATTTACTGAGTGAGTGAGTGAGGAGTCTCAGGTAAAGCTTTAATATAAGAAAAGGTTCAATGAAATGGATTTTAATAGATGGAAAAGAATTCAATAGTTATAGAGAGGATAACAGGCAATAGAAGAAGTTAAGAAAATGAATTAGCAACCATTTGCAATGTAAAGGGAACTAGTTTTTGTATATGGGTTCAAAACCTGGCTCTATCATTTACAATCTGTGAGTCTTTGGGCAATTCTTCTAGCCTTAGTTTCCTTACCTATACAATGAGGAGATTGGAATAGATGACTTTAAGATTCCTTCTACTACTTCCAAATCTATACTACTGTGAAGTACGTCTTGTCCAAAATCATAGAATAAGGTAGAGTCAGGAATAAAGTTAAAAAGAGGTAAATTAATCTTAGTTACTAGCCTAGTAATAAAAAAAAGAATAAGCAAAATTATAATGGGTGAAAACAAAATATTTACTGCTAATTACTAGAACTTACTTTCCCCTAAAGCCAATACATTTAGATACTGGTATAAACTGTTACCTTGAAAGATATTTTGACATATTGCTGATGTTTTATATTGTATTTAGTGTCATAATTATTAAATCAAAATGTATTTTAATGCATATGAGCCAAATACTTGCAATATATGTAGTATCCTAACAATCCCTTCATCCTTAAGTTTTAAGAACAATTAAGAAATCTATAATACAGATTTACAACATAACAGATTAGCAGCTAGCATTTCCTACAGAGATGAAACTTTCAGAGAAACTTAAAGTTTCTTCTAGGCATTATTAGTTTTGGAATATATTTGTCTATATAGGAATTACTAGCTGCTGGTCTAGAAGATCGTTCAAGATTTCCTGGAAGATGTAACAAGAGAAATAATGGCCCTCTGATAACAAGCATATTTAAAGCATGAAATAGGGGAGATATATGCTCCCCCCCCTAAATTATTTGCCACTGTGATGGAGAAAATAACAGCAAAACCTAGGTCAAGGAGGGGCATCTCTTTAGGTTCTCCTGTTTGTGGAGGGCATTGTGCTGACTGCATCAATCCCCAAAATGCTGCAGAAGTTTTCTGGAAGAGACTGACAATAACTCAAAGAAATATGAATTGTTCATCCACAAAAGATCAAATGGATAAAAAAATGTCTTATCCAGATTTCAACATGCATTTAAATGGATACCATGTAGAGTGTTCCAAGTTCATGTATATGTAGGAAAGATGATACAGATGGACAATGAGCTTGTCCCAGAGTTGAAAAGGGAAGATGAAAGTAGCTGTAATGCTTCTTGGAATAACAAAACAATTTTATTGACCCCAAGTTTCCCACTGCAGCAAAAGGTTCATCTTTCCAGTATAAATATTTTACTGATACTGCTATTTGAAAGTGAGACCTAGGATATTACTGCCTCCAAAGGACTAAATAGTGCTTGATGTGCTCCAAAGTGCTTGATGGGTGTGAACAGGATACAACTTATAACCAATGAGAGACTCCAAAGAATAAGAGTAAAGGATATCATCAAAGAATTATATACTGAAGGAGACAATGAATGAGGGTGCCCGTGAGAAAGAGTGCAGGATAAGAATTAGATAGCAAGATTACTCCACTGGTGCCCTTTTAATATCAGAAGAATTCAAGGGAAGTCTTTAGCATAAATGGGGAGAAGTCCTCTGAGAAATTTTTGAGCGGACATGGATGAGAGTAAATGAAAAGATATGATTTATATCACACTAAGAGGTAATTCCTAATAGATCACATATCCATTAGATAATTTGAGTTTGATATAGAGTGAGGTGAACAAATACACAACAAAGTACACAATGAAAATGACATTGTAATTAAAAACAACTTTAAAAGACTGATCAATGCAATGACCAAGTATGTCTTCAATGGACTTATGATGAAACATTTTACTTCTTGAGGAAGAGGTGACAGTTTACGGACACGGCTACCATTTGGACTCATTGTGCTTGTCTAAGCTTATTTGTTACAAGGATTTTTTCTTTTCTTTTTTTGTTGTTGGCAGTTGATTAGAGGAGAGAAAATTGATTGGCATTAGAGATGTCTTTTTAAAAGACCATTTTTTTTAAATTCCCAAAAGACAAGCTGAAAAGGGAGCACAGATAAAGGCCAGTTTTGAAAGTAATGGCTGCAGTTTTGGTATACATGCAAGTGGTATTAAATAGTAATTCATGGTTTAAAATAGAATCTTCCTTTTTCTGTGTATAGGAAAATGCTAACTTAAAAAAAAAAGATTCAAGTTCATAATTTAAAAAAAAATTTAAACCTACCAGTTAGCTTAATTGAATAGTCAAATTGCCTAATATTGCCTAATACACTAACATGAACATTTCAGGATAGAAAATGTGTGAACCGTAGTTGTTTAAAAATTAAACAGCAAATCAACTTAGTAAACAAGTTTCAAGTGGAACTTTGCTAAACTTTCCCTCTAGATTCTGATCTGGGCTGGATGTACTAATACTATTAGCCTTTTTATTTGAAAGCACGGTCCCTTTATTATGGGACCACCATAATAACTGGAGATTTTTAAAAAAGTAAATTGTGTGTGTGTGTGTGTGTGTGTGTGTTTACACACACAACTTGTAAGGTGACAAATGAGAATTTAAGCCTCTTGGGAAGTGATAGCATTAAAAAATCAAGACCTTCTGACAGAGACTGATAAAAATTGGCTTATTTTTAAGAACTGGGTGACAGGAGACAAGTAGCCACTAACACAGTCATCTTCCTTGTGGTTTTTAGGATATGTGGAAGGAAAGCTTCTGGGCATTCATCCTTTCCTAGTGAAAATGTTTTAAGTTTCAGCAAGATGCCAACTCAGCAACACTCTGGCCTCTTTAAACTGATTTCTCAAAATACTTATCTTCCTCTTGTCTATTCCTAACCTTTCAGGGTTAGTGCTAAACTGATAATCTATTTTAAAAAGCGGTGTCCTTCACACTTCCTAGCTGAGTGAACCTGGGCAAGTCACTTAACTTCCACTACCTAAGTCTTTACCACTCTTCTGCCTTGGAACCAATGCACAGCATTAATTCTAAGACAGAAGGCAAGAAAAAGGGGAGGAAGGGAGGAAGGAAGGAAGGTAGGTTGTGGGCTCAATTCTGTTTTCATTCTACCTACATGAGATAGAATGTACTTAATTTAAACATTTAATTTGTAAGCCAAGTTAAGCTATGTAAGTTATCAGAGCTCATGGATTTAGAGGGCGAAGAGAAACTTCAAGGTCTTTTAGTACAACTGTCACCATTTATAGATGAGGAAATAAAACCTAGAGTATACATACAGCTAATAAAATAAACAACAGAGGGAAGATTCAAACCCACACCCAAATCTTTATTCTTTCTACTATTATTCATTCCATTGAACAATGGGAATTTCTGATGGGTCTACAATTTTTCTTCTAAATTTAACAAATTTCACACTGTAATTCCTGTAATACTCCTATGTAGTATTTTATAGAAATATTTTCTATTATACTCAATTTTTTCCTAAAGGGAAAAACTGTGCAGTGGCTAACAAGTTATTTTTGCATTGTGATGTTTTATCATATAATGATAGGATCAATATGCTACAGTTATAAATAGGTTATTAAAAGAACAAATACTATGTAACTCCTCTCCACCAAAATTCTAGTCACCTAACTCAGATTTATAGCTACAAATTATTTATACCATTCTTAAATTAGAAGACATGTTTCTGACACCCAAATAATAAGGAAATGAATTTTCACTAAATCTGTATGGAAAGCAACCTTAACTTAGTAAGCTGGATTTCTGAGGGAAACCACAAAGACAAAAAAAAAACATGCCAAAAATACTATCCCAGCTTTCATTCCCTGATTCATTTATTTATATCAATTGTAAATACACATGATTTAGTGAAGTTCATGCAGTACATCAATTAAATTCTATCCAGGTTTAAGAAACAAGAAAATAACCATACATGAACACTGAAGCATTCTCTTAAAAATTGCTAGGTTTATATTTAGTTTTAAAATATTTACAAAATACCAAGTAGATAAAGATAGGACTTCATTTGCACACTAAGGCCAACAGGCTATTTTCTCTCCTCTCATCTGCCTACCTAGAGGACTTTGGTTTCAAAAATTTGGATCAGCCTTCATAAAAATGATCTCACTCATAGAAATATTCTGTGTTACTGTTGAGATGGGGGGTGGGGATAAACACCACCTTTTGAAAAGCACCTGACACATTGGGTGCTTGTCATAACCAACTATATGATATCTGATAAAACCCCAAGTTCCTTCTTGTCTTTGGCACAAGCCAAGATTTCAGGAGGCTCTATTCTCAGTTCTAAATCCTTGAAAAGTAATTCCATCTTCAGGTCAATCATCTTGAGTTAACAAGTATAAAGTTTTATAAGGTTATGAACTATGTACAAATTGGCAATTAAAATACAAGTACTTTACATAAAGTCCAATTTCAGTTCTGCACACCAGCCTCCATACATAGTCTAGACCAATCCCTTCTCTCTAAATGGAAATTCCTTCTCTTTCAGGAAAACTTCAGTTTAAGCTGAGCCTTCCCTACCATTCTCCTCCAGCCACCCTTTTATCTGGTGTCTTATTTGGGGTGGCAGCTTGAATGATGAATAGAATGGTAGACTTGGAATCAAGAAGATCTGGGCTCTAATTCCTTTTTAGATGCTTGCTTGCTTGCTTGGTGACCCTATAATAAATGCCTTTATGTTAAGACTAGGCCAATTAAGAGTAACTGATTGTTGGAAGGGCTGAGAAAAGACAACAACTTCTGAGCTAGTTATTTAATTTCTCTAAATCTCAGTTTCTTCAATTATAAAATAAATCTGCTGGATTACTTCTAAGGTATTTTTCAGCTCTATAATCCCCAAAATCCTAAAATCTTATGGGCCTCTCATGGATTCAAGAGGAGCTATGCTTCTAAGCTGGCTCTGCTGTCTTTTAGGAGGTCTATCCTATTTTCTATGGCGTCCTAGAGAAGTCATTCTTTTCTGAGCACTCCAGCCCACTCCAGACTCTCTTGGTGGCTTAGTTATTAACCAATTACCAGTTGACTATTTTAACAAATTTTATTTTTATTATATTTTTTGTTTTTACATCATCTTAATTTTTGAATCTCTTCCTTTACCTAGATAGCTAACCTTTGTAACATAGATTTAAGGAAGAAATAAATTTCAGCAAAATCAAAACAACAACAAAAGCAAACCAAAACCCAACAAATCTACTATGTCCAATAGTATAGGCAAAATTCCATACTACACACTAAATAATTCTGCAAGAGCAGGGGGACGTATATTTTTCAACTCTTCTCCAGGGTCTAAATTTGGTTACTATGTAATCAAACATTTTGGTTTTTGTTCATTCCATTTACAATATTGTAGTTATTGTACATAGTTTTCCGACTGCATACGGTCATAAAGTCTTTCCTATACCTCTCAATTCTTCATATCCATTGCTTCTTTATGATACAAAAATATTCCAATGATGTGCAATAATTTGTATATACTTTCATCAGTCAAGATAAGAGGAACTTGAGTTCTAATCCTGCTACTGTCACTACCTTTGTGACCTTGGACATATTACTGAGCTTACTGGGCTTCAGAGTTTTCTTAAGTGTAAAACAAAGGCTTGGATTGAGGGACTTAAGAACTCTAATCAAGAGAATGATCAACTATGATTTCAGAAGATTGACAATGAACCTTGCTCCCCAGCTTCTGACAGAGACATTATGGACCCAAAATACAGAGTAAGACATATGTTTTCAGACATAGTGGGGGATTTATCTTGCTTGACTATATATGCTATAAGGACTTTCTCTTTTCAAATGAAGGGTGCAAGATGAGAAGGATGGTTAACAAAGGATAAAGATTGAAGGAGCAGGAAAAAAAAGAGTTGGGACAGCTAGGCAGCTCAATGGATAGAGAATCAGGCCAATAGTAAGGAGGATCTAGGTTCAAATTTGACTTCATACACTTCCTAGCTGTGTGACCTTGGCAAATCACTGAACTTTAATTGGGGGAGAGAAGGAAGGAAGAGAGGAAGGAAGGGGGGGAGAGGAGGAGGGGAGGGGGAGGGGGGAGAGAGAGAGAAAGAGAGAGAGAGAGAGAGAGAGAGAGAGAGAGAGAGAGAGAGAGAGAGAGAGAGAGAGAGAGAGAGAGAGAGAGAAGGGGGGGGGGGTTGTTGAAACACTTTTTTTTTTTAATGTAGAGACAGAAGGAATCTAAAGAAGCACAGACAAGACCAGGTTTGAAAATATGGGTTGAATTTACTTAAAAAGAAAAATAAGCTGCATATGAGAAACCTGAAGTTTCATGTATAAAACTCTTTTTCTCTGATATTATGCATGTGAAGCTTGTCTTAAAAAACTATGATTCCAGAAGAACAATGATGAATGCTACCCACTTCTTGATAAAGACACAAATATATGCAGAATGAGACATGGTTTTGGGCACAACCAATATGAGAATTTATTTTGCTTGATTAGGCATGTTTGTGATAAGTTTTTTTATTTTTTCCAGGAGGTAGATGAGAGAGAAAAAATGTCAGTTAGAAAAAAAATTTTAATTTAAAATACAGAATAAGATTCATTTTGGTACATGGCCAATGCAGGAATTTGTTTTGTGGGACTATTTAGAGTTTGTTTGAGAATTCTGGTTTGAATTGATTGGGGGGGGGGGTGGCAACAGGAAAAGCAGATATCAATTTCTTGCAAAAGCATATAAATGAATAAATAAATAAAAGGAGAGATTGGCTTGGACTCTATGGCCCCTTTCAGCTTTGGTCTTATGATCTTTCTATAACCAATAAGCATATCCTTTTGTTGTCAATTCTTCATCACAAAAAGAACTTCTGTAAATTTTTTGTTCATGTTTGTATATAGAAATTTTGTCTTTGAATTCCTTATAGTATGTCTTAGAATGGAATAACTAGGTCAAAGAATATGGACATTTTAGTCACTTTCTTAGCATGACTCCAAATTGCTTTCCAGAATAACAGAACTAATTCATAGTCCAGCCAAGAGTATCTATAACTGTGTCTAAGTTATTTTTTCTCCCAGCCCTTCCTATAACCAATTTACTCTTAAATAAATGTTCTAGATTTAACAAAAGAAGTCAATTTATATAGAGTACAATGAAAAACTTTTAACTTCATGCTCCCTAGCACTTTGGATGCCCAAAATTAATAGTCTCACACACACACACACACACACACACACACACACACACACACACACACACACACACGAAGGGATTCTAGTGAAAAAGTTGCATCTATTAAAAAGTGAGGAAATGAAATGCAAACTCCAAAAGTAGACTTTTTGTCAGAATTAGAACTAATTTCTGTCCCCCGATTAACAACCAACTTAAACATTTGCTGTAAGGAGCTTTTAAGAGTTGTCTCTAAAATCCTTAAATTTAATCAATTTTGAGGAAAAGTTAGCAGTGAAGCTAGTCAATATCTTCATTCTGGCATTTTGTGAAAGCTAATAGTTTCCTTTTATTATTTTTCCTCATTCAAAGCAACAGAACAAGTAACAGAAAAGACAGGGGGAAAGAAAAGGAGAGAACAGTTATGCATTATCATCTCACAAATTTTGTATATTTTGTTGGACTATAAAGGGTCTCATAAAATCTACTAGAAGCATTCATTAAAATGTAACAAGGCAACTAACCAACAATCATATTAAATTACAGCCAAATTATCAGAGCCTTGCAAAAATTTAATCCAATTTCTAAACACTTTTTGCTGTTTCATTCCTGAAATGTTTATGCAAGTAACATCTTATGCTAAAGCCAAGTTGAGCTTATGATTTATTTTTCCTTATACAGTTATCAGTCTTTTAGAAATGGCTTTAAATTTAATACTCAAATATATTACTTATATTTCTTGGGAGTATTAAAAAATTAAATTCTGTAAAATGATTAAAATTAAATTGGCTAAAATACAATGCCTCAATATTAATTAATAAGACAAATGTACCAAGGTACTTTGTAATGTAGAATTTATGTTCTGTAAATATGAGATTCCAGGCACAAAGGGTTTTGGGTTTCATCAAAAATCCAATACAAAGTATGCCTGAATTATACAAATGAAATGAATGCTTGTAGGTGGCACAATGAAAATTTAAATGTTGAGTCTAGAGTCAGAAAGTACTGTCGTTTAACTTCTGTCTACCTCAATTTCCTCATTTGTAAAATGGGAAAAATAATCAGCACTTGCCTCTCAGGGATTTTGTGAGGATAAAATGAGATGAATAATACTTGCAAAGTGATTTGCAAACCGTAAATCAGTATAGAAATGCTAGCGGTTATTATTACAATGAATATTAAGTAAAACTAGATTACTCATTAAGAATGAAAATCACTAAGTGGCTAGGCAGAAATCTAAAGTTCCTTATTCAGAAATATAAAAATGGGAAAACTCTGCCCCTCACTCAATTTTACTGTACTGATCAAAAGAAAATGTATTCTTAAAGAATAATGACATTCATGATCAGAGATAAAAGTGAAATGATGAAAACAGGGGTAGATAACTTATTTGTATTGATCAATTAGGGAGCATTAAAAGTATCTACTTATAGTTAGGTAGCACAGTGGATAGAAAACTAGGCCTAGAGAGCAGAGATCCTAGGTTCAGATCTGTCCTTGGATACTTCCTAGCTGGGTGACCCCTGGGCAAATCACTGAACCTCAACTGCCTAGCCTTTATCACCCTTTATCAATATTAGGTATTGATTCTAAGACAAAAGGAAAAGTTAAAAGAGGAGGGGCTTCATGTAGAAAGGGGTATCCCCTATATTATAGGGCCTATAATAGCCTGAACTTTAAGTAGGTATTAGATGCATCTTTTTTTTTAATTAAAAAATTTTTTGATATATTATTTTTCCCCAATTACATGTAAAAATAATGAACATTATTTCCCTTAACTTTGAGTCCCAAATTCTCTCTCTCCTTCCTCAATAAGAATAAGCAATCTGATATAGATTTTGCATGTGTTATCACAGAAAACATTTTTCTATTCAATGCATTTTTTAAAACTGAATTAAGAGCCATCTCTAAGTGGAGATTTGACTTGAAAAACTGGTCCCATTGACCTCAACCTGAAGTCAAAGAATCTATATTATGCCGACTGAAGAACTAGAAATAGAAAAATTAAAAGCACTTGAATTTGACTAGAACTGGACAAGAAGTAGGAATTTATGGAGAAAATATAATTTTTTAATTCTTTACTAGTTGATAAAAAAGTTAAATCTGACCAACATGGACTTTCAGTTCAAAATGATGATCCTATAATCATTACATTGAATTCAAATTTGATGTATGACAGATGGAATCTTATTTCAAAAAGTATTCAGTGAGGGAGCAGCTGGGTAGCTCAGTGAATTGAGAGCCAGGCCTAGAGCTGGGAGGTCCTGGGTTCAAATCTGACCTCAGATACTTCCTAGCTGTGTGACCCTGGGCAAGTCACTTAACCCCCAGTTTCTAGTCCTTACCACTCTTCTGCCTTGGATCCAATATACAATATTGATTCTAAGATAAGAGCTTTTATGGGGGGGGGGGGAAGTATTCACTGAGAATGAGAAGAGTTATAAAGATCTGTGTTCCAATCCACTCTTTAGCTTGCTAATTGAATGGTAAACAGCTAAACTTACATATTTTCTGTCCCTGGGGAGGATTTAGGGTGGGGTAGTAGATCTATATAAGAGACAGAAGCAGTGTACTCCAAGGGTATATTCCCAGATAGGCTTAAGTGTCCCTTGCTTAAAAAAAAAAAAAGTAAAAAGTATGATTGGTCTGCTATGGGATTTTTGGAATATTTTCCCAAAAGGACTTTACAAATCTAATTGAGGTCATAAGCCAATGGTACAAATAGAGAACAGTTCAACCTTAAATTATACTGGAGTGACATGAAACAAAAATTTTAAAGGCTGTCAAGTCTTATGCTGAACCCTTTTTCCATTTCCACAGCAATACAGGACGGCTGTGGGAAAATGATAAAAAAATGATGAAATTACTGAAAAATAGTTTAAAAAATATCTATAGATGGGGCAGCTAGTGTGGCTCTGTGGATAGAGAGTTAGGCCTGGAGATGGGTGGCCTTGGGTTCAAATCTGGCCTCAAGAAATTTCTGAGCTGTGTGACTCTAGGTAAGTCACTTGATTCTAACTGCCTAGCCTTTACTTCTCTTCTACCTTGAAATTGATACTTAGTATCAATCTAAGAGATAAGGTCAGGGTTTAAAAAGCTATTGGATATTCAAAACATGAGATCCTTGCCCCAGTGACCAAGTAGACATACTGCTAAAAGGAGCTAAATCATAGCAATCTTGATATTCTCTCTACAAACCAAATCAAAATTAATCAACAAGCATTTATTTAGGCCCTGTTATGTGCCAGCATTTTTCTAGGCTGGGGAAACAAAGATAAATGAAGCAGTATCAGTACCCTTTTTCTCAAGAAGTTTACATTCTATCAGAAATGTGTACAGAGAAATATGTACAAAATATATACAATTTATACAATATGTACAAAGTAATTTCAAGGAGCTAGTAGATCAAGAAAGGTCTCATGTAGAAGGTGGGGTTTGAACTGAGAAGGTGAAGCTGAGAAGAGGTGAAGAGAGAACATTTCAAAAGAGAGGACAGTGTACAGATGAGAGATGAGATGTCATATGTGAAGATCAATAAGAAGGCAAATTTGGATGAACTTTGGTGTAATAGAAGGGTACTAATATATAATATTGTGGCAAAGACAGGATGATGATAAGCTATGAAAGGCTTCAATTTTCAAATAGAGGAATCTGCATGTGATTCCAGAAGTGATAAAGAGTCAAAAAATTGATTAAGACAGAAAAGTAGCATAGACCAGTACCATTTTGGTAGCTATGCAAACGATAGATGAGAATCCAGAAGGAAGCAATGGAAAGATGTGTCACAGGAGTGGGCTTAAGTTGACTATATTATATACATCCAAAAGGCAACAAGAAAGATTTCATGGAACATTCGGTCACTTCATGTTCTAGTGTTCATAATAAGCACCTGTAAAAAGACCAACATGAAAAATTGCAATTTTTGCATTAACATCTGTGGTATAGCATAGAGACATTCTATGAACAGCTCAACAAGACCTTCCAAGTCAACATGTATTTCAATATTCAGTGAATTCAATTTAAAGATGGAAACAGAGAAGAAAAAATGTTGGATAATTATAGTTCAGACCCCAAAAGTGAAGAGATCCAAGATTTGTAGACTACAGAGAACCTCTCACATTCAACATGAATGCTCTCTTTGAAAAAAGAATTGAGGTGGCTGAACATTAAGAATACCAGATACTATCTGATATGTACACAGAAACTGATTGCATGTTAGTGGACAAGAAAATATTTGTTACTGAAAAGTACAAGCCATTCCTGAATCACCTGCCTGATTACATAGTAGTCAAAATTAATAGAAAGCTAGAATGAAAATGAGAAAAATATGGTGAGCAATCAAAACAACTTCAACCTGACCTATTTAAACAAAATTATTAACACTAAAAAAGGGCAAATGGAGAAAAATGGCATCAGTGTGGGCTATGACAATTTAATACTAAGCTCAACTTAAGTCAGCTGTCTCAATAGGAAAGCAGGAAGAGCCTCAAATTACCTTAGTTAGAAAACATTTACTTGCCAAGGGGATGGATATGGGAGTCAACAGCAACTGCTTGCAGAGAATCCTACAGGGAAGGGTGGAATAAGATCATGGGCTGTACTAACTCATAAAACAATGAGAAATAGTGAAGGGGAAAATAGTTTAAAGAAGGCTTGGCATGCAACACAACCATGAAAAGGTATTTTGAAGGTCTTTAAGAATGAGATTACAGACTTCCAGGTAAACATGGCGGTAGTCTAGATTCAGGACTCTTCCTCTACTCACCACCTACCAATACAGACTACCTTAAAAAGCAAAAAAACTACATATAAATAAATAAATAAATCAAATTCATATGAACGAAGGGACTCTACAGTAAGACCCAGCATTGAAGGTATGTGGGATTTGGGCATTTCCATACCATAAGGGGGTGAAAAAGCTTCCACCAAAATGCGAGCTTATCTACCCTCCCTCACCCCACCTATGGAGTCAGAGTCAGAGCCAGAATGTGCTAGAATCAGTGAGTGAAAGAGGGGCACCTCTGGGTCTTTGGCAGCTGACCGAGACCACTGAGGACCTACCCCTAAGAGCAGCTAGACCTGAGGCCCCAGCAGACTGAGGAGCACAGACCATGGGCGCCAGCAGGGAGATAGCACAGAGTGAGGCATCAAAGAGTGGAAGCTGCAGAGACTAGAGAGCTGGCCTCAGCCAAAATCCTTGCTCCTTAGCTGCATACACAGAGAGCCTGCCCATCTCACTCAGTTTTCTAACTGGAAAGGGAAGGAAAAACCACCACAGTAATGGCAAACAGTGCCCAGGAACAACAACTTCCCAACACCAAGAAAAATAAGAAGGGGTTGACCCTGGATAATTTTTATGGAGGGAAAAATCCAGGCTACAGAGGAAATAAAAGAGGAAATATAAATAAATGCACCAAAACCTTCCCCCCAAAATGGAAAATTTCCAAAAGCTCTTGAAGAATTTAAATTGGAAATTATCAAAAAAGATGGAAGTCTGGGGGCAGCTGGGTAGCTCAGTGGATTGAGAGCCAGGCCTAGAGAGAGGAGGTCTTAGGTTCAAATCTGGCCTCAGACACTTCCTAGCTGTGTGACCCTGGGCAAGTCACTTGACCCCCCATTGCCTAGACCTTACCACTCTTCTGCCTTGGAGCCAATGCACAGTATTAACTCCAAGAGAGAAGGTAAGGGCTTAAAAAAAAAAGATGGAAGTCTTCAGGTAAGAAAAGTGGGAAATAGTTCAAAAAGAAAATAACGATTTAGTGAACAAGAACTCCCAACTGGAGAAACAGCTGGAAGCTACGAAAAGCAGGAAAGACCAAACCAAAAAGGGAAACCAGTCCTTAAAGACCAGCATTAGGCAATTGGAAGCCAATGATCTTGCCAAACAGCAAGAATTAAAAAAAGCAAAGTCAAAAGCCTGACAAAATGTCAATAACAGAGAAAGAAAACTATAGACCAATCTCCTTAATGAACATAGGTGCAAAATCTTAAATAGAATACTAGCAAAAAGACTCCAGCAAGTCATCACAAGGGTTATTCATTATGATCAGGTGGGATTTATACCAGGAATGCAAGGATGGTTCAATATAAGGAAAACTATTATTTAACATTGTATTAGAAACACTAGCAGTAGCAATTAGAGAAGAAAAAGAAATTGAAGGTATTAAAATTGGCAATGGGGAGACCAAGCTATTATTCTTTGTGGATGATATGATGGTCTACTTAAAGAATCCTAGAGAATCAACCAAAAAGCTAGTCGAAATAATCAACAACTTTAGCAAAGTTGCAGGATACAAAAGAAACCCACATAAGTTATCAGCATTTCTATATTTCTCCAACACATCTCAACAGCAAGAATTAGACAGAGAAATTCCATTTAAAATCACCCTAGACAATATAAAATACTTGGGAATCTATATGCCAAGACAAATACATGAACTGTATGAACACAACTACAAAACACTTTCCATACAATTAAAACTAGATCTAAACAACTGGAAAAACATTAACTGCTTATGGGTAGGACAAGCTAACATAATAAAAATGACCATCCTACCCAAACTCATCTATCTATTTAGTGCCATACCCATCGAACTGCCAAAAAACCTTTTTTACTGAGTAAGAAAAAATCATAACAAGGTTCATTTGGAAGAACAAAAGATAAAGGATATCCAGAGAAATAATGAAAAAAAAATGCAAAGGAAGATGGCCTAGCAGTACCAGATCTTAAACTATACTATAAAGCAATGGTCATCAAAACAATATGGTACTGGCTAAGAGACAGAAAGGAGGATCAGTGGAATAGACTCTGGGTAAGTGACCTTAGCAAGACAGTCTATGATAAGCCCAAAGATCCCAGGTTTTGGGACCAAAATCCACTATTTGATAAAAACTGCTGGGAAAATTTTAAGATAGTATGGGAGAGATCAGGTTTGGATCAATATCTCACTCCCTACTGAGATAAACTCAGAATGGGTGAATGACTTGAACATAAAGAAGGAAACTATAAGTAAATTAGGTGAACACAGAATAGTATACGTCAGATCTTTGGGAAAGGAAAGATTTTAAAACCAAGCAAGACTTAGAAAAAAAATTACAAAATGTAAAATCAATAATTTTGATTTTATCAAATTAAAAATTAGAAGGAAAGTAACAAATTGGGAAAACAATCTGACAAAGCTCAAATTTACAAAGAGCTAAATCAAATGTACAAAAAATCAAGCTACTATACAATTGATAAATGGACAAGGGACATGAATATGCAATTTTCAGTTAAAGAAATCAAAACTATTAAAAAGCACATGAAAAAGTGTTCTAAATCTCTTATAATCAGAGAGATGCAAATCAAAACAACTCTGAGGTACCACCTCACACCTAGCAGATTGGCTAACATGATAGCAACAGAAAGTACTGAATGCTGGAGGGGATGTGACAAAGTTGGGACATTAATGCATTGCTGGTGGAGTTGTAAATTGATCCAACCATTCTGGAGGGCAATTTGGAACTATGCCAAAAAGGCATTTTCCCTCCTCTCAATTAAATGTATGTATATGTATTAAGGAGAGAGGTGTTAGTGTACTTTAGGAATGCTGTCAGTGTTAACTTAATTATTTTTCCTTATAACAAGAAAGGGCTTAGAAAGGCAATAGAACAAAAATGGTAGATGGTATTAAAACAGAAAACATGAATAGTCTTAAAAAATGTAATACACTAAGCAGAAGGTCTTATAAAGCATTTGGACTTCTATAAATTTACTGAAAAATCAGAGTCATCTTTATGTATAATTTTACTTTGGAAAAATAAAACTTTTTATAACATTCTTATTAAAAAATATAATATAAAAAACTGCTGGGAAAATTGGAGGACAGTGTGGGAAAGATTAGGTTTAGATCAACACCTCAAACCCTACACCAAGATAAATTCAAAATGGGTGAATGACTTGAACATAAAGAAGGAAACTATAAGAAAATTAGGTGAACACAGAATAGCATACATGTCAGACCTTTGGGAAGGGTAAGACTTCAAAACCAAGCAAGACTTAGAAAGAGTTACAAAATGCAAAATAAATAATCTGGAATGCATCAAATTAAAAAGTTTTTGTACAAACAAAACCAATATAACCAAAATCAGAAGGGTAGCAACAAATTGGGAAGCAATCTTCATAAAAACCTCTGACAAAGGTTTAATTACTCAAATTTACAAAGAACTAAATCAATTGTACAAAAAATCAAGCCATTCTCCAATTGATAAATGGGCAAGGGACATGAACAGGCAGTTCTCAGCCAAAGAAATCAAAACTATTAATAAGCACATGAAAAAGTGCTCTACATCTCTTATAATCAGAGAGATGCAAATCAAAACAACTCTGAGGTATCACCTCACTCCTAGCAGATTGGCTAGCATGACAGCTATGGAAAGTAATGAATGCTGGAGGGGATGTGGCAAAGTGGCGACACTAATTCATTGCTGGTGGAGTTGTGAATTGATCCAGCCATTCTGGAGGGCAATTTGGAACTATGCCCAAAGGGTGATAAAAGACTGTCTGCCCTTTGATCCAGCCATAGCACTGCTGGGTTTGTACCCCAAAGAGATAATAAGGAAAAAGACTTGTATAAGAATATTCATAGCTGCACTCATTGTGGTGGCCAAAAATTGGAAAACGAGGGGATGCCCATCAATTGGGGAATGGCTGAACAAATTGTGGTATATGTTGGTGATGGAATACTATTGTGCTCAAAGGAATAATAAAGTAGAGGAATTCCATGGAGACTGGAACAACCTCCAGGAAGTGATGCAGAGCGAAAGGAGCAGAACCAGGAAAACATTGTACACAGAGACTGATACATTGTGGTACAATCGAAGGTGATGGACTTCTCCATTAGTGGCAATGCAATGTCCCTGAACAATCTGCAGGGATCTAAAAAATACTATCCACAAGCAGAGGATAAACTGTGGGAATAAAAACACCAATGAAAAGCAACTGCTTGACTACAGGGGTTGAGGGGATATGACTGAGGAGAGACTCTAAATGAATACTCTAATGCAAATTCCAACAACAGGGAAATGGGTTCAAGTCAAGAACACATGTGATAACCAGTGGAATCATGCACCGGCTGGGGGGGGGGGGGGGGAGGAGGAAAAGAAAATTATTTTTATTAACAATGAATAATGTTTGGAAATGACCAAATAAAATAATGTTTAAAAAAATGTAATACATTTGGTGTTTTATATTTTAATTAATATTCCACTTCCATTCATGGTAAATAGTGAAGGTTACAACTTCTTAACAGACATTTACTCTTAATGTATCCTTGAACAGTCCAAAATATTTTGCTCCTACAAAAAGAGACTGAATTGCAGTCCCTTCATTCTGATTTTGTTTTATCTATTTGCTGATACTGTAAATTTAAGTTTTCAAATGCATATAGCTTTCTTTTTCAGATCTGTAGCCAAGGACAAGGGAGAGGAAAAGAGATAAATACAGCATAAGACACAAAGGGAGTGAAAAAAGAAAAGAGAGAAGAGACAGAAGGACAGAGAAAAGGGGGTAAAGGAAAGAGAGAGAAGGAAGGAAAGAAGCAAATGATAAAATACCACTTACATGTTTTTATAAGAAAATAATTAGGGGTCCCTAAGTGGCTCAGTGGATTGAGAGCTAGCTAGGCCTAGAGTCCTGGGTTCAAATGTGACCTGGGCAAGCCACTTAACCATCACTGTTATTAGTTCTCATTGCTTTTCTGAGTTAGAATCAATACTTGAGTGTTAATTCTAAGATGAAAATTAAGGGTTTAAAAAAAGATCAGGCTGTAAAAATATTATTAGAGAAGCAGATCTTAAATCTCTCACAGTTATGGGGTGGAGATATATTCTTAACTAAACATGAAAGAAGCAATTCCAAAAAATAGACAACTGATTACATGAAATTGAAAGCACAAATAAAATTAACATATCTAGGATAAGAAGGGAAGTGAAAATTCCATTTTTAAATGAGAAAAAACTCTGTATCAACTTTCTCTGTTAAGAATTGGTATCCAAGACAACTGAACTGCCTAGAATACTTACCAATCTTCATTTAAGGCCTAGTTAAAATCCCATCTTCAATGAGCTTCTCCTGGTTCCTCCTTAGTTCTAGTTTTTCTCTGTGTTGATTATTTCCAATTTACTCTGTGTGTGTGCGTGTGCTGTTGTTCGCATGCTGTCTCCTCTATTAGACTGTGGGTTCTTTAAGAGTAGAAACTGTCTTTTACTTTTTTCTTTGTATAACCAGTGATTAGCACAGTACCTGGCACATAGTAGGCACTAGATAGTTGTTTATTGGTTGCAACACAAAGAAGCTTTTAAAAAACTAAACTCATGTGAATTGGTTGCTGGGACTTTTTATTTCATGTGAAAAAGGAAGAAATTTGCAAAAGGTTAACTGTCCTTGTCATCCCTTCAAGCCAAAATAAAGTAAAGTAAAACAACATTCTGCCCATTTCTTAGCATAACTGTCTAATTCAGAAAATATAATAGTGTTTCGAGTGGAACTTATATAGCACCATCGTTCTTAATAGATTTAACTGACTAAAAACAAGTCCCTTTTATTAGAAATAATTTACTTCTAAAACATTACACTCACAGTGTCTCAACCTTATCTCACTGAAAACTCCATATTGGAGGGAAAAAAGATTAAACAAACCTCACAACCAATCTACAGGGTTTGCTATAATCCCAGGAGGTAGCTAGAAAAACTAGACAGCTGCAATGCAGAGCACAGAGGCTCTCAGAAAGATGGATTTCCTCATTATAATCTAAACCTACTGAAAATAACTGCTATGACAGCCATCCTGTATTTAAGATCCCAGGTTTCTACAATTTCATGAGTGCAAAAATAGGTAGAATATACAGGCAATAGAAAATACTGAGGTGGATTTAAATTTATTCTTTCCCGGGGGAAAAAAAAATCAAATACCATTCTATATCAAAGCAGTATAAGAAAATTTGCCTTTCCTATTATGACCAAATACCTTCCAATTTTATTCATGTTAAAAACTCTATCCAAATCACATGTCACATATTGGTCCAAATGGCAAAAATGTGCCACATCTTTAATGGTCAAAAAATGGTGTGCTAGGATGACTAGGATCAACATGTAATAATCTAGAACTAAAATTTAAAAGATAGGTGTTGTGAATGAAATGCATATCCACATATCCTAAATTTCCAGAATTTATAGGTTTCAACACTTTTATCAATGGCCCTTGGAAGTGCCAACTGTACAGAATGCAGCAACACAAAATTTCTGGTAGGAAAAAAATGAAGATATAATGTAATAAATTATTTAGAATTTTATTTGCAGTGTTCATGAGGTCACATGAATCACAAAGAAAGATGAATCTGGAATCCAGCTGTCACTACAGTAGAAAGCTGATTAATGCATCCATGCAAATTAGACAGGTGGCAACCTATCATAGGATCAGATCTGCAAAAATCCAAATGCCTCTTGGGAGTTTTGCGCTTTTCTTAAAACAGTTTCTCTGCCTCCTTCTAATAAAAATCAAGGAGTTCTTTGTTTTGATAAGTTATCTATTCTTGATTGCATTTATCAGCAGCAGTTACTAAACTGAAAAGGTTTTTTGTTTTGCTCCTCTCCAATCAAGTCAAAGGCCAGCTAGAAAGAGAAGGTAGGAAGTAGAAATCCAAAACATGACTCCAATTACAAACTGGATAGAAAGAAATGTTACATGACAGCACTGTATGGTGGTCAATTTCTGCTCAGAAGCCTATTTCTGTATCACCACAAGGATCAAGATGTAAAGGAAACAATTTCCTGACCAAATTCTACAGACCAAACATAGAATATATTGATGTTTTTAGTTTAACAATCAAGAAAAATGTATAAAGACCCATCTTTTTGTACCCTTATGTGAACTCTTCTATAAGGATACATGGAAACATTTCTGACCACCAAGTATTTATGAAGTACCTGAGGATGCACCAGACTTCTGCTGTGAACAGAAGATACAAAGATATATAGCCCCTACTCTCAAGGCACTCACATTCTAATTGGGGAGACAACACACAACTGTCTACATACTAGAAATATATAAGGTAAATAGGAAGATATTATTGGAGGGAAGGCATTATGCACAAGGGGGACTGGGAAAAGACTCCTCCTGCAAGAAGGTAAAATCTAAATCTTGAAGCAGGCCAGGGAAGCCAGGAGGCAGAGCTAAAAGAAAGAATATTCCAAGCATTGAGGCCAGCCAGGATAAGAGACAGAGATGGGAAATGGGAGTATCACATGTGAGGAAGAACAATTGAAGTGTCAATGGATTACAGAATATGTGGAAGGAAGTAAAGTGTACAAAGACTGGAAAAGCAAGAAGGGGATAGGCCATGAATAGATTTAAATGTCAAATAAAACACATTTTATTTATGATCCTAGAAGTAATAGGCAGCTACTAGAGTTTACTGGGCAGCTAGGTGGTACTGGGGATAAGAGTGCTAGGCCTGAAATCACAGAGACTCATCTTTATGAGTTTATATCCAACCTCAAATACTTACTAGCTGTGTGACCCTGGGCAAGTCACTAAACAATATTTGCCTCAATTTCCTCATCTTCAGAATGAGTTGGAGAAGGAACGTCAAACCACTCTGGTATCTTTGCCAAGAAAATCCAAATGGGATCATGAATAGTCAGTCAGACACAACTGAAACAACTAACCAACAACAACGATTTATTGAGGAGAGAAGAGAAGTGACATGGTCATACCTCTAAAGAGAAAAATCACTTTGGCAATCAAGTGGAAGATGGATTGGAGGGGTAAGAGACTTGAGGCAGGACAATCAATAAGAAGTACTGCCATATAGTTTTCACATGATGAATAAAAACTATCCCACATGAAAAAGTGATCTAAAATCCCTCCTGACTAGACAAATGCAAATTAAAACAACTATGAGGTACCACTTTATAACTATCAGACTGACCAATATGGCAGCAAAGGAAAGTGATATATATATATATATTGGAGGGGATGTGGCAAGATTGGGACACTAATACACTCCTGATGGAGTTGTAAATTGGTCTGACTATTCTGGAAGGCAATTTGGAATTGTGCCCAAAGGGCTTTAAAAGACTGGGGTGGGGGGGGCAGTTGGGTAGCTCAGTGTATTGAGATCCAGGCCTAGAGATGGGAGGTCTAAGGTTCAAATCTGGCCTCAGACACTTCCTATCTGTGTGATTTAACCCTCATTGCTTAGCCCTTACCGCTCTTCTGCCTTGGAGCCAATACTTCAAGACAGAAGGTATGGGTTAAAAAAAAAAAAGACTGTCTGCCTTTTGATCCAGCCATAGCACTGCTGGGTTTGTAACCTAAAGAGATAATAAGGAAAAAGACTTGTCCAAAAATATTCATAGTGGCTTTGTGGTGACAAAAAATTGGAAAATGAGGGGGTGCCCTTCAATTGGGGAATGGCTGAACAAACTGTGGTATCTGTTGGTGATGAAATACTATTGTGCTGAAAGGAATTCCATGTGAACTAGAAAGACCTGCAGGAATTGATGAGGAGGGAAAGGAACAGAACCAGGAGAACATTGTACACCGATACTAATACACTGTGGTAAAATCAAATGTAATGGACTTCTGTACTAGCAATAATTCGATGATCCAGGACAATTCTGAGAGACTTAAGAATGCTATCCACATCCAGAAGAACTGTGGGAGTAGAAACGCAGAAGAAAAACATATGATCAATCACGTGGTTTAATAGGGATATGATTGGAATTTTAATGTTAAAAGACTACTCTACTGCAAATATGAATAACACGGAAAAAGGTTTTGACAATGATACAATGTACAATGGGAGGGGGTGTAGGGCGGATCACGAATCACATGACCATGGAATAATACTCTAAAAAAAAAAGTACCGCCACAGTCCAAGCCTAAAGGGACCAGGCCTGTGGTGGTTGTAAATGGAAAGAAAGGGATGTACAATCTGTTTTCAAGGGTAGAAATAACAAGACTTGACAACACACTGAATATGTGGGGTGAGACTTGAGTTGAGGATGACAAAAGTTTCAAGATGAGGTGACATTGTGGCACTCTCAGCAGTAATAGGAACGCTGGGAAGGTAGATGGATTTTGGAGGGAAGTTCTGTTTTGGACATACTGAGTTTGAGAGGCCTATAGGGAAAGCCTGTTTGAGATGTCCAGAAAGCAACAACTAAAGCTAAGATGGAATACATAGATTTAGACAAATGAATCAGGAGACAGCAGTGTCACCAAAACCTAAAGGAAAAGAAGAGTACTCTGAAGAGAGGGTAATTGATAGTATTGAAGGTTAGAGACAGATCATGAATGATGAGAACTCAGAAAAGGCCAATGGGTTTAAGCTTATTCCTTTTTATATATATCAGACTTAGCAACCTCTCAGAAAATTCCTGACCTAATCAGTGAATCTCAGAGTTGGAAGAGACCTCAGGGACCATTTAGTCCAACCATACTGGTAGGAGGCTAAAACTCACAATAAGGAAATAAGGAACTGTTAGCACACTGCAGGAGAGTGGTGGGCTTAGCCTCATCAACACTAACCCCATGATCCTGAGCTAGTCACTTGACCCCTCAGTTTCCTTATCTGTAAAGTAAAGATAAGGAATCAACCACCACTACTATGAGGATCAAATGAAAATTTATGTAAACTCTTTTCTAAACTTAAAATCAGTATCTAAATAGGAACCATTATGGTCTAAGGGTTTTTGTTTGTTATTAAGATAAATAGGCAAGTTGTTTAACAATCAACAACTTACCTCCTAACATGTAGCTTCTCATTGGGGGGGGGGGGGGATGGTGACTTTCGGAAAACTCTGTAAGTGCTTGCTCTTGGGAAACAATGAAATCATAATCTCATTCCACTCTATCAATGAGCTAGCAAGCAGTTTCCCCAAGTGATGATTTCCAGTTACAGTAGCTGGCATTTTGAGGAAAAAAAAGGTATAATACTTAAAGAATCCTCACATTTGTTCTTATGAATATTGACAATATACATCAGGACCATTAAGCTGGCAAGACTGAGTTTGCTACTTAGGTTAACAGTAAAACTACTCACATTCACTCATTTTGAAGGAATACTGAGTTTTGTCATCCCCAAATTGGATGGTAAGAATAATGACAAATCACTTTCCTTGGAAATTCAATATATGTGTTTATGCCATGCTCAGATATTCCCCAATACACTTAAAATACTGGAATATATCTCCAAAAATGTGTGAAAATCACCCTTAGGAAGCAAAATATCAAGTACCCAGGGAGAACTAACCCAGTCAAACCACAATGAAACTCATGTTCCTATTCACAACATAAAGAACACGCAGACATTGTTTGCTGTGAACGAACCTAAGCTGGACAAATGTTGACTCACTGATTTATGCCAGGCATTCCCTGTTACACCCTTACACTAAAGGCATTCCATTTAAAATAGAATTAGGGCTTCACTTTTTAAAAAGCACACTGTTACTTAAATGAATATTATAATGGCATCTGAGAAAAAATCTTTTTATAGACAAATATTTTTCTGAAAAGCTATTTACTCATATACCCCTTTCTCAACTAATTCCAACCCCAACTCCAGTCCTTCAAATAGGCCTGGTACTCATATGGTAACCATTCTAGGTAGGAGGGAAGACAAATTTCTGAGAACTTCTGACAGCTTTCTAAGTACAACAGTGCTACTGAAAAGGATTTTAGAATCACAGATATGGATTTAATGCCAACTAGTCAAAATTTTCCTTCCCAATTCCAAGAACTATAGAACTCAACCATGGAAGCCAAATATTAGGAATGTAATTTGGCAACAGCTTGACACCTCTGAACCATGCTTATTCCCACTGAGCTACTCATACTATTTGGCAACTATTTAATTAACAGGGGAGCTAGGAAGAAGAAAGGTAAAATATGGCCAAGTCTTAAAATAGGTCAACCAGTAAATTGAGAAGTTTAAGATGAAAGAATTATATATGAGACAAACCTAAATCCAAAAATTGGGGGGGGGGGGGGGGGAACAAACTAGCATTTTTTTATTCAACCCATAACTCTTTATGCCATATTCTACAATGCATTTTAAATGGATATGTGACCTTAATCTAAAGATTGGGCTATAAAGAATTAGAGAAGTAGATCATATTCCTTTCACAGCTATGGGCAGGAGATGTACTTTTAACCAAAAGATATAAGCAATTACAAAAGATAAAGCAGATAACTTTGATAACATGAAACTGAAAAGCTTTTGCCAAGACCTAGGATAAGAAGAGAAGTGGTCAGATGGGGGAAAAACCCAACAACTTTGATCAGATTTCTCCAATAAGGCTGTTATCTAAGATATATATAAACAATTAATAAATACATATAAAACTCATAACCATTTCCCAATACATAAGTGGTCAAAGGTCATGATCAAACTTCTTAAAAGAAAACTTGCAAAATATTCCCAACATGAAAGAATGCTCCAGAAAACTAATAAAATCATAAATGGGTATCAAAGCAACCCTGAAGTTTCACCACACACCTTGCATATCGGCAACAATGACCAAAAAAATAAATGGCCTTAGTCAATGCTGGAGGAGTTGTGGGTTAAAAGGAACACAAATATATTATTGGAAAAACTGTGAATTGGTTCAGGCATTTTGGAAAGCCATTTGGAATTATGCAAATACTGTGATTAATTCCCAAGTCCTCTGACCCTAAGATTCCATTAATTGTCCTATATGCCAAGAAAGCTATCAAAGATAAGGAAGTGTCCATGTACACCAAAATATTTATAGCAGCACTTTTTGAGGAATGGCTAAACAAATTGTGGTACACGAATGTAACAAACTATTGTTGTCCTGTAAGAAATTATATATGTGATAAACATAGAAAAGCAATGAAAGATTTATATGAACTTAAGCACAGTGAAGTAAGCAGAGCCAAGAAAGCAATATATATGACAATAATGTAAATAGAAAGACCAATAAGTACAAAAATCAAAAGCGAATGTAATAAAATTAGAAAGATCAAGCACAGCTTTAATAAAAAAATATGAAAATCCACCTCTCAATCAACCTACTCTTTCCTGGAGGTAGAAGGTCCATAGGTATTATTCCATAATGCATGGTTTTGAACTTTTTCAATCTATTGATATTGATAAGTTATGCTGATTTTTTTTCCTTCTCTTTTTTCTTTCTGTCTCTTAAAAATACTACTTCTTATATGAGATGATTCTCTGAAAAGGTGAGGAGAGGAGATACTGGGGGAAAATTAAGGATGGGAGAAAACTAAGGATGTAAAGAACAGAAGACACCAATAAAAACTTATTTAAAAAAAGAACTGCAAACTATTAATAATCATACGAAAGAATATTCCAAATCACTAATAAGAGAAACAGAAATCAAATCAACCCTTTCCATCTTATATCTTGCAAACTGGAAAAAATGAGAATCATCAGTGTTGGAGGAGTTATAAGAAAATAGACACAACAGTGCATTATTGGTGGTTCTATGAATCAATACAACCATTTTAGAAAGAAATCTGTAGCATTTGGAACACCTGTTTTTAAAAACAAGAAGAACAGGAGCTTACATTTAAACAGCATTTCACAATTTATAGTTAACTTTATCTGTGACAATCTTGTCAGTTAAATGGCACAAATATCATTCTCAATTTGTAAATGAGGTAGCTGAGACTCAAACAGATTAAACAACTTGTTTAGAGTCACAGAATCATAGATTTAGAGGTAGAAAGGACCTCAAAAGCCAACCATTCCCATTCTCTGTGGCCTTAGGCTAATTACTACTCTACTCTGGGCCTCAATTTCCTTCCTGTAAACTTAGGGAGAAGGTGATCCCTTGAGTTCCTTCTAGCTCTAAAAGCCTATGATTCCTTAAGTGTAGTGGTGGTCCCTAATAGTGAGGGGAAAAAAAAGCATTGAAGCACGAATGTCACTGTTTCTCCTGCCCTGAAGAGAAGAAAAGTAGCTTTGCTTCTAGACAATAAGTTCTGGTCTACATAGGACCAAATTCTCTCTGGTCAGGCACCCAGAGCATAACAGAAATGTCAAACTTCTCTTACTCACCTAACTCTCCTGGATCGAGAAACTTGCTCTCCTGAGTAGACCAGCTCAACAGGAATGGGCTATACCTTTTCAGATAATTGGTCTAGTTCTTGAGCAAGATATATTCCCAGCTAAATATTTTTAAATTGAGTTTTCTGACATAAATCATCTGGTGAGAGTTTGAGACGGATGAGCCAGTTACCCCTGGATAAGGGGATTACTAAAGTGTAGGAATTTAGAGTTGAGAACTAGAACTTGAATCTGTTTTGAGTCCCAGGTACAGCAAACCTGTGTGAGATTATGGCCTGAAATTGTCACCATCTTTACTATAATCATTTGGCTCAAGAGAGCTGAATGCTTCAACATGAGGCAAAATAATAATAATAATAATAATAATCAGGAGATATGAGGTGTAAAGAGTTTGCACTGTAGGAAGTGTAAATGAAGTATTTCACAAATTTACCAGGTGGAGTTTAATAAATTTGTTTGTTTTTAATATGGCAAAACATTCTTCAAAGAGAAGATGTCACATACATGTAGTGAATAGCAACAGTTTCCCCAGATATTCAACAGAGTCTAATAATAAATGCTGAACAATTACATTAAGTAAACAGTTCAAATTCCTTAGGATTCAGTATTTTATAGACACATTCATATAACAAGGTAGCTTCTCTCTTTTATCACAGAATCTCTCCTGAGGTCTCACCACTACTGATTTAATAAAAGCTTTCTTTTTCACATTGAGGGGAATTTAAAAATCATCCTTATGGTTTAAGGAGAGAAAAAAAAAACAGCTATCTGATAGCCTCCACTTTCATTAACACATGCCAGATAGAAAATGATATTATCACTTACAAAGTGCAAACACTACACCTAAGAATGAACCACTTTTTCTCTATTACACATTTCCCACTCAGATACATCATTCTTTAAAGGAAAAGATATTACTATCATACTATCCTCTTCCCAAAAGCCACAACATTTTAGTTTCTTACAAATACTCTTTCCTTTTGTTTCATTTCTTTTTGGGGTTGGGGGGGGGCAGTAACTGGATTTCCCATTCTAACCCAGACTGCAAGTGAAAAGACAACTCTTTGGCCTGATCCTACTGCTGGTCCACCAGATTCTGACCTCTTGCTCCTTGGCCTGTTCACCCTTCCTCAGGCAATTAAGTTTACGTACTCCCTACCTAGGGGCTCACCACAGATGCCAGGCTTAGTTTAAACAAGAGAATGGCTTTCATTTACTCTACTGAGGTCCAGAACTCCCAAGTTCAAAGGATCAATTAGCCTCTTAGTGAAGGGATTCCAGGTATGGGTCATCATGCCTAGTCTACAGCACTCTTTCTTAAAGAAGTTGCTACTGATTCCAGAAGTGATGGTTATGGCTAAAGGAAAAGCTGGAGTAAGGTAAAAAAGCTTAATCCTTTTCCTCTTTCTAGACCAACAACAATGAATAGTGTACTGGGAATCTTATCAGTATAACCCCTATAGTCTTTCTTAGTAAGTGTTTCATGAACTCTCTAAAGTGAGTCTAAATTTAGATGCAAGATCTTTCACCAACAATGCAAACCACCTCAACTAGGAAACCCATATAAATACATAGCAGCTCAATACCAAACTAGCATCTTAAATAAACATGACAGGTTTGAGAGAAGTAAAGTTGCTGCTACTCAGAATGAATATAAAAAGATATTTTCTTCTGACTGCCTTTGGAGAACAGCCTCATTCCCTGAGCCTGGCTGGGATAACCACTTAGGTTGGCCGGGCATAAGCAGAACCTGAGGAAGTGCAGTGACAAGCCAGACAGAGAGAATTCTCCAGCTCTCTGGTGGCTGGGTTGGGACCTGAATTGAATCCTCTTCCCTTTGAGCTGCAGTCCTTCTCCCTTCCTAGGGCAGGATGTTTATGGCATAAGGGAAATGCAACAGTTTTTTAAAAAATAATAAATTCTGTAAAACCCTAAAAAAATAAAAATAAAATACATTTTGAGCCTGGATAAAATGTGATTAAGCCAACAAACAAAAAAAACACCCAAGTATCTTTTTTGGGGGGGGGGGCGGGGGGGGATAAGGAATAGGGAGAAGAGAAAAGAGGAAAATTAATGAGATCTTTTCCTTTCATTAATAAGGTAGCAAAGAATCTGTCCTATGGACTAAAGAGCAAAGAACAATCACAGCCTCTCTGGCAATTCTCTGGAATTCTCTGGCATACTGAGTCATATGGTAGTGGACAACCATCTACTTATTCACCAATACTACTTCCTGCTGCACCTGGGCCTTTCCAAGAGATCTAGGTTCAGCCCTCACACTTTGAAATCACAAAATCATAGGAGAAAATGGTGGCACTTGAAATCACAGATGAATAATTTTTCTCTCTGCATTTATTCTTTACTGTGAAAGTAATGCTGACCAATTCTAATGCTATCCTTAACTCTCTCATACTGATTCTAAATTCCAGAAACTTCTATTTCTGCAATTAACACTTATAGATAGATTTTGGGTAGATACTTATAGAAAGGGGGGGAGGGGAGATGATATGTACTCTTGTTTTAAATGCGTGTAATTCTCTTCTTCTCCCCACCCCCAATCAACTGGGAATAATTCCCAGATTTTCTCAAGCTTAGTTTGGAAGTGAGGCTCAGACTTGATAAACACTCAGCACAGGAAATGCTTGAGATCCCAGACTACTTAGAATATTTGGTTTATCCTTTCCCAAGAGGTTCCTCCCCTCCTTTAAGTTCAATTTGACAGGAATTTTGGTAATTTACATTTTTTGGCTATAATTTTTTAAAACATTAAACATCTCTAATAGATCAAATCATGGATTCAAAATAAAACTAGTTGGTAAAGGAAAGTGCCACACCAAAGAAAAGCTAATCAAACTCAAAGGGCAGGACATTACCTTATGTAAAAGTCCAACAATGCAGTTTAAAAAACCACCCATTCTCTGAGAACATTTCTGTTATAAGGCAATGTTAGAGATATCTCCAGGAATGTAGGGAATGGTATGGGTGATTAGAATAATTTTACTAGGTTGTGAAATTACATATTTGAATTTTTACAAAATTCATTAAATGGCTACTGCATCAGTGTGCTAGGCCTTGGAAAACAAAGATATAAGACCTAGTCTTTACCAGTACAGAATCTTTGATATGCAAGTATAAGATATGTATGAAAATATCTGTCATACAGAGCAGAATGTGACAAACATAAAGAATAACTACTAATAAAATACTATGGAATATTTAATTTAATGGATGCAGAAAGTAGAGAGGAATGAACCATAGATGAAGTGGCACCTGAGCTTGGTTGGAAGTTCCTCTTTTGAAGGGAGAAACTTCAACAGGAGACTATGAGAGGAAGGAAAGATAGAAGTTTTGACTTTCATTCTAAGCCTAGGAATAGCATAAGTACAGAAAAAGAGATGAAAGTGAGCATTATGAAAATAGAGATATGAACTCAATTTGGCTAGAATGTCTACTATACAAAGAGGAATAATGTGAGAAAAAGCAGGAATCATGGATAGAAGCCAGATTTAGAAAGCAAGGGATTTTTTAAAGAAAGGATCTAATTCAAACCCTTTATTTTACAGATGAATAAAGAGTCCAAGATAACACATAGAAAAATAGTAGGGGAGAGAGTAAATGTAGACTACTTTATCCATAAGTTTGGCAGTAAGGGGAAAGAGACAAGACAAGAACTTGACCGTACTACTGTGGGGTCAAGGAAAAGTGTTTTTAGGATAAGAGAGTCCTGAGAATGTTTATAAACTAAGAGTTAAGAGAGAAGAGAAATATTAAGGGATGAATGATAGTTTAAGATTATGAAAAAGACAGGAGGAGATGATATGAAGGATGGAGGTAGGGCAAGACAGAAGGAGGTGAGTGCAAAAGATTAAGTGGAAGGTTTAGCCTGGGCAAATAGGCTACATCTCAACCTCAGGAGACAGTGAGTAAAGAATTAAAAGATTTATTTAGAGGAATGGGAAAAGGTAGTTGGCTTGAAGTCAACAAACTTGGATTCTAATCTTAGTTTTTGTCTCTTAGAACCCTAGAGTTACAGATTTGGAGCTAAGAGTATCATTAAAAATTCACTGAATTGCGGGCAGCTGGGTAGTTCAGTGGATTGAGAGCCAGGCACAGAGATAGGAGGTCCTGGGTTCAAATCTAGCCTCAGACATTTCCTAGTTGTGTGACCTTGGGCAAGTCACTTGACTCCCATTGCCTAACCCTTATCACTCTTTTGCCTTGGGACCAATACACAATATTGATACCAAGACAGAAGGTAAGGGTTAAAAAAAAAGTTCACTGAATTGAATACTTTCCTTTTTACAAAGGGAGAAACCGAGGTATGGAGAGGTGAAGTCACTTGTCTAGGGTCACACAAGTAAAAGCATCTGGTGCCAGTTTTCAACTCTGGTCTCTAAATCCAGGGATCTATCTACTATGTCATGCTGTTTCTATTTCTATTACTACAGTCAAGCTGATAAACCTATCTCAATCTGTTTGTTTATTTACACTACCTACTTCAATAAGGTGTTCTGAGAAAAAGCACGTGAAACTTAAAATGGTATATAAAGGTAAGCTATCCTCTTAGTAAAAAAAGGGGATAGGGAAATCTGCTGAAAGTTAAGAGTAAAAGGTTGAGGTCTTGAGGGGAATTTTGGAACAGCTAACATGGAGAATATGTTAATGATTCTGATTGAAATGAATAAAAGGTTGGTTGTGCAGTAGGTGAGCATAAATATGCTTTGGGCTCAGTCAGCACCGTTTCATGAAGAAACAACAGTTGCTGGGAGTTACCCATTGTTGGGGACTATCTGGGTCATTTGGATGACTCCTTAGTGATGCTGACAACATATTAAATTTACCATAACTAAAATAATAATAGCAACAATTCTAGAACCGTATAAGGTATATAAAACACTTTTCATGGCTTATTTCTTTTGACCCTTACAACAACACTATGAGATAGTGGTATTAGGATTATCAGCACTCCCCATTTTGCAAAGGGGAAACTGAGGTTCAGGTAGATTATGTAATTATACAGCCAGTGGCAGAGCCAGCCCTCTTAACTCAGGCTGGTTCTCACACTTCATGCCTGGTGCTTTTCCCCACTACACCACACTCACAAAGTATTTAGCAGCTACTGGTTGTATTATTTGTCAAACCGTGTCTGGACCATAAAAGGGGCCACTGGATTTGATTAGCATCATCAGTATCTACCTGGTAACTCCAAATTTCAAATCATTTTGGCATCAAGTTTTTTTGGCCCACTAGTATTCTATCCCCTCTACAAGGCAATTGCCATCATTAAGGATCCATTTGCATTTTAAAATCACCTCCCAAATATAAAGAAAATATTTATCAGTAAAGTCTGGCTGAGCAAAACATATTTCAGTCTGTCCCCAAAGATGAAAGACAATAAACTTTTGAAATCAGAGGAAGCAAATTCCAAAGACAAAGCTCTTTTACAGAGGCTAACAGTTAATCTTAATAATGAAATTATAAATAAACCGCATTACCTTCAAACTTCAAAAATTCTGGAAATCTTCATACAAAAGTATATAAACACATTCCAATTTTCCTGGTCTAGACTTGTAATATCTTGGTTTTGTAGGGAGCTCATACTACCTGTACAGATTAGCAACATTTCTAACAACCAGGCAGGCTTGAAGATTTGCCTGGGGCAATGAGAAGTTAAAGTACTGTGAAGGGTCAATATTTTTTTTAAACCTTTACTTTCTGTCCCAATAACAACTCCAAGGCAGGAGGGCAAGCACTAGACAAACGAGGTTAAATGACTTGCTTAGGGTCCCACAGCTAGTAAGTATTAGAGGCCAAATTTGAATCTAGGTCCTTCTGATGCCAAGCCTCTATCCACTGATGACTGGCCCTCTAGCCACTGATCCTAACTTGTACAGACTTGTAGATCTGTTTTTACCTGATTGGCAACAGAAAAAGGAATGGTGGATAGAAGTAATTAGCTGCCAAAGGTGACTTGCATGCCCAAAATGGCAGACCAAAAACCAAAAACAAACAAAACGAACAATCAAGGACATATATATATATATATATATATATATATATTTTTTTTTTTTTTTTTTAAACCCTTACCTTCCATCTTGGAGTCAATACTGTATATTGGCTCCAAGGCAGAAGAGTGGTAAGGGCTAGGCAATGGGGGTCAAGTGACTTGCCCAGAGTCACACAGCTAGGAAGTGGCTGAGGTCAGATTTGAACCTAGGACCTCCCGTCTCTAGGCCTAACTCTCAATCCACTGAGCTACCCAGCTGCCCCCTCAAGGACACATATTAATGAAAATGAAAATGAAAATGGGTTACTCACATAGAGATAATAGACTAAACAGAATATTGGTGTCCAGGGAAAGGCTTCCAGTATGTTCTGTAACTTCTCTCTTGAAAATTTATAGAAAGCCACGTCCAAGAATCAAACAGCATGGGAAGGCACAATTGTACAACAGCAAAAGAAGGATTGACACCAATGGATTTTGAAGCTCATATATGTATTAAGTATTTGGGAAATCTTGATCAAAAGGTAAAATTTTAATGAGGTACCTGAGGCAAATAATAAAAGTCAGTGACTACTACTGAGTGAAAATGAGAATCCAAAATAATAAGAAATAAGTAAATACAAGGGTGCCCATTCTAGGATGAAGGTGGAAGCAGTGAGTGGTGTGCAATAAATGTTCTCTGTCCCTCTTTTGATGCATATCATAGGAAAAATAAGTGTTATATAAATGACATTCAAAGCGTTCCCTTTCCCCTTCTGGTCATCTTTGAATACCCTTGGGAAGAAATGTACAAAGTGAAAATAAGAGGATAAGTAGGAGATAAGAAAGGAACTTGCCTCAAAAAGATTACCATCACAGGAACTTTATATGTGAAAAAAACCACAAATATGCCTATAACTTTACTTGCAAAACAGTAACAGTAGTTTATATTTATACGATGTTTTCAGAAATATTTTATTTGATCCTTACACTCATCCTGTGGGACAATGGTATTAGGTTTCATGTCCTACAAAGAACACCAGACTTGGAGTAGACCTAAATTCAAGTCCTAGGTTCTTAACACAAATATGAAGCTTTCCAAGCTTCCATTTCCTCATGTGATAATAATACATTCCTCTCAAGACTACTACAAGGAAAATACAGAGTAAACCATAATGCACTATCTATGATTATCATCATTCCCATTAAGACAAAAAAGAAAAAAAACCCATAGTCAGGACACTGATTTCTGATTCCAAGTCAAAAGATTTTGTTTCTGAGGGAACAGTTTGAAAAATTATACTGTAGACTGCTTAAGTCTCTACAGGAAGGGCAAAAGAGAGCAAAGGTCACCAAGATTGGTTTATGTTCTTGTCTGCCTGAAGCCCTATTTTTCCCTCCCATACCAAAATGTGCCCAAATTCCATGCTAGGACAATTTCATGATTCTTCTCCCCTTACAAGATAGAGCAGGCAAAGAAATAATGAACTGGAGGAATTCTATGTGAACTGGAACAACCTCCAGGAATTGATGCAGAGTGAAAGGAGTAGAACCAGGAGAACATTATACTCAGAGACAGATACACTGTGGTACAGAACAAGTCAGAGGGACTTATAAGAAAGAATGCTATCCAAATCCAGAGAAAGAACCATGGGAGTAGAAACACAGAAGAAAAACAACTGCTTGACCACATGGGTCGATGGGGATTTGATTGGGGATGTAGACTCTAAAGGATCACCCTAGTGAAATTATCAATAATATGGAAATAGGTCTTGATCAATGACACATGTAAAACCCAGTGGAATTGCGTGAAAGCTATGGGAGGGGAGGGAAAGAACATGAATCCTGTAATCATGGAAAAATATTCTAAATTAACTAAATAAAATTTTAAAAATAAATTAAAAAGAAGCTAGAGCAGGAATGGTGAAAAGGAAAGACTAAAGGAGTAGACAGAAAGCTCCTACAATCTTTACTTCTCTTTTCCTTACAGATAAAGTAAAACTCAAAGTGGGTATATTCTTGGGGCAGAAAGTCACCCCCAAGAGTTTGTACAAGGAGCAGCATAAAGAGACACAGTATTTGTATTGTAACAAATACTTTGGTGTTTTTGAAAGGTATCCGCAATTATATTAGTTGTAATAAACCAGAGAAATAAACAGAAATACATGGATGATATAAAGGTCTAAAACCACAGAGGCAGGTTTTTCAATCTATGATTGCCTCAATTTATAATTGTGTTGGAACTAACACAAATTTGGGTTTAGGATTGGTCTAATGTTCTTTAATGTCTACCTAATAAGGTGAAAAATCATTTCAAATTCCAATGGAAGAGCACATATAAACATTAAACAAACAGACCTCACTAAATAATGAAATTCTTGTTTTCCTCTTAAAGTTTCATTAAGCATATTATTTTAAACATATTATTTACAAATAAGCTAAGTTAAAACCTTGTTGAGAAATTCAATATGGCAAGCAACTCAAAACAAATACTCTTCTTTAGCCAGTTAGCTAGCTACTTTTATGGTTCTTTTACAAAATATCAAATACTGTGAACTAAGTTCATTCAAAGCCAGGGAGATTCCAAATTGGTGAGATTTTGTTATAATATCCCAACTGCAGTAAGAAAGAGTACTGTTTGGGTGACACCTTGAATAAATGACTCCATTTCACTGGACTTAGTTTCCACTTACAAAATGCTGGAAAAGATAACCTCGAAGACACCCTCTAGCCCCAAATTTATGCTCCTATGAATTATTAGGAGGATCAGATTCTTAATCTTGACTACATAAAATCTGACATCTGAAGTTATAACCATTCATATATATATAAAGTCTTGTCAAAAAAAATTTAAGTATTTCAAATATGTCACTGCCATTCAGCTGAATTTTAGAAAAAACAAAATACTAAATATCATAAACATTCTCTTCTTTCTTTTGGCAAAAATTTTCTTTGGTTTTAACTTGGGTATCATTTTATTGTTTTTTCCTGAAATAGAAAAAAAATTGTACCATGAACTAACCTTGTACACTCCATGAAAAATTACAGCAAATAAAGTCTCACTATGTAAAAAAAAAACTTTTTACAGTGTTAAAATATCCAATGAGATTAGAATAAAATTCCTTCCATATCATCAATTAATATTTATCTCTCCTCACATTCTGCTAGATAAGATTAAAGCCTTTAAAGTAACTTGTATTATGCTATTCTAACACTTTTCTCAAATACAATAACTTCATGGGTAGTTCAGTAGATAGAAAACCAGTCTTGGAGCTCAGAGGTACTGGGTTCAAATCTAACCTCAGACTTCCTAGCTGTGTGACCCTGGGCAAATCACATAACCCCAATAACCTAGCTCAGTGATGGTGAACCTTTTAGAGAAGGAGTGCCAGCCCTACCATCAAGTGCTATGCCCCTCCCCCACACCAAGTGCCAGCTATGCCCCATCCCTCCTTACCCCAAACAGGGAAGGAAGAAAGCTCTCCCGTTGAGATAGAGAGGGGGAGGGAAGTGGACTATAAGCTCTGCTGCCTGTGAGGGACCCACCTTACCCTCTGTGAGCTCCCATTGACTACTGGGCAGAGAGGCGGGGGATGTGAAAAAATGTCATCTGACATAGTGGAGAGGAAGAAGGGAGGATTTCCTCTGACTTTCTAGTAACAAACTCTGGGGTGGGGGAGAGTGGTCACAAGCCCACAGACAGCTCTCTGCATGCCATCTTTGGCACTGGTGCCACAGGTTCACCAGCACTAGCCTAACTCTTACTACTCTTCTGCAGCTCAAAGGTTTTTTAATTCATTAACTTCATAACATACATGGGGGGAGGGGGACACACCAAGAAGCTATCAGATCACAGCAATCTAACACTGGCACATTTTTTAGGACTGGCAAGGTGGCCAAGAATCCCAGCACTCAATTTCACCCTACCATTCTTAAGAATCTCATAATCCATATCAAATAGTTGCTGCACTCTTCCAATGTGGTCATTTTAAACAAAAGCAGGAACCTGCTGCCATTGCAGCTAATGAGGCAACACATAAATAATGCCAAAAAAAGTAAACACCCAACTAAGAACTAGCTTATTCATTCAATATAAGATTAACATAACAAAACAGGTCCAAGCTACTCACAACCTTATAAAACCCAAATAAGTGGGTGAAAACATCACGCTCCTAAGAGAAATATATTGGGTTGTGGCCATTGGGATTTTATCATGAGACTTGGGCTCAACGTGAAAGTTATTTTTTTCTAAACCAAGTTAGCACTTGAAGGCTGGGGGACTATCTCAATCAAGCACCGCTACAATGTACTCTGTACTTTTGGCTTTTAGTGGAAAACCAACTGGCATGGACTTCTAAGCATTAATAAGCTTTCCAAACTGAATGTACTCTTATAGCAACACCATTTTTGCAAATCTGTTTTCCTCCATACATCTTATTATCTTGGCACAATAATGTTAACAAGCCTTTTCTCCAAAATAGTTTTATTTGATAATTACTAATGATTTGGGGAGATTTCCTAAATCATCATAGACAACAAAAGAAACAGAACTTGGCAGGCCCATCTCTAATTTTCTCAAAATCTGTTATTAATACAAAGTGGCCTCCTGGTCAGTCTCACAGGACAAAAGAACAAGGCTGGTAACTTTAGGTAAAACTCAGGCATGAAAAAACTTTAGACAGAGGAGTATGCTGTTTCAACTAAAGACAAGATGGAATTGTTTTGGGGACCTGAAACAATTTTGATGATTTTCAATTCGAGGCAGCTAGAAAGGAATAGCTTTGAGCTTTTGGATAACCCACTATTCCTAAAAAGCACAGGTTCAAATGCAAGCTTGGGAAAACTGAATTCTCTATAGAATTTGCTAGGTAGACCTTCCAACTATGGTGTAAACATTAACCCATAGCATCCTGCTACAATATGGATCAAATATTATTTTCATTTAAAAACAAAAAAGGGAGGGAAATAGACAACACATGCTCTATAGGTAAGCTAGGTAAGCATCTAGATAAGCTTCCATTCACATTTAAACCTGGATTTGAAAATATCAATTTTCTTAAAACACTGTGTGGGGGCAGCTGGGTGGCTCAGTGGATTGAGAGCCAGGCCCAGAAATGGGAGGTCCTGGGTTCGAATTTGGCCTCAGACACTTCCCAGCTGTGTGACCCTGGGCAAGTCACTTGACCCCCATTGCCTAGCCCTTACCACTCTTCTGCCTTGGAACCAATACATAATATTGATTCCAAGATGGAAGGTAAGGGTTTAAAAAAAAAAAACACACAAAATATTGTGTAAGAATTCAGAAACATTAAAAAATATGTCCACTATGAAATGTGTTAGGAAGATTCCATAAAGTTTTAATATTCTTATTGCTGCCCTCAAATTCATAACCTCTTTTTAAAGTATATTTTTGGCTTTAAGTTGCTGAAAGGAAGGCTCTACATCAAATAAATGTTCCAGGAATACTCTTCATCAGTATTTTATTATAAGGTACCTTTATTTTATATCCACAAAGTTCAAACACAAAGCTTATATTGCAATTTTTAAAGATAAAATTTGCCAGCTTTTTTCCTATTCTGACAACACAAAACATCTTAGACACATTAAAAAGAATTGCTTTTCCATTTTAACTGCCCTTTCCCTATATCTCATTAGTGACAGGAACAAAATTTGTCCACTATATTATCCTCATTAGAAGTGCAAATTCACTATGATTACTTTAGTGAAATATCTCATGTGGTGGCAGTTCCCCTAATTCTTGTGAAAATAAATAAGGACCACTTAGAAACTTGGCCTTCAAATTGATCAAAAAAGTATTTATCAATATTATGAATCAGGCCTAAATACCTACAAATACAAAGAAATGCAAAACCAGTCCCTTTCTTTAAGGAACTTGCATTAGGATGTGGGAGACTACATATAACTAGATATATAACAATAAAAACATGCACATAGAAAATGAAAAAAAGCCATTGCATGAAATATGTAAATAACTGTAGTTTTGCATTCACAGTAATGGTGATATAAATGGACAAAATCAGGTTCTGATTAATGTTTGTATGACTTTATCTTATTGTTCTCTGTTCTTACCTACTGACATGTCACAATTTATAAGATAGTACCAAAGGACTAGAGTTTGGGAGATTATTTTATTATAAGTAATTTTCCCATTCCCCCCACCCCCACCCCTCTTAAGCTTGGTAGTGTATACCTTTCTCTTTAGTGGTAAGATGTCAAGGTACTCCAGGTTTGTTATTTTTTTCTACAGCAAGAGTTAATAGGAGGGGCTTTTGACAGATAGAAACATTATGGTTTCAAGTCCTAGGAGATTCTTGCCAATAGGCAGTGCCTCAAGTATAGACAGCAATGAGAAAGTAATGAGACATGAAAAATCACAGCAGAAATGGTAATCAGAAAAAGAAATAATACTATCTTTCCCCCAAAAGTCTAATCTTCCTCAGAACTTCTTTATTCTTCCCAGCACCCAGATTTTAATTCTATAATTCTCCCATCAATATCTTCTAACCTCACACACTGATACCACCCTCAATATCTCTAGTTTAGATGATTATATAATTATAGTCACCTAACAAACTTCTGCACATGGCTGCCAAAATAGTCTTCTGAATGCACAATTCTGACTAAATTACTCCCTTGTTGAAGAATATTCACCCCACTATTTAAGAACATCCTAGAGGATAAGATACAAACCTCTAAAGCCCCATACTTCCAGCCCTACACAATCTGGATCTGGATTACTTTTCCAACTCATTGCACACTTCCTCTTCACACACTCTTAAATTCCTAGCAAAATGGACTACTAGCTAAGCTATTCCTTGATTTTTTCTTCTCTTCCCTACCTCTATGGAGAGCACCCCCCCAAACCTGGAACACATTCCATCCTCATTCTTTCCTCTAACTTCAGTCAATCATTTCCCCTTTTGAGGCTCAGTTCAGATGCTACCTCCTAAATGAAATGCTTGCCTAATCTCACCAGTTGAAATTTCATTTCATCAAATTTTTTATAGTATTCTGCCTTATACCATATAAATTTCTAACTTGTATCATATTTATTTATGTATATGTTTTCTATCCTTAGTTCTCCTGTAAATTCTTTCAGGGCAAAGGACTTGTCCTTTTTTATCTTTGTATCCACAGAGTTTAACACAATGGATTAGAACGAGGAAGACCCTTGATAATTATTAGTTTAACTGAATACAAGGAAGCTGAAAAAAGAACTTCAGGCTTCCAAACTTGTACTGCACAGAGTAGATATTTAATAAACTTTTGTTGAATTAAATAATCCAAAGGTAAATGACTAATGATTAGAGTAACATTAAAAATCATAGCAAAATATACCACATATATCCCAAAAAGCTATTTCTCTAAATTGGGAACTAAAGAAAACCCTCTTTACAACCTGACAGCAATGAGGTTAAATGTGCTTTGAGCAATCCTAGTCACTTAAGAATACTAGTTATTCTAAGCATATACATTTATTCCTCTTCTAAAGTTCTAATCTAAATGCCTAATGGTCATCAAGTGTCTTTTTTCTCCCTCATCAAGTGTCTTTTGACCATAAGTCTTCAAAGCTCTGGCAGAACCACCAAACTGAAAAGGCTCTGAACCTGACATAGGCACTGTGGCTGCCATCCGGTAAAGAGTCTGGTTCACTTTACAGAAACACAGAATCATACAAGTTTGGCAACTAAGTAATACATTTTTTAGGCAAGGCAACATGAAATTAACTAGAGAGGTATGACTGAAACCTACTTCAGTTAAGGGAAGGCCTACGTATGATTCGAATCAGATTCTTTGAAATAGGTAGAAGTAGCATGGAGCCTTGGAATGATTACTGAGTTTGGGGTCGGAGAACCTGGGTTCAAATCCTAGCCCTGTTAGTTACTAACTTTATGAGGTTGGACAAGTCACTTTCCCTCCTCTGTAGTTCATGTTCTTTATTGTGTAACATAGGATGCTTAAGGTTCCTCCCAGGACTATTGAATGAGGTGACCTCAATACTTTTGAGATTATGAACAGGAACCTTTCATTTATTTAGACCAATAGCAATCTTTCAAGTACTCTGCCATCCAAAAGATCAATCATCATGGTGCTTTGTGCTAAGAATAAAACCAATCAACAAGTTTTATTATTTAAAAACACATCTAAGAAGTCTTTCTGTGAAGTGCTGATTTTAAAAAAGTAGACCAAGAAGGGGAAGCTAGGTGGATACTTCCTAGCTGTGTGTCCAGGGGCATACATCTCTTCTGTCTTGAAATACTTAGTATCCATTCTAAGACTGAGGGTAAGAATAAAAAAATAAAAAATAAAAATAAAAGGCAGACCAAGGATGATCCATCAAAGAGCTAAGACTAAGCGTATCTTTGATTTAGGAATCTGTTGGTATTTTGTAAATATAACCCACCATGACTTTGGAATTAGAATCCAAAATTGGAAACAGAAAAAATGTAACATGACATAAAGAAGGACTTTCAGTTTTTTGAGCTACTGGTCTTCAGAGAGCGACATTATCAAAAAACATACTCATGGGGTAGCTAGGTAGCATAATGGATAGAGTGCCAGGTCTGAAATCCAAAGGACCTGGGTTTGAATATGAGTTCTGGCACTTCCTAGCTATGTGACCCTAGGCAAGTCACTTAACCCCAATTGCCTAACCCTCACCACTTTTCTGCCTTGGAACCAATACTCTAGATGGATTGCAACCCAGAAGGTAAATTTATCAGTCCCTAACCATATTGAGAGGTAAATAAAACAATTGAGTAAATAAAATATTCAATTACTTTTAAGAAACCAACAAGTTTTCTTAGAATTTTAACTGGAAGTGAGAAAATCTACACAAAGTTCTGAGATGTCTCCAAAGTGAAATTCCAAATAAATACCACGAACCACAACCTTAAATAAAAATTTTCTAATCCAAATTCGGTTCCTAGTTTATTATATAAAATCAATCTAGGGAAACGAGTTTTTAAAATGGAAAGAAGCTAGATGGTGTTTTTAAAAAATTGTCATCTTTTTGTTTTTACCTCCTAGATTTTCCAAAATATCTCTTCCCTTCTTCCATCCCCAGAAAGCCATAAATTTCTTTCAATGAAGAAAAAAAAGGGGGAGAAGATAGTTCAGTAAAACTAACCAAGATGTGAAAAAATCTATTATTAAATAGTGTTCCACCCTCAGTCTCCTCAAGTCTGCAAAGGGCAGAATCTCCTCTGGGGCTAAAAATAATAATGACTAACATTTAAGGCTTGCAAATGCTTTTAGGTAACACATTTTAGGTAACACATTAGGTAACATGCCTGCCAACCACCCTGTATGGTACTGCTATTATTATCCCCATTTAACTGATGAGGAAAGTGAGGATGTGAGCAATTAAATAATTTCCCAGAGTTACAAAACTAATGTATATGTGAGGCAGCACTGGAACTCATGACTTTCTTACCTCAAATTTAACACACATACTATCCAATGTACAAACTATTGGTTTAGCTTGGGCATTTACATGTACATTGTTTTAGCCCATTATTTTTCTTGGTTCTGCTTACTCAACTTTAGATCCATTTATAGAAGTCTTCACTGGCTTCTGTGAATTCATCATATTGTTTTTCGCAGTACACTAATCTGGCACTTAAGTGACCAGGGAGGGCCAGTGCACCAAAGTGATGTGAAAGAAAATTTCTTTATCTTAACTCAATAAAGTACTTTGAGAGCTCCACCCTTTTAACTCAATCAGTCAAAAACTGTGAATCCTTCTGATAAAGAGTTTACACCCTCAAAGGACAAGAAGTGGATCCCACAGATACTGCCCCCCTGGGCAGTATTGGTTCCCATGAAGTAGGGAGAAAGACAGGAAGTGTTGTGGAAAAAGGACTGTAAAAGATCATGGCTTCCTGAATTCCGATCTCTCTTCTGGCTTTTGGAGGAACTTTTTCCTTGGAGATTCCTGCCTTGGTTACCTGCCCCTACATGTGAAATTAACAAGTTTAGCCTTATAATTACTCCTAGATGTCGCTCTTTAAGGCCTTTCCTGAAACCCCACATGTCTCTAGCATTTAGCTTAAGTGGGAGGTGGAACATTAGAAGAGCAGTCAGAGAATGCAACAGTAAAAATAACCCTTTAACCCTGACAAGCTTTCAGAAGCCTACAAAGGGCAGGTGGAGGTCATGGAAATGGAAGATGAAGGCCATTCTGGAGAGGAATCTGAATCAGAGTTTGAGTATGAAGACTATACAGACAGTGAGGATGAAATGGAACCTCGTTTCAAGCCTGTCATCATCTGAAAGGATTCAGAATTCAAGCCTGAGAGCCAGGTTCTAGAGACGGGAGATCCTAGGTTCAAATCTGGCCTCAGACACTTCCCGGCTGTGTGACCCTGGGCAAGTCACTTGCCTAGCCCTTACCACTCTTCTGTCTTAGAACCAATACACAGTATTGATTCTAAGACTGATGGGTTTAAAAAAAAAGAAATGAGTGTGAGGCAGAAGCACTGAAACAGGAGTTGGAACAAGAGGAAAAAATGTCTGGCTAAGAAGAGATTGGGGAAGTGGAGACAAAGAAGGAATTGGAGGAAAACAAAAGTTCCTAGATTCACTCAACACAGATGATGAGGATGAGGAGGAATATGAGGCATGGAAAGTTTAGGAGCTGAAAAGAATCAAATAGGATAGAGAAAGAGAAAGCAGAGATTGAATGCATGTGAAACCTGACAGAAGAGGAAAGACAAGCTGAACTTAGAGCAAATGGGAAAGTTATTACCAAAAATTGTTATGTTATGTATAAATTCTTGCAGAAGTACAATCACCAGGGAGCATTTTTACACAGATGAAGATGAAGAAGTTTACAAAAGAGATTTCAGTGTTCCCACCTTGGAGATCACTTCAATAAGACTATTCTTCCCAAAGTTATGCAGGTCAAGAACTTTGGGTAATCAGGCAGGACCAAATACACCCACCTTGTAGATCAAGACACCACTTCCTTTGATTCAGCTTGGGGTCAGGAGAGTGCCCAAAATACCAAGTTCTTCAAGCAAAAAGCAGCTGGGGTACGAGATGTATTTGAGAGGTCATTTGCTAAGAAAAGGAAAACTACCTCCTACTTCCCTGACAGTAGACACATGGGGAAGTCTGTTTGGGGTTTTATTATTTTTTTTCAAGATTGCTCAGGTGGAACCTTTCTGGCACCTTTTGAGCCTAGCACCCTTTTTTACCTAAGGGATGCTAAAATAAGGGACTGTAAGAGGACTTTTTTAAAACTAAAAAGCAATATCCAAATATGAGTCTCAGCCTGGGATTGGTACCTGGATTTGTTTTGACCACCTCTCATGCCAACTCTGTGTTCAAAGTCTCATGTGTAACATAGGTTACAAAGAAGTAATACAGTATCTCCTTAGAGTTGGGAGAAGTAACAGCTTATTAAAAAACTTGTTTTTGACACACAGACACACATATACACACAAAAAGGAAGTCACATGTAAAAAGAACTGTAAACAGTCATGGCTTCCTGGATTCAGATCTCTCTTCTGGCCTGGGGACATTCCTGCCTTGGCTTTTGGAGGGACTCTTTCCTTGGAGATTCCTATCTCTCCCCCACTTCATGGGAACCGATGATAGCTTCCAATTGCCTAGCACTGCCCAGGGGGGCAGTGTCTGTGGGATCCACTTCTCATCCTTTGAGGGTGTAAACTCTTATCAGAAGGATTCACAAGTTTCTGACTGATTTGAGTTAAAAGGGTGGAGCTCTCTAAGTACTTGATTGAATTAAGATAAAGAAATTTCCTTTCTGTGAGAAGGTTTCAGATACATAACAGGCCAATAAATGGAGTGAGGACAGGGACAAACTGGCAGTTTTGTGACCCACTGCCCAATTCCTGGTCATAGGCTGATGAATAACTGGGAAGGGTACCTAAGCAGGAGACTGAAATTCTTGAGCAGAGAGGCCCAGATGATGTACAGATAAAGCAGGATGTTCAGAAGCAACAGCATTGGTATGGTTAAGATTCCAAACAAGAGAGCAAAGTCTCAATTAAAGCATTAGCCCAGCCTGCAGAAAAATAAATAACCAAGGCAAGTATACATAACCAAAGGGTTAGGGTACAATTTGACTACTTTGAACCTACAAAACTTTGTAGCGTGATGAATCAGGCTAAATTCAGCAGCAATCCATTTTTGCATAGACCCAACTCGGGTCTGACCAGGACAACAGACTTTGCCCTTAATCAGATGACTTTTGGTTCTGAAAGGTTTGCAGGTTCCCAATATGTCTCAACAACTAATTCCTTAAGAAAGCAGCAACAAGGTCCAATCCAACATTCCCTCTAAAAGTGTAAAAGAGCCCAGCCTAACATCTAAGTCTGAAGTCAGGAAGTAGAATGGAATCATGGGCAAACATAAAGAACCTACCATAATGAGCTATTAGGGTTGAAGAAATGCTCAAGACACAAATGGTAAGGAGAATGATTCCAAAATATCTACAAGCAGTGTCTCATAGATAAAACACAATATGTTTTCATTCAACTAGAATTCCTAGAAGAGATGAAGCAAAAGTTAATATATATGGAATGAGGGTGGCTTGCGGAAAAACTTGGAAAAGAAATGAGGGGTACTAAAGAAAGAATTGGAAAAGGAATTAACAGCTTGGCGCAAGAGTTGTAAATTAAGATGGACCAAAAAGAAGCCAATGACTTCATTGGGCAACAAAAAATATTAAAACAAAGTTTAAAAGCTGGGGAAAGTAGAAGAAAATATAAGTATCTCACAATGAAAACAACTGATCTGGAAAACAGATCAAAAAGAGGAAGAAAAATCACTGGATTATCTCCAAACCAAAAAAAGAGACCAGATATCAGATCTCAAAAAATCTTAAAAGTGCCTAAATCTCATAGAATCAGAAAATAAAATGAAAATAGAAAGAACCCATTGGTCATCTTTTGAAAGAAACCATGGAATGAAACTTCCAGGAACACCACAGCTAAAATCCACAGCTTCCAGGTTTAAGAAAAAAACTGCAAGCAACCAGAAAAAGAATTCAAGTAAGGAAGATCACACACAATTTAGCTACTATAAAGAAACTTAAAACTTGAAATATTATATTCTGTAAGGCAAAGAGCCAAAGATAATTTATCCAGCAAAACTGAGTATACTACAAGGGAAAAAAAATGAAACTTTAATAAACAGAAGACTTCCAAGTATTCCTGATGAAAAAAATCAGAGCTTCAGAGAAACTTTGCAATTTAAATACAAGAGTGAAATGAAACACAAAAAAACTAAACATGAATGAAGGATGAACTGAACAAAGAAAAACTACATACATTCAAATGTGGGCAGATGATACACCTATGTATGCTCTCTCAATCTTATCATCGAGATCCAAAGGAGTCCAGTTAGACAAGGCTTAGGAGTATTGTTTCTTCTCTTGATCTTAAGAAAAGAACTGAGAGGGAAAGAGGAATACACTGGAGGAGGTAGGGAGAGGAAGAATGAATGGAAAATTATCTCACATAATCAGAGTGACCAAGTAGACACCTCTACAAAGAGAAGGGGATGGAAGGGAAAGGCTGACATTTGAACCTCACTCTCATATGGTCAAAAGATGGAAGAATCCATAAACAGAGAGCTGGGCATGAAAATATATCTCTCAACAAAGAAATAAAAAGAGAGAAATGGGGAAGACGGAGAGAGGGAATTAGAGGATGGGTAGATTAAGGAATTAAACAAGCTAAATTCTAAGAATGTACAAAAATATTTATAACTCCTTTTGATGTGGCAAAGGATGGGGAATCTGAGGGAGTGCCCATAAATGGGAATATGGATGAAAAAACTATGGTATACAAATGTGATGGAACACTATTGTGCTAAACTCTTATCAGCATAATGATCAGGACTAATTCCAAAAGACTAATGATGAAACATACCATACCACTTCTTGAGAGATAAAAGAATAAGAATACAGAACGAGGCAAAAAAATTTTGGACATGCCCAATGTGGAAATTTGCTTCGGCTGGTGTTTTACTTGACCTGTGTTTCTATAATGGGTTTTGTTTTTCTTGCATTTTTAATTATGGAAGAAGAGGTAAGAAGGCAGATCTTGGCTGATTAAAACAAATAAAAGTTTTTAAATAGTTTCTAATCATTTTCCTTAGGAATCCTTATGATTAAGAAATATAATTGCCATTAATATGAAAAAATGAGGCATAAAAGAGCATAATTTGCTAGAATATCTCCCTTATTTCGCATGCAGACTTCTTAACTTCTGGTATAGAGCTTAAATCACCACCATAACATAAAAACACAAGAAAAAAGTTTACAACTCTGAATATTCAGGTTCACATATTATTTCCCAATTTTCTTGAAAGCAAACTGCAAGATTCAGGTTCATGAGCTTAAAACATCTGAAGTGCATCACACAGCATCCATCATAAAAGGTTCATGCTCAGTGATCCATGATGTTACAGACATTCCTCAGCCAATTAGAATTCCTTTCAACTGTGATGGAGGTGAACGCAGCTGGAATTGATGGAGTGATGTGCATCACCATAGACTCACTGGCTGTACATTATTTTAGCCTTATTCTGAAACAATAAAAGGGGCTGCCTCATCCACAAATATGGAACTAACATTCCACTTAGTCTAAACACTTCAATGGTGTTACATACACTGCATGTGCAGACACAGTAAGAAATTCCTGCCTGTGCAGGAATGTTTCATCTATTTTAAAATCTTGTTCTGCCAACACAAGGTATTTCTGTACTTTTAAGTGAATATCCTTCTATTTCTGCCTAAAGTGGCCACAGAATTCAGGATAATAAATCTATTTAAATTGGAAGCTTTTGTTTGAAAAAAAAATTCACTCACCAGAAAACAGCAAAGGAGCTTTTAAACTCACTGTTGAAAAATGATTCATTTACTCATCCATTTTTCATTTAAAAAGAATTATTTTTCTCAAACTAATCTAGTTTCAGGGCTATACATGTTGCATCCAACTAGAAAACCCTGAAATTCTCTTTTAAGTTTTTTCTTATGCAGAAATCTGAATAGATAAAAATAGTATCACAAAGGGTTCGAAATTTGACTTTTTTCAGATTAAAGAAAAACTTTCCTTCTTTACCCACAAATAAATGAGATACCCAGCCACTTCAATTTTAACAAATAATCTTCAATCAAGTAGTCAAACAACATGGAAAAGGGTTAATATAGCCAATCCAAGTACCATAAGCTAAGTTGAAATATTATGGGACACACTTTTTTTTTCCCCTGCAAAAGGAAATGTTACTTTCACAAATAAATAAGACTCATTTATCACCCACCACCTAACCCAGTATTTTTTCTCAACCGGGTTGTTTCAAAAGATGTAACTAGGAAAGAGAAAGTATTCAGATAAGAAAATTTGCAGGGGGGGGGGGGGGACGACTCGGGATAGGGGGGAAAAAAAGTAAATGCTTCAGAATAGGAGTTGTGATATTTGAGATATAAATAGAAAGACGAAGAAAAAAGTTTTATGGACATAAATCAAAGTTAATACATAGAATGGTAGCTTTCATTAAGGGAATTGAATTTTTAAAAATCAGTAAGAAGTAAAACCATTTAAAAACACTTGAGAAAATAATTCCATTATTATTCCAGTGAGAATTCAATAGGGAAAAAGAAGGCTTAGCTACTTTAAGAAAACAAATAAGAGGAGGCTTAGTGACAGAGAGCCAGTTCCAGAGACAGGAGGTCCTGGTTTCAAATCTCAATTCAGACACTTCCTGGCTATGTGACCATGGGGAAGAGTGGGAGGGAGGGATGGGGGCTACTGCACTCCCAATATCAAACTACACTATTTCAATTCAATAAACATTTAAAGGCCAACTAAGAGCAAAAGGCATTGTGTGTTAGGCACCGGAGATACACAAAGACAACATAGAAGGGGATTACAATTGCCCTCAAGCAGCTTTTATTCTCCAAGGGAGCTCAAACAAGAACCTCCTTCCCTCCAGGACATAAATATAAAATCGAAGCAAGGAGAAAGCACTAAAAAGTCAGAGTGAGACCAGGAGTCAACCAACTTTTGCTTTTGCTAAGAGGTGGCACTTGAGCTATCCTTTGAAGGAAATCCTCCAAGAAGCAGAGATGGGGAGAGGCTGAACTGTGGCTGTCTGTCCATGCCAAGGCAGGCAAGGGATAGGAGGGGATGAGATGCTTTACATAGCACGGAACAAGTTAGCAGTGGGCCAGTTTTACTAGAACTGAGTACATATATAAAGGATATGAGGTTGGTAAGAATCATACTGTGTAGAATTGATATTTTATCTTATTTTGTCCTAGCCCCACTCTCTGGAGATTTCTGAGTAAGAGTGTATTTCAGGAATATCAATTTGAATGCTAGGCAGATGAAGTAGAAACAGAGATCAACTTGAATTTTATAATTTGTATGTTCGTAAGTAAGAACAATGTGGTCAATTTTATTTTCTTTTTTCCCACCCCTGCCATTTCACAGTGAGAAACAGGTTGGAAAAACATTTAATCATTTAGTAAACTAAGCTTGCTACCACAGAAGCGAAGCAGTAGTCATGGACCTCTTATATTCAGTACTTCCATTGTGAATAAACATTACTAAGCAGACACCCAAAAAGTTAATCACTGTTATGTGCTACTGATCAAGAAAACTTTTATCAAACCAACTACAAACATATAGCAAAAAGCCACAATAACAGGAAATCAACAACTAAAACTACTTAACTTCAAATATGAGGAAATTTATAAAATAATTCCACATATTATATAGTCAAAATATATCAGAATGTTATCCACCTTCTTTTACACTAATTTCCTATTCACCCCTAGATACACCTAATAAAGAAAGCTTACAATCAGAACATCAAAAAGACAACAAAAGACCTAATGGATCAAAGATTCTGACTGAATTAACAATAGGAAAAATCTATCCTTTCATGAAAAGGACTGGATTTCTTAGCACTAAGAGCTCACAAAAATCCCACTCTTTCCTAAAATGGGCAAAATAAAAGTGTCTGGTGTTCATTTATATGCCGCATATGAACAAAGGCTTCACAAAACCTGTTTAAATTTAAAATAAAATTGTTTCTGAAACATATTTGCCTACTTTTTGTGGAAAGCAAGTCAACAAGCATTTATTAAGTGACTACTATGTGTCCGGCACAGTGCTAAGAATTGGGCATACAAAAAAAAGGGCAAAAACCAATGCTGCTTTCAAGTATCACACAATTTAATTGAGAAAAAATATCTGGAAAATATTTTAAAATATATAATTATTCAAGTATTTTCCATCCAACATATTCATTGAATTGCTGAAACCCCTGTAAACTCTTTCAAACTAACATAATTATGGCACCACTTATTTCAAATCTTTATCTAAATATAAAGAATTAAAATGTCTACTGATATTCAGGACACATTTATAAAATATTCTTTGAAGGCAACTTCAACATAAAATGGATTTGCATAATCATTTTCAAAAAAGCAAAACAGAAATTCATCAACATGGCAAAAATGACTACCGTTTTAAATTGTTTACCATACATTAAATTCAAGATATCTTACTTTAAGCCAAAATTTTCTAGTCATTGGGCATCCCAAAAGTCCTAGTGTAGTTTTTATCTATTAAAACTTAGCTAGAGAGCATGGAATTTAATAACCCAAACAGCATATGCCTCAGTCATTTAGAATAGGAAATGACTATTAGGGTTAAAAAACGCACCTTGTCTAGTCTGTGGGTTCTTAACATGGAAGTCTATGAACTTAAAAATATATATTTTGATAACTATTTTAATATAATTTTCCCTTTGTAATATTATACATTTAAAAATATCATTCTGAAAAGGGATCTCATAGGTTTTACCAGTCTGCTAAAAGAGGCCAATGGCACACACAAAAAGTTAAGAATCACAGGCTAGTCCAACTTCCTCATTTTACAGATGAAGAAAATGTGGCCCAAAGATCACAAAGGTGCCTACCCTTTCTCAATGGAAAGTCTGGGACTAGAACTTAGACCTCCTTTGCTTCTAGTTGAAAACACTTTCTACCATACCACAAAATTCTGCAGTCAAAAGTCCTAAATCTTTTTCAAATCTAATGTCTTCATACTCTATAGTCAATGATCCTGCATGTTCTTTAATAACCAAAACACCTCTTTAAAATCCTTATTTTTAAATGCCATATTTAGTAACTCAGCAACCTTTGTCAAAAACATTTACTGTATTAAAAGATATATAAGGGAGAAGTGAAAAAGCTTGAAACTTCCCAACTTTAAAAATAGACTAAAACCAATTTTATTTTCAAACTTTAGTTCCAACCTTTTCACACCAGTTAATGTTCAACAGACATCATGTCTGTTACACAACTATTACTAAGCTCTCAATTCCCATTTCAAGAAAAATTACATTCACAGATTGACTCAAATCTGTATCCAACAATTTAGGCTAGGAGTGGGGGAGGAGAAAAGCACTTTGGAAAGAATACTGATCATTTAATCCTTTAATATCAAATACCATCCATAAGCTCTTAAAAGTATTTCTGCAGCTATTACATTTAAAATCCCCAACAGTCCAGTATAAAGGGCTGGAGATAGGAGTAGAGAGAAAGCCTAACCTATTTCTCTTTGATTTCTGAAGGGAAAGTATAGGTTAAAGATCATCAAGTATAATTCATAAAAGCATCCTCCAGTAATGCAAATTAAGTAAAATATTTATGTATTGCAGAAATAAAACATTCTAACCATACTGCACTTCTAACAAAACGCATGCAGTTAACAGTAAAAGAGTAACTACTTTGCCGTCTATAATAGATTGCATTATAACTGGGAAACAAATTAAGGTTGTCTTGTAATTAAACTTTACAAGTATTATAATGTCAAAAACATGACATTTTATGCACCCATAAAAAACAACTCAACTTAAAAACAGTGAGAAGTGCTTTACATCCAAGCAATAGTACAGCATAATGGCTCCTCCAAGAACAAAGATCCTAGAGGATACACCTGTTGCCTTACAAAACCCCAGTCTGGGCCTGAATCATTAATAATTCATTATTCTGTCAGCTTTGTAAACAGAACTCACAAGTCCTTTTCTTTAAACAGGAAACAGATCCTACAACAGGCAACAGTGCATTTTCAAACTGAACATATGGTTCAAAAAAATTACCTACAGATGTTTCTACAAATTCTTGTAAATGCCCTAACCATTCTATGTGCTTGTCCTTAGGGCTCAATTCTCTCTCTCTCTTTTTAAAAACTTCTTTGACGAGACTTGACAAATATAGCTTCCAAGGCTTTTTTTGTGAGTGTCATTGAGAAGAAGAAAAATCAAGAGGGGAAACTCCTGACAGGGATCGGGCAGAACTTTTGGCTGGAAATTTTCTAGCTTGGAAAGTCCCCTGGCAGAAATATATTTGCAGAGTAATGATTCCGTGTTAAGCACAGATCTCAACACGCAAATCCCAGGGCCTGCAGTGTGTGGAGTGGGGAGTGCGGGGGGAAAGGGGATAGAAAGGAGAGGGGGTGATAGCAGTAGAGGTGGGGGGGGGGGGGGAAGAAGGATGCTGGGACTGGACACTGGACACAGGATGTCTGGAGCCTGCCAGAGAGACAGTTTCCAGCAGCAGACACTGTCCACACCGCCCCCCCTTCCCCTTCCACCCCACTGCCAGCACCACCCCGCCCCCTCCCCGCAATAGCGCATGCGCACCCCAGGGCTTCCCCCATTCACCCCTATGGGGATCACTACGAAACTGACGGGGGAAACATGGAAATTTCATTGAAGAAACGAGAGTGAATCGAGGAGCCGGGACTTGTGCAGCTGCCAGAACCGAGGCTGGGGGAGGGGTGGAGAGAAAAAAAGAGGAGCCACGGCGCGGGCTACCACGGGGCGCAGGGATATGAGGAGGGGGATGCAGGGGAGTCGGGGATGGGCACCAGTAACCAGACCCCAGGGCAGGGGAGTGTTTGACCCGCAAAGGCCTGGGGAGTCCGGTCAGTGACGCCCCACCACCCTCCAGCCGCGGGCGCCTCGCCCCCCGGCTTCCTGCCACCCCACACTGCCCAGTACCTGTCAGCCGGATCTTGATGCTGGAGCCGTTTCTCCGAGTCCCGGGGTTCGACATCTCCTGCCAGCAACCGGGGGAAAAGGATCCTCTACAGCCCGTCCGAGTCCGCCCCCCACCTCGGCCCTGGCCCCGGCCTTCTTCCTCCTCCTCTTCCTCCTCAAGGTTACGGGTTCGCCGTGGATGCCCGGGTCCGAGCCTCCGGGCCACAAACTCCAAACACCCGGGCAGGGTGGGTGGGGGGAAAGGGGGCGGGCCCGCCGATCAAGCCCAGAGAGGAGCAAATCTCCCACCACCCCCCACCCGCCCTCCCAACCAACCCCCAGTTGAGAGCCACCGCCGCCGCCTCCTCCTCCTCCTCCACCTCCGCCTCCTCGGAGCCCGAGACCAGCCACCGAGCGAGGGAGCGAGCGAGCGCCGCCCTCGCCGCCGCTGCCGCCGCCACCGCCTCCCGGAGCCGCGCGCGCTCCCGCTGCCGCTGCTGCCGCCGCCGCCGCGCCTCCCCTCCTTCCTCCCCGCGACGCGCGCTCCCCCAAAGGCGGTCTTCTTCTCCCTCCCCCAAGGCGCGCTCCCGCGGCCGTTCGGTTTCTCCCCTCCCGGCCCGTGCGTACGTGTTTGCGTACCCCGAACGTGAGGCGGAGACGCAACGGTCGTCCCTGACGTCTCTCCCTGAGGTAGAGGCGGGGAAGAGGCTATTTCGGCGCCATGTTGCTGGTCTCCCCGTATCCTGGAAGGGGGAGTGGGACTTCTTCCATTTTTACCGGCGCACGTGTTGAGCCTTATAAGCTGCATCTGAGAAAGTGGCAAGATCAGCCGCGAATGGCCAAAGCGCCTGTCTGGGCGCCCCGACCTTGTAAGCGGAGTCGGGAAGAATGCCACCGGGGAAGCGGAGATGACGACAATTGGGATCATTTCTATAGCGTTCCTATAGATGGAGCTGAAAGTTTGGAAGTCCTGAGTTCAAATTCAGCCTTAAGCATTTAGTAGTTGTGTGACCCTAATAAATCAATTTTGAATTAATTCTCAGCATCAGATTCCTCATCCACAATTAGGATACTTCCAGAATCCACGGAGGGGAGGGGGGATGTTGAGGATCAAGCGAGAATATTTTATAAAACGTCTGGTACACCTTAAAAAGATGCTGGTTGTAAAGAATTTCTCCCAGTGCCACCCCTCACATAAATCTTTCCCTCAGTTCCCCACCCCCAGCTCCTATTTGAGTCTTTCCTTCAAAACACCACGTGCCTTTAACACACCAAGTAAATACTAGATATGTATTGGTATCCACATCTATAATCCTCACTAATCTTGTTTTGCTTTGTTTTTTTAAGGGGAGGAGTTGCTTTCTCCACTTTTCCACTTGCCTTCTCAGTCCGGTCCTCTGACCCAGACCACCCAGATCCCATTCCAAACACTTCATTGCTCACACAGCTTCAGTGAAGTCTGAAAGTTAAACCCCTATTAGATTGCAAATTCCTTGAGGGCAAGGGCTGTATTTAATCAACCTTTCCTCTCCCCACTACCAAGCTACTATGCAGAGTGAGTGCTTCCTGGAAGGAGGAGGATTTTCCGTTGGCATTTGAGAACCCAAAGATAGGGAGTTGCCATACCTAGAATGTTTGAAAAGTATGAGATGAAACTAACAATACCCAGATAAGCCATTGTGCTGCACCTTCTACGTGTTTATCTGTGTGATTCAGGAGATGATTAGGAATTATGTATTTAGCAGATATTCTGTGAAATAGTCATTATTAGAATGGTGCTTGTTTTTCATGTTGAATACTAGGCATAATCCTGATAAGTTTTGCTGGAAGGGGAATTTCTGATAGTTTAAACTTCCTTTGGAAACAAGATATATATTAAAGAAAACAAAGCCAGTCTCTCCCCATCATGTCAGTAGTGAAATTCTAAAACTTTTGTGACCTTTTCCAACTTCATATTTCAAAAATCATTTTCTAAAGCAATTGTCCATACTAACATTTTAAAAGTATTTAATAGAATCATATTTGTTGAATGTTCATACACTTCAAAATGTTTTTTTTATAACTATCTTGTTTCTGCATTACTTACATTCCTGTTTCAACCCACTGCCTTCCTCCTGGAGAATAATTTTAAAAAAATTTTTTTAAAACTAGACAACACACCAGGTCAAAGATATACAGGTTTCCACTCCCATGATCCCCACTTCTGTTTTTGTAAGGTAAGAAGGTGGGAGGTTGGTGATTTCTCCACTTTCCCCTCTTTGCTTTTTTTTTTTTGCCCTATACTTTGACTCAGACCATCCAGATCCCATCCCACCCAGCCAGCTTAAGTGAAGGTTTGCCAGTCCTATTTCTTCTGGTGAGAAATATGATCACCAGGTTATACCCTCCTAGTCCTCCAGAGCCTTCCTCAAACCTATAGATGTAATGAACTGCTTGCTAAGAATTAGGATTGAAATTTCTTTTAAATGTTATATTTCCGCTGGAGGGGATGTGGCAAAGTTGGGACATTAATGCACTGCTGGTGGAATTGTGAATTGATCCAACCATTCTGAAGGTCAATTTGGATCTATGCCCAAAGGGCGATAAAAGACTGTTTGCCCTTTGATACAGCCATAGCACTGCTGGGTTTGTACCCCAAAGAGATAATAAGGAAAAAGACTTGTACAAGAATATTCATAGTTGTACTCTTTGTGGTGGCCAAACATTGGAAAATGAGGTGATGCCCTTCAATTGGGGAATGGCTGAACAAACTGTGGTATATGTTGGTGATGGAATACTATTGTGCTAAAAGGAATAATAAAGTGGAAGAATCCCATGGGGACTGGAACAACCTCTGGGAAATGATGCAGAACAAAAGGAGCAGAACCCAGGAGAACATTGTACACAGAGACTGATACACTGTGGTACAATCGAATGTCATGGACCTCTCTACTAGCAGCAATGCAACGATTCAGGACAATTCTGAGAGACTTATGGGAAAGAACACTATTCACATTTAGAGGAAGAACTGTGGGAGCAGAAACACAGAAGAAAACCAACTGCTTGATTACATGGATGGATGGGGATATGATTGGTGATTTGACTCTAAATGGGGTGTATGGGGTGCTCAGGGAGGAGTAATATCTTTGGTACGGAGGGCTTGTCGTGCCCTTCTAGGGCAGCTCTCCAGCCTCTGACTCCCACCTGACACCCAGCTGTCACTTGTGGCTCCCAGTAGCTGCTAGCATGCGGCAGTGGCCACATCCCGGGCAATGGCTTCGACAGGCCAGCTAAACCTTGTGAGAGTAGCCATCGGATCATAGGTGAACCAGGGCCTTGCTCACCCAGCATGTGAAGACTGCTTCGGCTGAACAGACGGAAGAAACGCAGCAAAGCACTGTGGAGTGCTTAGGGTGTGTTGGAGCACAAAGGACAACATGGCCATCCAATGCAGCTGAGGAAATCTCCAGGTGTAATGACTTTTTGTACCATTGGACCCAGGCTTCCAACGCCGAGAGAGTGGGACTGTCTCTGTGCATCGACTTTTCCACTTAAATCTCCTTCACGCACAAGTGTCTTTGTGCACACTCATAGATGAAAACGCATAAAGACAATCGTCATCCTCGGTTACCAAGAGACTACTACTAGATCATCCTAGTGCATGGAAATAGGTTCTGATCAAAGACACATGTAAAACCCAGTGGAATTGCGCCTTAGCTACAGAAAGGGTGGGGGGAGGGAGGGAAGGAAAGAATATGATTCTTGTAACCAAGGAATAATGTTCTAAATTGACTAAATAAAATTTTCAATAAATGAATGAATGAATGAATGTTATATTCCCTAGTATTGTGCTCAAAGGAATAATGAACTGGAGGAATTCCATGGGAACTGGAACGACCTCCAGGAATTGATGCAGAGTGAGAGGAGCAGAACCAGGAGAACATTGTACCCAGAGACCGATACACTGTGGTACAATCAAATGTAATGGACTTCTCTATTAGCAGCAATGCAATGATTCAGGACAATTCTGAGGGACTTATGAGAAAGAACAATAACCACATTCAGAGAAAGAACTGTAGGAACAGAAATGCAGAAGAAAAACAACTGTTTGATCACATGGGTCTATGGGGATATAATTGAGGATGTAGACCCTAAATGATTACCCTAGTGCAAATATCAGTAATATGGAAATAGGTTTTGATCAATGACACATGTAGAACCCAATGGAGTTGTGCATCAGCTATGGGAGGGGGTGGGCGGAGGGGAGGGAAAGAACATGAATCTTGTAACCATGAATAAATAAATAAATGAAAGAGCGAATGAATGATTGAATAAATACCTCCCAAAATGTTATATTCCCCAAGAAGAGTGTGAGCTCCTTGACAGCAGAGATAGTGTTGATTTTTCTCTTTTTATCCTCAGTATTTAGCCCAGCCCTTAGGCTAAGTAATAAACAAAAGTACCTTTTCCAAAATCTGACTCGAATTATAATGTTTCAGGATGAAATTCAAGGCTTATTCTATTCCTTTATGTTCAACAAGCAGGTGAAGTAGAATAATTGGTGAGAGTGAAAATCCAGGTTCAGATTCTGCTGCTGGCAATAGTTGGCAAATAATAAATACTTTTTCATTCATTCATTGGGGCTAGACTCCAGCATTGTAATTTCACAGCATTTTGTCTTAGTTGCTTTTTTTTTTTCTGTTGTTCCTTTTATTTTTCCCTTTAAATTGTACTCATGGGGCCTTCTAGGTAGCACAGTGGATAGAGGACTAGGCCTGAAATCAGGGGTCTGGGTTCAAATCTAGTCTCAGATACTTCCTGGCTCTGTGATCCTGGGCAAGTCACTTAACTCTGTTTGCCAAGCTCTTACAACTCTTCAGTTTTAGAACTGATTCTAAAAAAGTAAAGTCTTTTTTTAAAAATCGTAATTGTGTATATTGTCTACTTCCTTTACTCTTCATCAGTTTTTCTTCTCATATTTTCATCATATTTATTCTTTTTTTTTTCAAATAAATTTTTATTGATAACTTTGTTTTTATATCACCTATATTTTCCAAGACATGGCTCCCTTCTCTCCTTCCTAAAGAGCTATTATGATATGATATAGTTATGAGAATATCTAAGAATACTATTGTGGGGGCAAATTAGTACAGCAAAACTAACCAACATCTTGGCAAAAATCTGATAGTCTATATAATGTTCTTCTTGTGTGATCCCCCACTTATGCAAAGAACAGCAAATGGTACATTCTTATGTCTCATCTTTGAATACAAGGTTGGTCATTTCTATTACACAGCCTTCAGTTCTGCTTTTGTTTTGTTACAAGCTGTAGTCACTTTATATATTGTTTTCCTAATTCTGCTTCTAATCATCATCAGTTCTTATGTCTTATATGAACTTATATTATGAACATCAATTTATATGTCTTCCTATGCTTCTCTCATCTTTTTTGCTGCTTACAGCATAGTAATATTGAATTACCATCATGTACCATGGTTTGGTTAGCTTTTCCCCAATGCATGAGCATCTACTTTGTTTTCATTTCTTTGCTATTACAAAAAATGAGGCTAATATCTAGGAATGCTATATAGACAATATTCCCTTGATCTTCCACCAGTTCAGTAACCCTATCAAAAAAGGAAATGAGGTTACTCTGACATGATCTGTTCTTGATGAAACCATGCTATTTATGAAAGGGATGTCTTAAAAATTCTCAGTGTGTTCCAGGCGTTCTGGAGCTCATAGTAATTGACATTTTTTTAAAGCTTGGCATTTTTATAGTGCTGTGAGTTTTTACAACAGATATTAGATTATTTCATTTGAGTCTCACAGCAATCCTATGAGATATACACTAAAGTTATTACCCCTATTTTACAGATGAGGAAATAGACTTGGGTTAAGTGACTTAGTTATGTTCACAAAGCTGAGTATCAGAAATGGGTTTGAAATTCAAGACTTCTAGATTCCGTCTTAACACACAATCCATTAAACCACAATGCCACTCAGAGACTTATGGGATCTAGATCAGTGTTGGCGAACCTAAGGCATGTGTGCCAGAGCAGGCTGGAGGAGGCTGCTCCCTTCCCCTCTCTACAAGTGCCTGAAAACATTTCTCACATGACCAGCTCCTCTGCCCAGCAGCCCTATGGGAGTGCTTCCTTCCTCCTCTGTCTGGGGTAAGGTGTAGTAGGTGAGGGTTTGGACACTCAGTCTCTAAAAGGTTCGCCATCAGTGATCTAGATGGATCCAGATCTTCAGTTTGATTTCTTCCCCTTCATTTTAAAGCAAGGACAGTGGGGTCCATAGAAGTTAGATTCCTTATTCATTATCACATAGCTGATAAGTAGTAGAAGGAGAATTTGAAACCAAACTCCCAGTCTCCCTAATTATTCTACCTACCTATCTACCCATCATCTAACTACCTGTTGAACCATAAAGGAATCAAGCCTTGGATTTCATCCTGAAATCCCCAAAATGTCATCATTTGAGTGGGCAGATTTTGGAAAGGGTTAATAGTTATAAATGGAAAGGGTAAAAAAAATGCCTAGTTTCCTTTAAAACTTGGCTCAAGTGCTGCTTTCCATATGATGCCTTTACTAAGCATCTTGAGGGTAGAGACTTTTAATTTTTCTTGTTATTGACTAAATAGGTGCTTAATAAATGCTTGTTGGTTGACTGACTGGTAAACAGAATATTGATGTAGATTTTAAATCATCTGATTGAACCCTTTCATTTTGACACATTGAAGCAAATGAATAAGTTAAAATATACCTCCTGACTGAAAGACACTTTCACTAAAGAAATATTTGTATCCATTCTCTCCATCTCTTTCTATTTCTAATATTCCAGGTCATAGCAAGTTCTCATACAAAGACAACATGAAAAATATGGAAATAATAACAGAAAAAGCTGAATTCATTCAGTTTATTTTTACCCATACCTTCAGCACATGTACAAGGGCATCAAATAATCTCCATGCCATATATTATCACATCTAAGGGCTTGATGGAATATGCTGTCTTGTAGCTACATACTCTGGACAATAACCCTCACCATGTGTTAAAGCACTTGAAAGTCATGCTCATAATGCACTCATGTATACTTTTCTCTGGACTTTTCTGACACTACTCTTTTGTGATTCTCCTAATGAACCACTACTCTGCCTCCTTTCTTAATCTGTCATCTATATCAAGCACACTAACTGGGTTCTGTCCTTCAAGACTCTATCCAAAACTCCCTTTTCTCTTTACACTTTCTCCCTTGATGACCTAATCATTTCCTTTGGCTTTAATTATAATCTGCATAAAGAATAAAGATGCATTTATTAAGCACTTACTATGTACAAAGCTTTCTGTAAGCACTGTGGATATAAATAGAAAAGCAAGGCAATCTCTATTTTTTTTTTAAGTAAAAAGAGATTTATTACTAATGTTGCATTTTTGGCAAACAAGACAGCATGAGTGGAGCAACCTGGGAGGTTGCTCTCCGAATGCCTCAATTGTGGGGTTTTTATATTCAATGAAGACTTGACTCTGGGGAAGAGGTTGGGGAGGAGTTTTCCCTGAAGGCATGGGGATGGTTCTCATGATTTGGATCAATGGGACAATCAAAGGAGGATAATCCTCTCAGGGTCAGATGTTTTGGGTTGAGAGTCAGAGGGTGTAAGGGAGCAAAGGAATTTCCCTGATAATAGTTTGTCTGAGTTTCTGGGGGTACAATGCCCATGACATCTCCCCCCTCTCCAAATAACTAATGGAAAAGGGGCAATGGTCTCAGTATTCTGTAGCTTCTTTAGAGCTGAGAATGGTTGTAGAGCTGTTCCTGTCTATTGTCAGGAGAGTGAGAGGTATTGGCTATAGGCAATGTCCAGGGCTTCAGATTGGGAAGGGTTGTAATGTCATCTCAGTGACTCCAATGGGAGCTTTCACCCTACAAGCAACTAGAGAAGAGACAAGGTTACAAATCAGAGAATTATCTGTCCAGCTGGCTGGACATGCATGATTAAAAAAACAGGAAAAGACAGAAAGTATAAGAAAAGGATAGTCATGACTAGAGCAAGAGAGATTTGAAATAACAAGGAGGAAGGGGGTGGATAGAATGACTGGATAGGGTTCCTCCCATTGAGGTATTAGCTGGTTTGATCCACTCCATGTTTTCTGGTATACCCAATTTCCTGTTCAGGCTGGGTGGAGGGATTCTTCTTTATCCTCTCTTGAGGGCTTGTGAAGGATATGATTATTGTATTCTCTCAGAACCTTGTAGATTGGGCCAAGTTGCTTAGAAAACCCAACAAGGCTGTGGATTTCTGTATTTGAGAAGCTGTGTCCTCATGGATGATCTAGGGTAGCCATACACGTTGGGCACCAGATGTCATGGGGTGGCAATATGTACCCCTGAGGTTCAGGAAGAATACCTTTTGCAAGAATGCAAGACTCAGGGGGCAGCTGGGTAGCTCAGTGGATTGAGAGCTAGGCCTAGAGATGGGAGGTCCTAGGTTCAAATCTGGCCTCAGCCACTTCCTAGTTGTGTGACCCTGGGCAAGTCACTTGACCCCCATTGCCTAGCCCTTACCACTCTTCTGCCTTGGAGCCAATACACAGTATTGGCTCCAAGACAGAAGGTAAGGGTTTAAAAAAAAAAAAGAATGCAAGACTCCAAACTTAACTTAAAAGTAAAGAGAGATTTATTAGTAATGTTGCATTTTTGGCAAGTAAGACAACATGAGTGGAACAACCTGGGAGGTTGCTCTGGAAATCTCTATTCTTAAGGAGTTCATATTCTAATGTGAAAAACAACATATATTGAAGGTTTCAACTACAAAGGTCCTCTGGTCCCTAAGGGGCAGTGGTGAAGTAGATGGTAATTTATATTCTTTCATTAACTTATTGCTAATCACATCCATTTTTTATCATAAACCAATTCAACAGTGCCAAGAACTTTGATGTCAAAAACTTTATTTTGTGGGGTTTTCAGTAGCTCTGGATGCTGTGGAGGAAGGGGGCTCTAGCACCCACAGAAGCAGTTGCCAAAAATTAACATCCGCACAAGTCTGGCTTCCTGGGATTATGGTTTAGGGGTGCTGGGCTGGAAACAGAACTAATGGTATTGGGGTGGGAGATGGTGCCACTCCCAGTGCTTATCTACCTTACAGTATGAGTTGGTTGGCAGTTAGTATTAAAATAGGCAAGGTCTATGTTGTCTATGCTGATGATTCATAGATTTACATATCCACCCCTAGTCTCTCCCCAGAGTTTCAATTCTGCATCACCAATTGACAATTGGACATTGCAAACTGGATGATCCAGAGATATTTCAAACTCCAAATGTCCAAATTTTTCACATTTTTATGTCTTCTCTCTACTCATAAACTCACCAGCTTAGTTCAGAGCCTAGAGTATTACAAATATCTCTAAATTAGCCTACCTACCTCAAGTGTTTTCCCACTCTAGTCTACCTACACATTGCTGCCCAAGGAATTTTCCTTAAATGTAGAGCTGAACCTGTGTCTTCCCTGCTGAGTTAGCTTCAGTGACTGTCTGTTGCCTCCAGGACAAAATATATGGCAAGCTTTTAGAGCTTTTCACAACCTAATCCCAATTTACCTGACCAGCCTTAAAGAATATTCTTCTCCACAAAGTTTGTGTTCAGGCAAACTGCTGTTCTTACTGCTATTTCTCCATAGCACTCATTTCCTATCTTTGTGCCTTTTCAGTGAACTGAATGTATTCCACCTACATTTGCTTTACTTTCCTTTAAAATTTAGCTCAAGTGTTCCTTTCCATATGATGCCATTCCTAAGCCTGCCTCAAATCACCTCATGGACACATTGTCTCTTCCTGCATGGACTGTAAACAACTTGAAAGTAGAGATTGTTTCTGGTTTTGCTGTTCTAGACCAAGTAGGTGCTTAATAAATGCTTATTGGTTGACTGATTGACTGGTAGACAATACCTACAGATATAGGATTTACATCTTGACATTACCTGACTAAACCCCTTCATTTTGATACATGAGGCAACAAAGGCCCAGAGACACTAAATAATTTAAGGTCACTCAGGAAAGGAAGTGGCAGTGCTAGGATTCTAAACTAGGTACCTTGATTGAAAATCCATTTCATTTTCTACTACAACATAGTCCTCTTCCCTAGGATGTTTCTTTAATTTTTTTTTAAACCCTTACCTTCCATCTTAAAGTCAATACTATGTAGTAGCTCTAAGGCAGAAGAGTGGTAAGGGCTAGGCAATGGGGGTCAAGTGACTTGCCCAGGGTCACACAGCTAGGAAGTGTCTGAGGCCAGATCTGAATCTAAGACCTCCCATCTCTAGGCCTGAATCAATCCACTGAGCCACCCATTTGCCCCAGGATGTTTCTTTTAGATACTCTTGCCATATACTATTTTTTTCTAAACAAGCACTTTAATATTCTCATCTATAAAATATACGTGTAATATATATATTCTTCATCTATAAAATACATGTCATATAGATATATATTCCCTATCTATAAAATTTGAGGATTGGACTATATCAGCGATGTCAAATTCAAATAGAAACTTGAGCCACTGAATGGCACATCAGGAAAACCACATATTAACATGGTCTGTGTTCTATTGTATTTTTATTTACTTTGTTAAATATCTCCCAATTACATTTTAATTTGGTTCAACTGTATTCAGGAATGTTGCATGCCAAATGCTCCTGTGTGTTTGACACCTCTGGACTAGATGATGTCTATGGTCCTTTCCAGCTCTAAAAATGTCTAATTCTAGTGAGCACATTCTAAAGGTAGGAACTTTAGGAGTTTTCGAATATTTTTAGTCTGGATACTTGAAACAGCAACTTGAAGTCTAGACTCTCTAGTACTTGAATTCTCAAGAAGTCTGTATTTTTTCTCTTTTGATGTTGTCAGGGCTTCGCCCTCTCCAACTATCCAAGAAGCCTCTGTCTTGAATTTCAATCAACTATTACCTGCAGTAAAAGCTAAAGTCCTCTCCCAAAGTCATCTTACTAGCCTATTTCTTGGTTCCTAGCATTTTTCTTTCAATATTTTCTTACCTACATGAATACCTGACTTTATCTCTTATTCTCTCAAACCCAGAACAGTGCTGTTTATTTTATTTTTATTTTATCCATCATTTAGGACCATAACTTCAGAGCTAAAAGAAACCTGAGAAGTCATTGAGCCCAATGTCCTCATTTCATATATGAGGACACTGAAGTCCAAAGAGATTCCCTCAGGATCATTAGCTAGTTAAGTGTCTTTGGTGGAATAGATTTAATATATACATGGAGAACTTTTATAACTATATTGATCTTTGATGGGGCGATAAAGTTAAAAATACTAAATTTAATTATAATTAGGAATATATCTGCCAAAATTACCATGAAATATACAAGAGTGAATGGTTCTACTGAGAGAGAAATTTCTCTCTTTTTGGTCAAATTAAGAGACTTCAAAGTGAATATCAAGGGAGAGCAAGCTAATGGCTTTGTTCCTCTAAATGTATCACTTCAAAGAGAATTCCTTCAGATCCTTGTAAGAAAAGATTCAGGGAAGAAGCCGACATGATTGAAGTGCTAGTTTCTTTATGTGTTGACTTCTTCCCAGAGTTTTTCTCTCTCCTTTCAGGAAGGAAAAGAGAGCCTGGAAATATGTATCTTCTCTGTTGAAGTTAGAAGCCAGAAAACTAGAATCTCTCTCAAGTTCTCATCAATTCTACTTCTCATCCTGGCTGGAGACCCAAACAATCATTCTCTACCTTTGAGAATAGTCCCATGCAAATAACTTTGTGAGCCAAGAATTACAGTTTCTAAAATTAAAAACTGTACCAAGACTTTTGCAACTATGTCTCATTCTCTATATTGAGTCCATTGTCTTTTGGATGCATAGTGCTTCATTGTTGGGCTTGTGGAATCATGGTTGGTCATTGCAATGATCAGAGTTGTAAGTCTTTCAAAATTGCTCATTTTTCTAATAGTTATTTTATAAATTATCTTGGTTTTGCTCACTTTACTTTATATCAGTTCATAGACGTAGACCAAGATTTTTATCTTCATATAATTTGGAGCTAGAAGACAGAATCCTTAGAGATCTTCTAGCTAACCTCTCATTTAATGCATGAAGAAATGCAACACTAAAGAAATTTAAGAGGGTCAGGTAGGTGACTCAGTGGATTAGAGCACCAGACCTGGAGATGGGAAGTCCTAGGTTCAAATCTTGCCTCAGCTACGTGACTTGTGAAATACATAAAAGTAAACTTCCCTTTTGGGGGGCAAGTTCCTTAACCCCAATTGCCTAGACCTTACTGCTCTTCTATCTTGAACTCTAAGACCAGAAGGTAAAAAAGTTTAAGGGACTTGCATAGGATCACCTGGGTAGTAAGTAGCACTCCAGTACTCTAGGTGCTCCATAGCTGTGTGACCTTAGGGTAGGATACAGCCCTTCTGGCCTTCACCTGCCTCCTCCATAAAATGGAAATATCTTGCCCAAAGACAGAGAAACAGTCCCACTGATATCTTGACTATTGCTATCAGTGTGAGAACCATGCTGCCATGAATCAAGAAAGAGCTGTAACATTATTAGCTGTGGAATGGTTTCAAGGTCTTTCTTTCTACTGTACTTGAAAACCTCACTATTTGCTGGAGGTGAGCCAGATAGTAAAGAATAGGAAAGCGGAGCTGAAGGCAGCAATGGCAAAAGGAGGAGCCCTATAGCCTGTTGGGAGTGGAGGACAGACACAGTGGAATATTGACTGTAGAAGAGTTGCCAGCAAAAGAGCATTTCCCGAATTGCTGGGTGTCTCTCTACCCAGAGTTGTATATTATGCCACTGGGCCTTGAAAGAGAAGGGATTTTTCTAGAGTAACTCTTGAAATTCTCTGGTTTGGAAGTGAGTCTTCTGTGTGCCCTTTACTGCATTTATTATAAAGGAAGCTAGTGGCTCCAGTTACTGAGACTGAGGGGCTCCCGAAGTGTCTTCTAGGCTTCCTGATCAGGAAGGCGTGTGAGGCAAGGGTTATTTGGTATTATTTTTAATGCAGATTTTAAATTTCTGTAATTTGCCTTGCCCAAATTGATATTTAAATTGGTTTGTGTTCATATTGTGTTATCTGGAATAAGTGCTAACTCCATGTATGTTGAATGGAATTCTGGGTTGGCATATAGCCTTTGTGCCAGAGCAAGCAGTCCAGTAATACAACAGAGGAAGCTAGTTGATAATTAAGAATAATCCATTAACTATTAACTTACAAAGCAGGTAGGTAATCTATGCATGGATAATCAAAAATGGATGAGAAAATACTCACATGTAGAATATATTTTCCACAAGCAAGGAGGTGACCTAATTCCCCAGCCTGGCTATTGTATTGACCTGGAAACACTGCTTTATGCACACTGTATTTAAATTGAAATCATCTGTTCTTTTCTGATGAGAACCAGCATGGCTGTCTTCTATGCACATTTTTTAATCTTGCCCCGGTTGTACAGAAATAGAAACAAGGGCAGATAAATGTGCCAAAGATTTTCTAAATACAGAGGATAGGATAGTGGCTGAATCTCATTATTTAAAAGCATGAATCTAAACAAATTAAGTTAATCCAGGGTCTAATAGCAGCTGGTTTGTGTGGGGTGAAGATATGTAATAATTAGTTACTACTTCTGTGTTCCTTGTCATCAGCTCTCTTGAGGAAGTATTTACAAGGACTGGCATTTCAAATTCGTGTATATGATTTTATTAGGTGCATCTTCTAGCACAAGTGATTAGCTATTAGATTCACCGGGTACCTTCATGTAGCCATTTGCACACTGCTTCAGTCACTCACACCTTCTTGTTCATATTCCTTCCAGGCACCGTATTTTTTAGGGCACTGTTCTGTTCATTACTATTATATTGAAGTGAAAATGTAGCTTTCCCTAATCTCCTGAAGAACGTGGCTCAAGTGCCACCTTCTTCATCTTCTTTTTAAAATATAGCCCTTTCCTTCTGTCTTAGTATCAATTCTAAGAGAGAATAGTGGCAAGGGCTAAGCAATCAAGGTTAAGTGACTTGCTCAGAGTCTTATACCTAGGAAGTATTAGGGGAAAAAATTGAACCCAGGTCCTCTTGCCTTCAGACCTGGTATTCTATCCACAGAGGTGCCTAGCTGCCCCCAAGTGCCACCTTCTACTCCAGCTCTTTCCTGATATTCCAACCTGCTGGTGCCCTGTCCAGCCGAACCCCTTTGAGTCTACTGTATCTATATTTATTTAGACTCTACTCAAATATAAACTCCTTGAGGACAAGGGCTGTTTCCCTTCTGTTTCTGTATCTCTACCACTTAACATGTCTATCACACAGAAGGTGCTTAATAAATGCTTATTGACTAGTTGATATCTATAACACCAATTCATCCTCCTGGTGCTGTGTTGTTATCACTTCACAAGTATTCTCTCAGGAAGATTTACAAAGCATTTAAAGTTGGGGGTTTTTGTTTTGTTTTTTGGTTAGCAAATCTCTAAAGAAATTATTGATAAATAATAATAGAAATAATAAAAATCCTGGCATGTACACTCACATAAATGAACTTGAGACTAACTTGGACGGACACATTCATTTTTAGTAAACCTTTGATTTTTAAAAGGCTTGCACCATTCTCCTTTCTCTACAGGCTGCATATTTTTCCTCTGTTCATTTCCATCTCCAGGTTGTCACTTAGAGGTATAATCATTCTAGACACTGCAATCTGTTCACAGAGAAAGGCCTGTGATGTCTTAACTAAGCACAGTGCCAATGCTTCAGTGGCTCTCTAGAGAACATGGGATTCTATTGGACTAAATGGGAAAACAGCTTTATTGTCACTAGGGAAAGACTCTGACAACCGAAAGGAGAGACATCTTTTTTTTTCAATGTTACCTCTTATGTTTTGGAGTTAGATTCTCTACTCTTTGGCTAAAGCTGAGAAAAGACAATTAAAAACAAATTCCACAGTCCAATTGAACCCACTAATAAGGGCAGGCATGCTATTGGAGATTTGAAGGTCACGGAATAGGGCCTTGGCCCTAAATAATTCATGCTACTGGATGAAATATTTTAGTCATAGTGGGCTGGTCAAAGGAAAGTGCTCACATTGAGGAGAAGGTGGGGCTTCCTCAGCATATCCTAGCCAGGTTCTAGGATCTCTTTCTGGCTAACGCATCCCTATCTTAAGAAGCCTCCATTCTCTTCAGCAAATTCTTGGTAGGCCTAAGTCTGGTTTGGACGTCTGGAGAGAGTGTTTGGAGAGGAAGCCTGAGCATCATTAAGGTTCCAGTTATCTGGGAAACTTGGCTACTCTCAGCAATGCAATGATCGGGAAAGTTCTGGAAAGACCTATGACAGGAATGCTCTCCACCTCCAGGGAAAGAACTCTTGGAGTCCGACTGGCAGAGCCTCTTTCCCATCAGTGTATTTAGGGTTTGGGTTTTGCACGAGTGTGCCCTTACACACAATGACCAATACGGAAGTATGTTTACATGATTAAAAGATTCAAGTTATAAAAGATCCTGACCAAGGTCTGGTCTTTCTTATAGCATTTGGAAGAAGGAACTCGAGCATGTTTGAGGGAAGTGCTATTTTTCTAGAAACAGAAGAAAGGAAAGTTGCCACTAGACAGACCGATGCCTCAGGTTGAAGGACTGACTCAGGCTGTGGATAAAGACCAGCCCTGTAACACTAATTAAGCCAGCAGATTTATGCCTGTAGGTGGCCTGCTGCCTACAGTCATGCCCTAGGGAGAGTGAAGAGGAATGCTCTTATTTAAGACCGCAGGTTGAAATTACTGGGTCAGATTTGCTTCTTATTTAACTCTGTGCAAGAACTCCCATAAAATATGATCACAGATAATAGCCTGGCTTTTTCTGTTCACATAAACACATTTACTTTTCTTCACCTTTCCTTAAAATGATCAACCCTCCACAGACTATTTGAACAATGACAAGATTTCCTTTTTTTGAAATGCATGGAGATTAAAAAATCAGACACTTAAAAAAGAGAAAAGATGAAGCTCAATGCCATCATAATTCCTTATTACTTTAATTTATAAAGGCTCACCATCTTATCAGCAATCCCATTTGGTCTGTATATTTCAGACTACACAAACCCAAGGATGTACTATAACTTTCTTTTACCTAAGTTCATAAGTCAGAGGATTCTATAAATTATGCAGTTTCCATCATTTTAAAATGCTATGGGGGCAGCTGGGTAGCTCAGTGGATTGAGAGCCAGGCCTAGAGACGGGAGGTCCTGGGTTCAAATCTGGTCTCAGACACTTCCCAGTTGTGTGACCCTGGGCAAGTCACTTGACCCCCATTGCCTAGCCCTTACCACTCTTCTGCCTTGGAGTCAGTACAAAGTATTGACTTCAAGCCGGAAGGTAAGGGTTTAAAAACAAACAAGCAAATAAATAAATGAAATAAAATGAAATGCTATGACTTTATGAATATGAAGATTCCCTCTCCCAATGCAGATTGTAATTTTCTAATACCTTTAAATTATTTTTATAAATTGTCATGCCTGAAAAAAAATCATAACCTTCTGAGAAGTCTTTCCAAACTTCTCTAGACTGCTTCTCAAATAACAGATGCATTCAGTCACTGGGTCCATGCTAGAAATCTGTGCAGATGGGGCATGGCTACACAGTGTGGTACATGAATATAATGGACTATTATTGGGCAATAAGAAATGACAAATATGATGAATATAGGGAAGCCTGACTTACTTGACCTGATGGAAAAATAAGTAGAGAGCTAAGAAAACAACATACACAATCACTACAGCAAAGCAAATGGAAATCACCACAAAGCAACCTGAAATGGATACTGCAAAATTACAAAAAACAAGCATGTCTCAGAAAATGAGATATGAGAAAACACTTTCCTCTACTCCTCTGCAGAGGTAGAAGGTAATAATTGTAGAACACTGAATGCATTTTCAGATTTTTTTGATGCATTGAGTAGTTTTGCTGATTTGCATTTTCCCATCTTCCTCTAAAAAAAAAAAAAGATTTATCTGTAATCCCTTATCCCTTGAATTTAGAAGATCTGACCATTTTATCAGCAAACCCATTTGATTTGTATAATTTCAGGCTATACATCCAAGGATGTACTAAAACTTTTTCTTTTACCTTCTGTCTTAGAGCCAATACTGTGTTTCTGTTCTAAGGCAGAAGAGCAGTAAGGGCTAGGTTATGACTTGCCAAGGGTCACACAACTAAGAAATGTCTGAGATATGAATCAAGGACCTCCCATTTCCAGGCCTGGTTCTTTATCTATTGAGCCACCCATCTGCCTCCTAAAAATATCTCTTTATATGCGATAGGTTTCTGGGAGGAGGAATACAGAGAAGGAATTCTCTGCTACCTCAAAAACTACTAGGATGATTCTTTGGATATATAGTGTCTTTGACCCCCTTGGGGGTTATATGACTACTAGTGTTCATTCTTTTTTGAAGTAGCCCTCTAGTCAATACAAAATATAGGAGTAGTTGGGTGGCAGTACAGTGCACTGGGCTTGGAAATAGGAAGACTCATCTTGATGAGTTTAATAACTATCTGATCCTGGGCAAGTCACTTAACTCTGCCTCAGTTCCTTCACTTTAAATTCACAAATTAAATTGAACAGAAGGAAATGGCAAATGATTCCAGTAGCTTTGCTAATAAAACTTCAAATAGGATCATGAAGAGTTGGACATGCCTGAAAAATGACTGTCAATCTAAAATCCTTCTTTGGGATATAGAAAGTCAAAACATCAAATCTATTTTGTTTGTAAAGAAGTCTTTTTAAGTTGGTGAAACCAGTCAGAGCTTTCATTCCATTGGCATCACAGCATAGGACCCATGGTCACCTCCATACCTCAGTGAGGCATAATAATAGAACCACACTGTGAATATGACCAAAATATGACCAAAGCCTAGGCAGAGCAGTTCATCATAACCAATTGAGTCACCATCTTCTGATAGCTCTTGGCAGTCAAGATAGGGCTTGAGGTCGCATGTGAGAAGTGTATGGTTGGAGGCAGCTAGTGGATAGAATGCCAGGCCTAGAGTCAGGAGGACCTGGATTCAAATCTGGCCTCAGATACTTCCTAGCTGTGTGACCCTGAGCAAGTCACTTAACCCCGTTTGCCTAACCCTTATCACGCTTCTGTTTTGAAATCGATATTTAGTATCTATTCTAAGACTCAAAGTAAGAGTTAAAAAAAAAAGAATTGTGCAAGTTTTCTTCTCATAAATCTATACTCCAGATGTTAAAGGAGATTGTAGGTACTCTTCCTATTATCAATTGCACTGCTGATGCAGGAAAATGACCAACACTTCTTTTTGTACATAGACTAAGACAATAGAAAAGAAGCCTTAAAATGTTTTTTTTTTCTTTTCGTATAAGTATTTTCAAACTACCAATGTGATTTCATTTTGTAATTTTGTAAGGAATGGTGGGAGAGAAAATATGGAGGGAAAGTCTACAAAAGCATGTAGAAAGAGGAGTTAAGGCAATTGAAGTTGACAGCAACATCTGAGTATTTAACCTTTTGGCCATATTTTCAGTCTAAGGAGAAGTTTTTTCTTTCAATGGAAAAATCTTTTCTCAGCTTACAATCTAAAACAAAAAGGATCTGCTATCTATTAATTTTTTTCAAGAAGTGAAATTTTAAGTAGGATGGAATTTGGTATTTCGAGGCCCAAATAAATACCAGCAGTTACACTTCAGATTTTCTACTGGGAAAGCACAAATTTTATCCTAGATGTGCTATAGATGTACACATACATACCTGCCAAAAGAAAAGGATGTTTTTCCTCTTACAATTGCTAACAGTAATGAAAACCAACTTACTGTGAGGCTAGAAACTACAGACATGAACAAAATAAATCTTTGAACAAGTTGTGGTTTTGGTGGTGTATTAAGTAACTTAGAATAATAAAAACATAGAGTTGGAAGGGATTTTAGAGGTCATCTAATCCAAACTCCCACTCCATGCCGGAGTCTTTTCTTTGACACCCTTGACAGATGGTAATCCAGTGTTTGCTTTAACATTTCTGTTGAAAGGGAGCTCATTGCACCACAATACAATCCATTACTCCTCCACTTTTATGACAAAGTTTTATTGATAAATTCAGCTTTTACATTGTATTCATTTCCAAATATTCTCCCATCCCACAGTCTATCACTTTTTTTTTTTAAACCCTTACCTTCCGTCTTGGAGTCAATACTGGGTATTGGTTCCAAGGCAGAAGAGTGGTAAGGGCTAGGCAATGGGGGTCAAGTGACTTGCCCAGGGTCACACAACTGGGAAGTGTCTGAGGCCAGATTTGAACCTAGGACCTCCCATCTCTAGGCCTGGCTCTCAATCCACTGAGCTACCCAGCTGCCCCCCCACAGTCTATCACTTTTAGCAAAAATAAAAACTAATAATTTGTGTACATCTATCTCCAGAGAAAGAACTGATAAATAGAAACAAGTGAGACACGGTTTTATATATAACATATATATTTTGTCAAATGATGCCTTTTCTAGTATGGGGAGGGAGATGCCTTGGTATTTTAATGTAACAAATAAATGAATAAAGTTAAAAAGGAAAAAAAATAATCGATACACTCATCAGTTTTAACAGCATACGTAACATTCTGCACTCATAGTCCCCCATTTTTTTGGTCCTGGATAGTGTGATTTTATTGGTGGTACACAACATAGGACTCAATGAATCTCCCTCCTCCTACAAGAGTGCCTTGCGGCAAGAACTGTGAAGAAGGCATGAGAGCCCTAGTCTAGGGAAGTAGGTTAAGGATATGGGATACCCAGTAGTGGAGCTCCTCGTTTGGCTCCAGATGAAGATCTATTCCTTTCTACTTTAATCCTTGGAGGCCATGTAGACAATGAGGTTTGCTATATTGTTGCTGTAACTATAATTATTGCCAATAAGCTTGAAAAGATACTCATTGAGGACACCACCAGAGCCGGTATCAAAGGTAGAAGAGTAGGTGGTGTTCTCATAGCATACTACCTGGTCCTCTGTTTAGACCAAGATGCCTTTCAAGTGTCCTTCTGATGCTTGCTTCACCCATCTCTTGACATCATCATAAGTGGCAGGTTTCTTGACAGAAGGCTAAGCCTATGAGTTTCCCGTTCAGTTCAGGGCTGACCTCTTACACAGCCCTAGCAGCATCAAGGAAAACAGGGATGATATTTTGGATGGCACCATTGCTCATCACACCTTGCCAGAGAGGCCATCTACTGTTTTCTGGGTAACAGTAATGGCATGGATTGTGGTCCTGGGTCCTTCCACAATGCAAAAGTTGTCATGAATGATCTTGGTCAGGGAGCCAAGAAGTTAGTAATGCAGGGGCCATTACTGACAATTTTAAGGGAATTATCGTTGTTCACTCCCATGGAGAACAAAGGGGCATCAGCAGGGATAATGGCATACTTAGCTCCACTCTTTGGTTAAGTCCCAAGCTTTTCCATGGTAGTAAAGATACCAATAGACTATACTGCTTGCTCAACTCCAACATCTTCCCACTTAATATTGGAGGGATCATGCCCTGGGAAGATAGTAATGGCTTTTCCATTGATTCCTCTCTTTCCATTCTCAGCCTTGAACTTGCCATGGGTGGAATCATATTGGAACATAGGAACCATGGAGTTGAGGTCAATGAAGGGGTTATTGATGGCCACAATATACCCTCTGCCTGAGCCAAATGCAGCTCCGTTCACTAGTCACCCAGTATGGACAAATCCGTTAACTGACCTTCACCTTATTGTCTCAAGGGCTCACCTACAAGAGCAGACCCTGGCTGAGTTTGGGAAAAGAGCTGAGAGCCAGTCTCTGACTTTCAACAAAATGGTGACCACAGAGGAACATTTTTTTGAATTTGCTCTGGAGCCAAGCTTGGTCATCATATAGCTTTGTTTTATTTTATTATTATTATTTCAGACCCTTACTTTCTGTCTTAGTATCATTTCTAAAACAGAAGAGTAGCAAGGGCTAGGCAACTAGGATTAAGTGACTTGACCACAGTCACACAGTTAGAAAATACCTGAGGTCAAATTTGAACTCAGGACCTCCTGACTCTAAACCTAGTGTCCTATCCATTGTATTACCTAGTTGCCCCTTAGTTTATTGTTATTTTTTTTCTATTTATGTTGCTATAGTATAGTTTTCCTGATTCTACTTCCTTCATCAGTTCACATCCTCCCTTGTTTCTGGGAATTTCTCATATTTATCATTTCTTACTGTGTGAAAATATTCCACTACCTTTATGTATTACAATCTGTTTAACCATTCCCCAATCTGTGGACCCCCATTTTTGTTTCCAGTTCTTTGTTATCATAAAAAGTATTAGTCTGACTCGTTTTCTTATAAATGGGACTTTTCCTTCTGCCTTTGACCTCCTTAGGTCATAATGACTAATAGTGGCCATTCTCTTTCTAAGTAGCTCTGATCAGTGTAAACTTCTTCTGTGTGGAAGCCCACTTACTTCATTCTGAAAAGCAGAGCTTTTACCAATTTACACCTTTCCCAGTCTTTATAATCAAGAAGCAGCATGTGTAAAAATAGGAAGGCCTAGGTTCAAATCTTGTCTCATCCATTCCTAGTCTGGGTGACCACAAACAGGTCGCTTAACCTCTCCAAGCCTCATTGCCTCAACTATAAAACAAAGGGATTAGACTCAATGGTCTCCAACGTCTCTTTTAGCTCCAAATTTATGATCCTGTCATCTTCATTTCTCAAGTTTTTAAGCAGTACGCTTTACTTGAATTTGGAAACCTGGATACACAGAAGATCCCAAAAGTCTTAGTTCAGCTTAAAACTGTAAGAGCTATTTTGAAGATGAAAAGTAAGTAAATTATTGAATAGCTAAACAAGCAATTAAACCTTAAAATGGCCCTAAAACTGTTGGGATATTCTTTTATTTAAAGCAGTGAGAAGCTCTTTTACTCCCTTTCTCACCTATCTTTGGTTCAGTTCTATCTTAACCACTTTTGTTCAGCTCTCCTGACTTGATAAGCATTACTAGGGAATTGGGGACAGTTGAGTAGCTTTGCTTTTCTTGTCATCTGTTAACATTATACCTTCTGCCTTATGTAATAGATATCATCCTTCTTCCTTTGACTCTGACTAGTCTCACTAATAGACTTATTAAATAAATAAAATATTTAAATAAAGTAAAATATTTTTTAAAAATAAAAAAATAGACTTATTAAAGAAAATCTTACCTTCTGTCTTACCTGTCTCATCAATTCTAAAATAGAACGGGAATGGCTAGACCATCAGGGTTAAGTGACTTGTCCAGGTTCACACATATGGCAAGGATCTGAGATTAAATTAGAATTCAAGACTTCCTGACTCCAAGCCCAGCTCTATATCCATTGTGCTATCTAGCTGCCCCATGAACATAGACTTTTAAAAATCTATCCTTTTATATTACTTTCATTTCCCAATAGATGTCCCCTCCCCACCCAGAGAGCCTTTTTATGTGACAATTTGTTTTGGGGGGGGGGAGGCAGTTCAGCCAAACTATTCAGCACTGCAAATAGATTTTTAAAAATCTCTTTTTGTTGTTGGCTTGTTTCACAAGCCATCGCCCATTCTGGGCTTTAAGCTTTCTGGAAATATTCTGAAGGACTTGTTGCTTTCCTCTGTTTAGTCCTTGTTTTATATAGTCTTCCTTTCATCTTTCCATATGTCAATACCCCAAGGAACCATGACTTCACCAGTGTGGGAAAATGCTCCCAAATCACAACAAGCCTGTGATAGAGCATGAGCTCTGCTTGCGACTTGAAGAGTAACTTGTCTATATTCACATAGCTAGGACCAGAAGCAGAGGCAGCTGTGGCTCACGAGTTCTGAGCACCGGGCTTGGAGTCAGGAAGATTTGAGTTCAAATTTGGTCTCCAACACGGTCTAGCCATGCACTTCTGTATGCCAGGAGGTTGCTAAGGTGGCTCAAGTGTTGGACCTGGAGTCAGGAAGGACCTATGTTCATATGTGGCCTCCGACACTTTCTAGTTACGTGACCTTAGGCAAGTCACTGAATCTTTGTATGCCTAGGAGACTGCCAAGATGGCTCAGTGGATAGAAGGCTGAACCTGGACTCAGGAAGACTTGAGTATAAATATGGCCTCATATACTTCTTAGCTGTATGACTCTGGGCAAGTTTTTAACCTCTGATGTCCTGGCAAAAGGATCTACTGGATCCACTGAAGAAGGAAATGGTAAACCAGTCCAGTATCCTTGCCAATGAACCCCATGGTTAACCATGCATGCTAACATGAATATCTATGGTCTGTGGGCTCATATGGTCCAAGGTAAGGTCTTCCTGGCTCCAAGTCCAAGATTTGGGCACTTTTCTAGATTTTTTAAAAAATTTGAACTAATAACAATTTGACATTGGTTTCTTTACCATTTCCCCTCCCCCCTTTCTCATCATTTGCCAGAATTTCAGATTTTAGAGCCTCTTGAACTATGTTTTTTTGTTTGTTTTTAGTTTCTCTGGTCAGGGCATCTTGACTATCATTTCTTCCTGAATTATGATTATTTCTAGACTCCAGGTTTTCTTTCTTTGCTATTGTAAAATTCTAAAAAACCACATGGTCATTTTGTCCCAAGGTCCTTGTCATTTCTGAATCTTAACTATTTCTCTTGTGCAGTTTTGTGAATAATAAAGAAACAACATTTCCATTATTTTTAAGAAGGGTTTAATTTAATTACACTTCTGCTTGGTTAGAACTGCCCCCCAACCTCATACCCCACAGAACTGCTCTGTTCTCCCTGACCTTCCTCCCACTTTTCTTTTGAGAGGAAGTTAAGAATAAAGAGAGCCTTTCCTTTTTTCTTTATAGACAAATCCCCAATCCCCCATGCTTTCCGTATAAGACCATAGCCCTGATCTGTGAGTTAGATGGATGAAAGCCAAAAAAATGGGTAGGATAAATTGTCCTTCATATAGTAGGCAAATTTTGCTACTGCTTTGATTTTTTTTAATGCCTTCCTCTTCTCTCTGGCAGCTACAAGTTTAAAGCAGTTTGGAGTAGCTTTCTGAGCTAAATTGCACCTCGAAGTTTTATTGTGCAGCGATGCCAATTTCCTCTGCATTTTTGCTTTTATGTCACATACAAGAGGAACTGCATTTAGAGAAATTTGTAGCCCCCTTAAATCAAGATTAAATTAAGAACTTGAATCGCTGACACTATCAAGGGTGCATTTGAAAGTCGAAGATTTGACTATCTTTAAAAATGGTCAGAATTGGACTACAGTGATTCAGGGCATTCACTGCCTGTCCATTTTGAAACAGACTAGCTTAGGGTGCCTTTAAATGATGCCTCATTGGTAGGCCACGTGTAGGATCAATAGCTCCCAAATCTTTTTCTGCATCTTGAACTCCTCTCTTTCTCCCACTGGTTGGGATGAGGCACCTTTAGGAATTGTAGCCCCTAAATCACCAGAAGGGGCAACGTGGCAACCATCTGCAGTGCCAAGAATAGGCTAAACCAGCCTACCCAACACATCATGGTCTCCTGGAGTCCTTCACTTACATTTATGAATTTAAACATATCTGGAGAAATTCACAACAGGCCTGACTTCCCCTATTAGCCCTCTCGTTAAGCAATAGCCGTGGGTTCCATCTGTACGCTGTTATGGTGTCATTAAGACGTAAGATTAGGGGCAGCTGGGTGGCTCAGCAGATAGAGTGCCAAGCCTAGAAATAGGAGGTCCTGAGTTCAAATAGGACCTCAGACACTGCCTAGTTGTGTCTTCTGCCCTGCAGCCAATAAACAGTATTGGTTCTAATATAGAAGGTGAGGGTTTTGTTTTTTTTTTTAAGATTTAGGATTATAGATTTGGGTCTGGAAGGGACCTTAGAAGCCATTCATTGGGTCTAAACTCCTCATTTTATAGATGAGTCTGAGGCTTAGGAAAGTTATGACTTACCCAGGGTTAAATAGACTTCATATATAGAAAAATAACCAAGGCCTCAATTATTCCACCCTCTCCATAATTAGGTAAAGAGCAACTAAAATTAGTGTTTTAGAAATCAACCTCAGTCTACCTTGGAAATCTTGATTTGAGTGACTGACAAAAAAGATGATGCCCTCCTCCCCCACCCCCCAGCCCCCAGGCATTGCCTTCCACTTTAAAATGTTTATTTATTTTTAAATTATAATTTGTCAAAGCTGACCTCAGATACTTCCTGGCTGTGTGACCCTGGACAAGTCACCTACTTCTAATTGCCTAGCCCTCACTGCTCTTCTGCCTTGGAACAGATACTTAGCATAGCATTCTAAGGTGGAAGGTAAGGGTTAAAGATAAAATAAAATTACCATTTGGCCAAGGTATTTTCATTTTACCTACTCACTTATGGTACTTACCAAACCATGAAATACATTCAAGTACCGATATAAAGTTCCCTGTGCATGACCTGAACATGCAGATTGGTCCAGTGAATCTAGTTTAGAACAATCAAGGTTGTAAGTCTTGAAAAATATTTTTATTTATAAATATACAAAACCTTTACATCTTTAACCTCCGTGACATGGTAAAGTAATAAAAAACAAAACCAAACAAGTGTTTCCTCTTTCCCCATTCACCAAGTACAATTTCTCTGGAAATGTTAGTTGTTTTACAAGGTAAATTTTACATTCTTATCTTCCACAGAAAATTTGAAGGTATTTTTTTCTTGGTCTATCTCTGGTTGATCTTGGAGATTTTCCATCTTAGAAGAAAATAAGGAAAGCATGGTTACGTTAGTCTCTTCTATTTATACTAATATAATGGAAAATAGTTAATGCTAATGTACTGGCATTATACTAGAATGCTATTTTGCAATTTTTGTTGTTCAGTCATTTTAGTTGTGCCTGAGTTTAGGTGATCCCATTGAGGGTTTTCTTGGTAAAGACACTCAAATGATTGGTCATTTCCTTCTGCAGTTCATTTTACAGATGAGAAAACTGAGGCAAACAGAATCAAGTGACTCACTCAAGGTCACACAGCTTTTATGTGTCAGAGGCTGTATCTGACTCCAGGCCTGGTATTCTATCCTCTGCACAATCTAGCTGCTCCAATACTGGGTCAGTAGAAGGATCTTTTTGGAACCCCAGAAATGTGAGGAGGGTGGCAACTGCATAACATTTATAGCCCTGGATATATTGATTTGAATTCCCCCAAACAGCAACCTCATACTAGCATCCTGAGTTCTTTCTCATACCCTTGGACAGTGTACAGTCCTGCTTCCCGACTAAGCAAAAAACCTTGGATTCCATTTATAAATGTAGACATTTGCAGGTATGGCTCTGCTGGGCCTTATTTGGGGGACTTAATTGTGCAAATGAGCAATTAAAAATTTTTTTTTTTATTTTTTAAACCCTTACTGTGTATTGATTCTAAGGCAGAAGAGTGGTAAGGGCTTGGCAATGGGGGTGAAGTGACTTGTCCAGGGTCACATAGATAGGAAGTGTCTGAGGTCAGATTTGAACCCAGGACCTCCCGTCTCTGGACCCTGGGCTACCCAGCTGCCCCCTAAAACCCTTATGAAGTATTCTATGGCCTAGACCTCATTGGAGGTCTGAAAGCAGAAGATGATTAAGAATTTGAAAGATTTTTGGGGTCAGAATCTCTCAGCTTTCTATGGGTAGTGGGGCTTCCAGAAAATTTAGGGGTCATGAAATGCACTCCGACGCTCACCACTCAGTCAGCTCTCCCTTTTCCTAACCCAGCTCAAGGTCCTTTTCCAGCTAAGAAGAGCAGCAGAGAGTAAGAAGACTTTTTTGTTTTTGCTTTTGTTTGGGGGGGGGGCACTAGCTAGTGATTGGAAGGTGATGGAGCCGCCTTAAAGGGATGCTGAACTGAAAGGTTCCCTGAGGTTTAACACACTTTCCAAAATGTCCAAGATAGCCTCAGACACTTCCAAGCTGAGTGACCCTGGGCAGGTCACTTCACTCCCATTGCCTAGCCCTTACCGCTCTTTTGCCTTGGAGCCAATATTTATATTAATTCTGAAATTGAAGGTGAGGGTTAAAAAAATATTTTAAATATTTTTATTTAAATTAAATTAATTTAATTAAATTAATTTTTATAATTATATATTTATATATTTATAAATATATAAATAATAAAAATAAAAAATAAATTAATTAAATTAAATTAATTAAAATAAATTTTAATTTAATTTAAAAAATATTCAGGATAACCATGAAATTACAAAGAAACTCTTACCAGAGCACATACTGAAAGAGCCCACAAGTCTATTAAAAGAACTTTCATTGGTTTCAGAGACACCTGAGAAGGCTTATATGAAATGATGCAGAGTGAAGTGAGCAGAAATAGGAGAATAATTTATTCTGTCACTATATTGTAAAGACAAATGACTTTGAAAGCCTTAGGTACAGGGGAGCAAGGCAGTGTGGACAGAGCTCCAGGAAGGACCTGGGTTCAAATTTGACTTCAGACACTTTCTAGCTGTGTGACCCTGGACAGGTCACTTAACTCCACTTCCTGCTCTTCTTTCTTATAATTGATACTGAGAGAAGGTAAGGGTTTTTTTTTTTTTTTAATAAACTATATTGTAAAGACAACCTACTCTGAAAGATTTAGGTACTCTGATCCATCCACTGATGAAAACCCATTCCAGAAGCCTCAAGATGAAACATGTTACCCACCTCCTAGCAAATGATGGACTGAAGGTACGGACTGACATGTTTGATTTGGACATGGCCAATGCAGGAATTAGTTTTGATTCTAGGTGTTTGGGGAAGGGGAGAAGATGAGAAAGAAGATTTTCATTGATGAAGAAAAAAATGTAACTTTTAGAAAAAGAACTTGGATCCCATCTATCTTTGTTTCTGCTCTTATTTACTAGAGATTTTCTAGGACTCTGTATTGTTTCTTTGTGTATTACACGTGTTAACAGTTCTGCAATTACTTAACAAATGTTTGAGAAACTTGAGTGTGCTTTTAATGCTTTTAAAGAGTATTCCAAAGGATATCCTGAGGCATTTAAAAAAATAAATGAGCAGGTAGAATTGGGAAATAGTTTGGAGGAGACAGTACCCTGGCACAGTGGATTGAGAGCCAGATCCCCAGATGGGAAGTCCTGGCTACAAATCTGGCCTAAGACACTTTCTAGCTGTGTGACCCTGGGCAAGTCATTTAACCCCCATTGCGTTTTCCTAATCACTCTTCTGCCTTGGAACAGAGTATTGATTCTAAGAGGGAAGGGAAGGATTTTTAATAAAAACGGAAAGAAAAGAAAAGAATTTGGAGATGCTTGGTTTCAAGTAGTCACTCTAGAGAATTTAGTCCTCCTCCTCGCCCTGAAGGGTACTTTGACAATGTACCTCCCAAAAGGCCTTGAGATTGTAAGCTAGAAGAAGAGTGACACAACCTTTTAATAAGAACACATTTCCAGTCCCTGATTTTCCATATTGTAGAAAACCATTTTTAAAAAAAAACCAAAAACTCCTTACCCACTGCTTTAGAATTAATACAGTATACTGGTTCCGAGGCAGAAGACTAGTAAGGGCTAGGCAATGGGGGTTAAGTGACTTGTCCAGGGTCACACAGCTGGGAAGAAATGGAGGTCAAATTTGAACCCAGGAATTCCCATCTCTGGGCCTGACTCTCAATCCACTGAATCATTCAGCTTCCCCTAGAAAATTATTATTTAAAAAATTCTACTATAAAGAAAGATTTCTAAGGTAACTAAAGTCCAAACAATGTAGCTGAGCAGTATTTCCCCAAATTAATTTGACCACAAAAATATTTTTTGTTGTTTGAAATATATGGGGTCAGAAACCATGAAAACTAGAAAAGGGAGTCTAGAATATCCCCAGGATGGAAGGGGGAAGGGTGGGGAGAGGGGAAGAAAACACAAAATAAGTTAAGTTGATTTTTATGCTGAAGAAGTAAAAGAATAACTGCAAAACTAAGATGCTTCATGGGGAAAACATTACTAGTATTAAATTCTCATGGAAACTTCATTTCCTTTTTGTGGAATCATGTAGGACCAACCAGAATGTGATAGTCACCACCATAAAAGTTAATATACCTGCAATCTGTTTTTGCCACTTCGCCCATTTTTCTAGTTGTTACCTTGACTGTGGTCCAGATTTCCTGGGTGATGCTGATGATTGGCTTAATGGTCTTCTCCATCCCCCATATCCTCCAGCTTCCCTCCAAGACCTCAGTGATTATATTCACTCTCCCAATCTCCCCCACATTTCAAAAATGGAATGCCTCGATTCCAACAACCTTCTCCACTCTATTTCTGCTACACACTGGCATGGTTAAACCTCAGACCTTATTGTTTTTTAGAACAGCATCACTTTTTTTTTTAACCCTTATCTTCCATTTTGAAACCAATATTGTGTATTGGTTCTAAGGCAGAAGAATGGTAAGGGCAGGGCAATGGGGATTAAGTGACTTGGCCAGGGTCACACAGCTGGGAGGTATCTGAAGTTGCATTTGAACCTAGGACCTCCCATCTCTAGGTCTCGCTCTCAATCCACTGGGCTACTGAGATGCCCCAGCATCACTTCTAATATTCTAAATTTCAAAATTATCTTCTTTGATTACCACCTCATTTTTTTTAACTTTTCCCACTAAATTTGTCCTTTGCCTAATTATAAACTTGGGTTCCACAACTGATCTTTTTTAGCTTTACTTCACTTGTCTTTATATCAAATTGTGAACCTATGACTGAATACTTCAAAAATTAGTCTCTCCCCAGAATTCCTGACCTCCCAAACCCTTGGCAGGTCAAGAATGGCAAATCTTCAGTTCCAAGTACCTTCTGTCCTTCCCATTCTTCCACGGGAATATTGAGTCTCATTAGAAAATGTCATGGTATTTACCACTCTAAATTAACAGATGATAATTTTGGCTGCTTCCTTACTGGTGCCCAGCAACATTTCCTCTCCATTCTTTATTCTCTACACATCAGTTCTAATCCTTTTCCTTTTTATCCTAAAATCCTCAACTTTACCTTTACTACCCCCTCCATTCATCCTAACTATAGCAAATGCATTAGTGAGTAAGGAAATTAATAATGAAGACACTCAACAAAATTTCCATCCTCAAAACTCACAGGCATTCTCATCCTAGAAATCCTTTGGTGAGTAGTTTCAGGCATGTCCAACTCTTCAGGACCCAATTTGGTGTTTTCTTGGCAAAAATGCTGAAATGATCTGCCATTTCCTTCTTTAGCTCACTTTATAGATGAGGAAACTGAGGCAAACAAGGTTAATTGTCTTGCCCAGGATCACACAGCTAATAAATGTTTGAGGCTAGATTAGAACTTAGGGACATTAAATGTCCTCAACTCTAGACCCAAGGTTCTATCTACTTTGCCACTTAGCTGTCCACCTTACTCATTAAAACTTTTTCTCCCTGAACAACTTGGAAGGATCTACGAGAAAGAACACTATCCGTATTCAGAGGAAAAACTGTGGGAGCGGAAACACAGAAGAAAAACAACTGCTTGATTACATGGGTTGATGGGGATATTATTGGGGATGTAGACCCTAAATTAACATCCTAATGCAAACACCAACAACATGGAATTAGGTTTTGATCAAGCACACTTGTAATACCCAGTGGAATTGCATGTCAGCTATGGGAAGGGTGGGGGGAGGGAAGGAATATGATTCTTGTAACCAAGGAATAATGTTCTAAATTGACTAAATAATTAAAAAATAAATAAAATAGCACTTCAGAAAAAAATAAAATAAAATTATAAAAGGGTAAAAAAAACCCTTTTTCTCCTATCTATATCTTTGATCTTATCTATCTCTCTTACAATTTCTAGAACTTTATTCCAGTAAGCATTCCTTTTTTTTTTGTTCTTACCTTCCATCTTGGAATCAATACTGTATATTGGTTCCAAGGCAGGAGTGGTATGGGTTATGCAATGGGGTTTAAGTGACTTGCTCAGGGTCACACAGCTGGGAAGTGTCTGAGGCCAGTTGAATCTAGGACCTCCCATCTGTAGGCTTGGCTCTCAATCCACTGAGCTACCAGATACCCCTAAGCATTCCATTTCTAATGCACCATCAGTTTCTCTCTTCTAGCTCCTTCTCTATCCACCAAAATACTTTGTCAGTTGGCTCTTTATTAATTCTGGAGTTAATCTTCTATTTGCCATTTAAAGGCCTTGAAAACCTTACTCCAACTTATCTTTCTAGTTTCATCAGGAGGGGACTTGTAAAAAATTAACAATCAGTTCCCCCCCAAAATGTATCCACAATACATCCTAAAACATTAGGTTCAACCTACATTATTCAAATTAACCAGTGTTCTATTTTATTTGTTTTTTTTTTCATAAAACCAAATTCTGCTCTCATTTATTAGTTCATAAGTTCTCTGACTTTTAATTTTATTAATTTCTCCTTTGATTTTTAAGATTTTTAATTTAGTCTTTACTTGGAGATTTTTGTTCTTTTTTCTAGATTTTTTAGCTGTATGTCCAATTAATTGATCTGCTTTTTCTATATTTTATTGATACAAGTGTTCAAAGATATAAATTTTTCCCTAAGAACTGCTTTGGCTACATTCCATAAATTTTGATATGCTGTTTCCTCATCCTCTAATGAAATTATTGATTGTTTCTAAAATTTGACCTTTTACTCACCATGTTTTTAGAATTAGATTAGTTTCCAATTAGTTACTAGAAAGCCAGAGAGATGGGGCAAAGCTGTTCCTCTCCCCCTTCTCCATGCTCCTAAGGATATTCCTTACTTCTCCCACCCCTCTACTCAGTAGCCAATGGGAGCACTTCCTCCCTTTCCTGTCTGGGGTAAGGAGGGGGTTGAGGGTGGGCAATGTGTAGGGGGGGCACAGGATGGCACTCAGTCTAGGGATGGGGTGGGGGTGGGGCCCAGCACTCCATCTCTAAAAGGTTCACCATCACTGGTCTAGATAATCAACAAAACAAAACAAAAATTAAGCCTGGATTTATAGGATTTGCTGGTTTCCAAGGTGTAAATACTCTAAAACTTTTCAAGCTGGCTCCACCATAACCCTGAACCTTATTACATATATTTCCTTTTACAAACTTTGTAGTTTGAAATGTAAGACCTAAATTCAGCATTCCATGAGAGAACTTTATGAAATTGCATATGCTGACCCCTGTTCTAGGAATGCAATCCCCTTTCACCTACCTCTTAGAACTCTTCAATTCCTTCAAAGCTCAGTACAATCTTCTGTGCAATTCCTTTCTTGATTTCCTCAGCAGCTAGTTCCTTCCTCAGTTAGAAGGAATCACAGAGATCCTGGGTTCAAATGTGGCCTCTGATTCTTCCTAGCTATGTGACCCTGGGCAAGTCACCTAACCCCCATTGCCTAGCCCTTACCACTCTTCTACCTTGAAACCAATACACAGTATTTATTTTAAGACCAAAGGGTTAAAAAAAAAGAACTCATTCCCTTTCTGAAGTCAAACCAAAGGGATATTATATTTTAGAAGAGCCAGAATTTGAACTCGAGCCTTCTGACTCTAACTCCAGGGCTCTTGCTATTTCTCACCCCCTGTTCCCTACCATAACTATCTATTAGGGGTGATCGGTATATATACTCAAATTCTAAAATACATACCTCAGAAAAGTAATTCTCGATGAGATTGCAGGAAGTTTGAAAAATCAAGCTGTTTTCATGAAATTGTAATGCCTCGATTTTATCTAGTCCACCAAGTTCCTCTATTAGCATGCACAGCTTTTCCTTCTCTCCTAGTTTCTCTGCAATCTGAGGGCAAGATAGAACATGAGTAAGTATCTTGTTGAGAAGGAAAGCCACACTTTCTCGGCATTTCAACAGAAATACCAAATTATCTGATTTGGAAAATTTAAATAGGGATGTTCTAGTTAAATCTTAGTGACACTGAAGAAGAAAAAAAAAAGAATGCTACAATTCTCTTTATTAGAGGCAGGTAGGTGGCACAGTTGATAGATTGCCAGACTTGGAGTCAAGCAGATATGATTGAGTTCAAATCTTGCTTTAGACACTTACTAGCTGTGTGACCCTGAGCAAGTCAATTAAGTTCTCTTAGCCTACATTTCCTTGTCTGAGGCAGTTGGACTTTATGGCCTCTAAAATCCCTTTTACCTCTAAAATGATGCTCCCATGAATTAGACCAAGATTCCTAGAGTGGATACAGGCATCGTCAATGCGGATCTTGGCCAAATCTGTTATTTAAAGCACCTGGTCCTACTAGCTAGAAAACTGGATACAAGAGGCAGAGGGCAAGTGACTGGTTGTAACTGATAAGCTAAAATCCTGAAGCGATGTATTATCTTTTTTTTTTTAACCCTTAACCTTCTATCTTGGAATCAATACTAAGTAGCAGAAGAGTGATAAGGACTAGGCAATGGGGGGAAAGTGACTTGCCCAGGGTCACATAGCTGGGAAGTGTCTGAGACCAGATTTGGACCCAGGACCTCCCATCTTTAGTCTTGGCTGCCCCAGGGACTTGTTATCTTTGAGGCTAACTAATAACACCTAGTGAGTGTGAGAAAAATGTTTCTTTAGATTAAGGTAGAGCGCGGTTAACTTTTAGTTGACTTAACTAGGATTTGAAATTTCTACAAAATGTGGCATTCACCTTGGTATGGGTTCCAGTCAAGGTTGGAACTGGGCTTTCTACTAGTACTTTCTACCGTCCCAAAACTGAGTATCTATCATTCCCTTCCTACTTCCCCAAAATAAGTGCAAATAGAATGGAAGGATAAACTTTGAAACACAAGTCAATCTGGAAAGTGCAGGAAGAGGTCTTCGAGATCTAGCTCAGTCCTTTTCTAAATGAGTCACACAGCTCATGAATTCAAGAGCAAACAGAGACACACTTAGCATTGGCAACCTCGATGGCCTAAAGAAGGGTCCTCAAAGACATGCAGAAGGAAAGCAGGCGACTTATCACGGGGTTCTATGGGAATATGATCGGGGGTTTTTTGGTTGTAAAGCATCACTCTATCACAAAAATGAATACTATGGAAATGGGTTTTGAGCAATAATATGTGTTATACCCAGTGGAACTGCTTGTCAGCTCCAGGATGGGGGAGGGAAAGGGAGGGAAAAACATGAATCATGTAACAATGGAAAAATATTCTAAATTAATTAAAAAATAAATCAATAAAATGAAAAAAAAAGGATACTCAAGTTGACTTTTTTTTTCAAACCCTTACTTTCTGTCTTAGTAATAACTTCTAAGATAGAAGGGTAGGGCTAGGCAAACAGGGTTAAGTGTCTTGCTTAGGGTCGCAGAGCTGAAAATGTTTGAGACCAAATTTGAACTCAGGTCCTCTTAACTCCAGGCCTGGTACTCTGCCACCTCAATGCCCCCTCAAATTGACTGATTTCCTTTCTAGGAAATATGTAAAGTAACAGAATCAGAGGTAAGTCATAAGACTTCTGAAGTTTTCCTTAAAAACCATACTATAATAGAGATGTGGAATACAGAGCAAGATGAATCAGAAAAGGCTTCTTGGAGATAAATTCTGGGGGAATTAGATGGAAATCTCCAAATTTTTTCAATGGCAGTATTTTTTCTTGAATAAATTTGGGCTCTCTACTCAGGATATTGACTGTCATCCTTATCATTGAACTACTGTGACTTCAAAATTTCATTTGGCCTTTTTTCACTTTCTTAATATTTTTTCTTTTTAAATTTCCTTCCACAAAAGGATTAATATGGAAAGAGGGTTAACATGATTGCACATGTAAAATTTATATGAGATTGCTTACTATCTCATGCGGTGTGGGGAGTAAGAATTTGAGACTCAATATTCTTTGAAAAATATTGGAGGGGGCAGCTGGGTAGCTCAGTGGAGTGAGAGCCAGGCCTAGAGATGGGAGGTCCTAGGTTCAAAACTGACCTCAGATACTTCCTGGCTGTGTGACCCTGAGCAAGTCACTTAAACCCCATTGCATAACCTATACCACTCTTCTGCCTTGGAACCAACACACAGTATTGATTCCAAGAGGGAAGGTAAGGGTTTAAAAAAAATTGGAAAGTGTTTTTTACATATAATTGGGGAACAAATAAAATTTAGTACCTTAAAAAAAAGAATTATCATTCCCCCCATTTGGTGTGATACTGGCTTCCATCAGCCAATGAGGAACATTTTTTAGTCCCATCCTTTTTCTGACTGGCCATAAAATATGTAAGATTTTTTTAAAGCAAAAGAAGTTTTTTTTTTCCTTTGGAAAACAAAAATATTTTTCTGGAAGTAATTAATTTTTAAGTTTAGTCATTCAACTTCATAGACTTATTCTTTGAACGTAGTTTAGAGGTTATAACAAGTTAAGGCATTATTTAGTCATTATCAATAATAAATCTATTTTATGACATGGACAAGTCCTCTGGGTCATTTGGGGGGACTGGTCTTTTAAATAAGAGGACTTTGGTATAATTGACATGAAAATAGTAAGGAACAGGTGAAGAACATTACAAAGCAATAATCAAAAAGGACTTTGGCAACTGAATGCTCTGGGGAGGAGCGGGAAGAGCTTAGGCTTTCTTCCAAGATCACAAAACTGGTTACAGGGAGAATGAGTTATGAAACTAGGAAAGTCCGGAGGAGAAGGTGGTTTTGGAGGATAGACTGAGTTTTGTTTTAGATGTTAACATCTTATGTAATATGTCCCCTGTGCTTTTCCCCCAAATCTTACTCTGTAAAATGAAGGTTAAACAAACTCATGAATGCCAAGAAAGTTGTTACCAGCATAGAATCCGTCCAATTTTTTTAAAGCCCTTACCTTTTGTCTTAAAATCAATACCAAGTACCAGTTCCAAGGCAGAAGAGCAATAAGGGTTAGACAATTAGTGTTAAGTGACTTGCCCAGGATCACACAGCTAGGAAGTGTCTGAGCTTTGAACCCAGGACCTCCCATCTCTAGATCTGGTGCTCTATCCACTGAGCAACCTGGCTTTCCCCAAAGTCCAATTCTAAGTAAAATATATTCCTCCTTCTTCCCACCCCCAGATCACTCTAATTTATATGACATGTTCCATTGAAAAGCGTCATGTTATTCTAAGTGGCTCATTTAAAAATATAAGTCCACTAAATGTATAGAGTAATAATAATAATAGCTAATAGTCCTATAGCTTTTAAGACTTATGTCATTTCATTTGATCCTCACAGCAACCTTGTAAAGGAGATCCTAAAAAACAAGGTGTGCATTTTTCTACTTCTTGGCTCCTTTTGGTGTTGGTAGGCTTTGGAGCAGGACAAGACGGTTTACAACATACCCTTCATGGTGGGTTTTGCATAATCCTGCTTGAGCTCATCACCCAGTCCCTTACTATTAGAGTAACTAATTAACACCCAACCTGTAAGAAATGCTCAAGAATGTCCAGAATGAGGAGGAGAATTTTGCTGTCTTTGATAGTGAGCAGATCAAGCAGAGGTTCCAGGAATCCAGCCTTGATGAGTTCAAGCACCTGGTCCGATGTCCCCCCACTTGTGAAATTAGCCATTGTCCAAATAATTTCTTTCTTGACTCGGAAATCTCCCTGAAAAAGAAATGGGTAATGTTCTTGACGTTCTCTCCGGATCCTCTATAGAGGGACTGAGGAGTCACACCTTGCTCTATTTGGGGGGACTTCAAGAGATTACACATGGAATATGCACCGACATCTTGGTGCTTCTGTCATTTGTGAGCCAAGGGAATGGCACCTGCCATGATGAAGCAAAGAGATAGTTAGGGTTGACATCACTGGGTGGGCTTCAGTGGTACACTCATGTTGACCTTAATCTTCTCTCTAGGAACTATGTAAAGTAGTAGAATAAGGAGTGTTCTAGATAATCCATGAATTTCTTAGAATAAAAACCATCTTTGGCTTTTAGGAATTTATGATGTTTACCTAAATTTTCTAGATCTTTCTTATTGAGCAGGCTATTTAGCTGCTCCATAAAATGGAACATCTTTTAAACATGGGGGGGCAGCTAGGTAGCTCTGGTGCCAGACCTGGAGTTGGGAGGTCCTACGTTTAAATCTGGCCTCAAACACTTCCTAGCTGTGTGACCCTGGGCAAGTCACTTAACCCCCATTGCCTAGTTTTTACCACTCTTCTGCCTTGAAATCAGTACACAGTATTGATTCTAAGAGGGAAGGTCAGGGTTAAAAAAAAAATCAGGGGACAGCTAGGTGGTTCAGTGTATTGACAATGGGACCTAGAGATGGGAAGTCCCAAATTCAAATCTGGCCCCAGATACTTCCTAGTTGTGTGACCTTGGGCAAGTCACTAACCCCCATTGCCTAGCCCTTTCTGTTCTTCTGCCTTGGAACCAATACACAGTATTGATTCCAAGATGGAAGGTGGAGGTTTAAAAAATAAAATTGAACAAATATGGATACTGTTAAGCTAAATCACATTTTAATGAGAGATTGGCAAGTGAAGTTACTGAAGCCAGACTTTACCAGCCTCAAAATTTAAGTGTTTTTCTTCTTTTTTTAAATAGCACTAGTGGAGAATGAGAAAATGCATTGTCTTTGCTCAAGGGGAGGAGGAAGGTCTACTGGAGCAGACTGTTACACATACATTAGATAGAGTTGATGGGGTGACATTGCTCAACTACTTTGCCTCTTCTCTGTCCCCAAGGGATGGCTCTCTGGAGAAATGAGGGGGAAATTTTTATTTGGAAATGAAGATTTTGTTGAAAACAAAAATAACACCATTTTTTGCCTTAAAAAAAAAATCAAAACCAAAACCTTTACCTTCCCTCTTAGAATCAATACTATGTATTGGCTCCAAGGCAGAAGAGCAGTAAGGGCTAGGCAATTGGGTTAAGTGACTTGCCCAGGGTCACACAGCCAGGAAGTATCTGAGGTCAGTTTTGAAATCAGGACCTCCCTTTTTTTGGGCTTGACTCTCCATCCACTGAGTCATCCAGCTGTCCCTGAATTTTTTACTTTTAATTCCTAGGTTAAAAAAAAAAAGTTTAAATAAGGTAATCCCTAGCCATCCAGAAGACCAATCAACCCCTGTAATCAGATCCTTTTGTTATAGCTACTAGCAAACCAGTATTTGCAAACATTTATTAGCCACTAACATGCACACACTATTGCTAAGGGAAGATATACAGTCTAGGTCATAATGAGAACTCCTTCCCAACCACCACATCTCTCCTCCCTGCCCACCTCACCCTCTTGGCCAAAGGTGCCTCAAGGTCCTGCTTACATTTTTTAGTAAGGCCACTAAAGGTGGCAGCAGCCCACAGCTTATTAGCTGCTGGATCTGTTCACTAGGACCAGCAGCAATGTTGCTGAGTGTCCAACAAGCCTCCTTCTGGACTGTGGGCTTCTGGTGATGCAGGAGCTGGGGCAGCACGGTCAAGACACCTGCTTCAATGGCCATCTGGGTTTGGTGATCTGTCCCAGTGACAATGTTACCAACTGTCCGGAGGGAAGGAGTCTGAAACGACAGAGACCAGAGGTTAACTTGACAGTTTCTTTAGAGGTTTCTAAAAGCCCAGAGCCATTCTTCTCCCTGCCTTCTGATAAGGAGGTCCTTATTTTTCCACCCAACGTTGTACCTTCAGATCATTCACCAGTATCTATTGCAATTTTTTATTTGTTATTGGCTACTTTAGAAAAAAGACTAGCCCAGCAGGGATGATTGGGAAACAGTTGGGGTTCATTCTCTTGGGCTTTGTTGCTCTTTATCTTATTTTTAAACCCTTATTTTCCATTCTAGAATCAATATTGTATATTGTTCTAAGACAGAAGGGTGGCAAGGGTTAGGCAATGGGAGTTAAGTGACTTGCCCAGAGTCACATAGCTAGGAAGTGTTTTGAGGCCAGATTTGAACTCAAAACTGCCCATCCTCAGACCTGGCTCTCTACCCACTGAGTGAACTATCTGCCCCTGATCTTTAAACCTCTAGGTCAGTGATGACAAAGTGCCCAAATTGCAACCCTCATGCAGGCATGTGAGCCCCTTGCCTTACCCCCAACCTGGGAGGGAGGAAGTACTCCCTTTGGGCTGATGGGTAGACAGTGAAGTGAGAAATGTCCTCAGGCACAAATGGAGAGGGGGAGGGGAGCAGCCCCTCCAGCAAGCGTGCCATTGGTTCACCAACACAGCTCTAGACTAAAGGTTCCTAATCTGAAAGCCTTTGATTATATCTCAGAAGATCTTTAAACTTGGGTGGGAAAGCAAAAAGGAATTTTACATTCATATACCTTTAACAGAAATTTAGCATTTCCTTCAATTATTTTTAAAATATTCTGAGAAGAGCTCTACAGACTTCACCAGAATGCTAAAGAGATTGAAAACACACACATAAGTACCATAAGTGGAAATATCCTAGAAACAGGGACCTCCTAAGTACTTAGGAGGCAGAGCAGCAGATGCTGGAACACTGTGTGCGAAGGCCCTCCATAGCAGGTCAAAGACAGTGAGTCTTCTAGGGGACACCATGTAAACACTGAGGGGTACCCACAGGGTTTCCTGGTTTGGGTCATGGGCACCTGCTATACTCAGGCAAGGACTATTCACAAGCATTTATTTAGGTAAGATGAAAACTATATAATATGACTCAATGACTAGAGAGCCAGACCTGGAGTAGGGAGGTTCTGGATTAAAATCTGAATTCAGATACTTCCTAGATGTGAAACCCTGGGTAAGTCACTTAACCCAAATTGTCTATCTTTTACTGCTCTTCTGCCTTGAAACCAATATTTGTATTCATTCTAAGACAGAAGGTTAAGGTTATAAAATATTGGTATAGATATAACATAAATATATAGAGAAACAAGGATTCTCCCAAAGTGAAAAGTGGAACCAAGGGTTATTTCCAAGACCATTTTACACAGCAAGTACACTTAATCTATATTTTATTTTATTTTATTTTTTAAACCCTTACTCTCAATCTTAGAATCAATGCTATATATTGGTTCCTAGGCAGAAGAGTGGTAAGGGCTAAGCGATGGGCTTCAAGTGACTTGCCCAAGGTCACTGTATAGCTAAGAATTACAATTTTCTTTTTCCTCACAATTATTAACGTTAATTACATTATCCTTTGTTTCAATCACATTATTTATAACTTCATTAACCTTATCACCATCATTGTGGAAAGGAAAACTGAATCAAACTTTGGGTCTTTCTGCCACTCATGTGGAACAGTTAGCATTTGGAATGTTGGAGGGAAGATATTGACAGTGATGATAGTTGGTGGGGGAGGGGTGACTGGGAGAGTGACAGTTACTCTTGAGGTCTCTTTTCTTGGCCCTGGGACTGGAAGGAGCACTCTCTCCCTGTCTCAGGATAGAAGTTCCTCTATTCCTGGATATTTCCCAACTGTGTGCTCTGAGTTCCAGTGATTGTGTCATCAAACAAAAGGATTTAAGGGGAGCTAAGGCTGGTCTTTAGGGGCATCAGCCTGAAGAGACAGGCCCAACCAGCTCTGAAAATCAGAACCTTTCTTCCTCTTGCTGTCTACTGCTAAAGACTTTGAATTTAAGAAAACTAGCATAGATTAGCGTAGACAGGAATAAAAGAAACCCTCCACCAGCCTTCGAGGCCTGGCCTCAAGAAGCTGAGGGAGATTCAAACCCAATCTGGGAAAAAGTATAGGAAGCTCCTCTTCCCTCTACCCTGATATCTTCCCGATCCAAATTTGTTATTAAATTCATCTTGAGTTAAATAACCCACAGTCAGATTAGAGGACTATCATTTCAGGGGGACATAGAGGGAGCAGAACCTCAGGACAGCCAATCAACCATAAATGGTCCTTAGTGGACCCCTGCTGGGTGACCTTGGTCAAGGAGAGGCTTGTACCTCAGTGGGGTCCATGCTTACCTGCTCTGGGGTATCTTCGACATCAATCCATAGAGATGACATCCCCTCAGGCTATCATAGTAGCCCATTTCTTGGGAACCCCATTTTTCAAAGATAGCCTCTCAGCAGGGGGCATCTCTCTCCTTTTATCTCACCAGCACCTACATTCCCTCTATCCCCTCAACTCCTCTATTCCCTGTTACAAAACCTTCCTTATCCCCTGTACCTCTTCCATTCTCTACCATTTCTTTAATTATTAGTGTCTGAGGCCAGATTTGAACCCAGGATCTCCCATCTTTAGACCTGGCTCTCAATCCACTGAGCTACCCAGCTGCCCCCTTAACTTATATTAAAAAAATAAAAAAATTTTAAGGGCTTTTGGTCTTCCCAAGGCAGGAAACGGACTTTTGTCTAGGAAAGATAAGAACAGGACAGTGATGGTTTAGCAATTGTCGGGGGAGGGATGGGGGGGGGAGAAACTAGGATCAATCATTCAAATGTCATTTATGTAGCATTTTACGTCTGATTCTTACAACCACTCTGGGGATGAGGCAGTAAGTGAAGCTCATCTAGTGCCTTCCTCATGGGAAGTATGTGAAAAGAGCTCAGGAAGTAGACTGTGGAAGGGAACTAGAGCCTAAGCTCTCACACCTCTGCCTGGCCTTAGAGGGCAGAGAGGTCTTTTGGACATTTCCTAATACGGTTTTCCAAAGGAGAAACTGGAACGGTAGGATGGATTTACCAGAATAGTCAGGTTTGGGCTCTGCATGAGGTAGATCAGCCTTGGAAGGACCCCGGTCTGCACCACGAGGTTAATCCTCTGATTGGAGCCCTCAGTAAGGTAGGACAGAGCCCAGCAGGCATCAGACAGAATCTCCGGGTCTTGGTGTTGCAGGAGCTCAGTCAGGACGGGCAGGATCTGCTTAACTGCCTTTGCACAAGGGTAGGGGTTCTTATTCCGGCAGAGGTTAGACAAGGTCCACGTCAAGTTCCGCAGAAATGAAACCTAGAAAGAGGAGGACAGCGGCTTCTTCAAATTTAGGACTAAAAGAGAAAATAACAGAGGAGGGAGAAAAACACTGTTCTTGGTCCCTTAAGGAACAATCTTGACTTAATAATAAGAGGGAATCTTTCCAGCTTCACCCATAAGTCCTTAAAATTAATGAATTGTACAGGAAAATAGAGAATATTTATTAGTTTGAATGACTATCAAATGGTGGCAGGATTAATGAGATTAATTTAACAAGCAAATGAGATTATATCTGTAAAGCCCTTAGCACAGGGTCTGGCACACAGTAGGTGCTATATAAATGCTTATTCCCCTCCCACTCCTTTCCCCTACTTACCACTTCCTGTTTGCAGAGCAGTTTAGGATCATTAAGTTCTTACCTCATAAAGAGAGGTAGTAGTGCAAGTATTAGTGTCCCCCACTTTACAGATGAAGAACCTGAGGATCAAGGAAGTTACCTGACTTGCTAGTAAGTGGCTGAAGTGAAATTTGAACCCAAGCGTCACAGCTTCAAAATCATAAAGAACAGATTTCTAATGAATAATCAGGTTGCTTTTCCCATCTGGCTTCATTATTTCATTTATCGACCACCTTACTTTAGCTATAATATATATATATATACATATAATCTTAATTTTCAATAAGGATCCTTGGGGCAAGGACAGAAAGGCATTATGATATGGGGAAAGAACATGGCTTCTATAGTCAGGGGATTTGCTTCTGTTCCTGCATTTTTCATCAGCTTCTCAGCTTGATTTCTCTCCCCCTTTTTTGCTTTCCTTTGGCGTATTGTCTATCCCCCATTAGGTTGCTAAGCACCTTGAGGACAGGGACTATCTTCCTTTTTCTTATTTGTATCCCCAGGGACACTGTGACTGAGACAAGGAAGACTGCTTACTATTTATTCACTATTGATTGAATATTAACTGTCACTACTAATATGACTCCAGAAACTAATTACTCATTAAGCACCTACTGGACTTCCTTGATTCTGGAAGAGAGAGAGAAGCTGACAGCTTTGTACCCTCTGCCTCACAAAAATCCAATTCACTCAAGTCAAGATATCACCTTGTAATGACAGCGGTCATCTTCAAAAATGAAGGAGAGGGCTCAGGTACTTCTGGGCTGTGTGACCCTGGGCAAGTCACTTCATCTCATTTTCTCTACCCTTTCCTTTCAGCCTTAGAGTTGTTCCTCAGACAGAAAGTGAGGATTTATTTTTTTAAAAGGAAAGAAAATGAAGGACACATAATAAATAGGTGCCAAGCTGTGCTAGGTATTGGGGATATGAGTTCAAAGAAAGAAAGGGAGTATTGGATTCCAGGCCCTGTGAGGAAATCATTGAAGCCAAATTGTAGTGCTGGGAACAATAAGAATAATAACTAATATGTATATAATGCTCACTATGTACCAGACCTGTGCTAAGGGAGCTTACAGTCTAAGGAGACAATAAATCTTTTCTAGTCCTCAGTTTCCCCATCTATAAAATGAATGAAGGGGTCAGATTAGGTGACCCCTAAGGCCCCTTTCTAGCTCTAAAATTAATGATTCTATAAGCAGAGACCACAGACAAAAAGCTTAAAAGCTTTCCTTGGTTGTTAAGTATAAAGTTGGATAAATCTTTAAAAATATTATTATCCTCCGTTTTACAAGTAGACCCTAGATCTGGGATATGTAAGAAGTTCTATCTCAAGGGAGCTGGTCAACAATGGCCCCTCATCTCTAGAAGAGAAATGTTCAATGTAGCAACATTTACAGGTAGAGTAGGTGAGACCAGGGATAACAGAGCAGGGATCGCATTACAGGCAATAATGGCATCTCTCAATTCAGGGCCGTCACCTGGATATAAAATAAAAGATTGTCAAGTTAAAAGAACTGGAACTAGGCTATAGCAATGACTACAACAATAAAAATGGAAAGACCAAAGAACCTCAAGCCCATGAAAAAACAAAAGTAACCATATGGATCAGTCTTGTCTTTAAAGGAGAGATGAGAAAAATTTTCTACTTCTTTTTTGGGCCAAGAAGACAGGAAATATGGACACCCAACATGATCAAACTCCTATTATTTCCTTTGGTTGATGTGCTTGTTGGTTAGTTTTTGCTAAAGTGCCCTTCTCCTTCCTACTGGAATCTCTTCAAATTGTTTGTTAAGAAGCAGCTAGGTGGCTCAGTGTGTAGTCCTGGGTTCAAAGTTGAACTCAGACCTTTCCTCACTATGTGAACTGGGCAAGTAACTTAACCCCAACTACCTAGCCCTTAACATTCTTCCTCCTTGGAATTGTTATTGATTCCAAGACAGAAAATAAGGGTTTGTTAAAGGAAAAAAAGATAAAATGATAAAAGAGCAAAAATGGCAAATGTTGGAGGGAATGTGGGAAAATGGGGATACTAATACACTGTTAGTGGAATTGTGAACTGATCCAGTCATTCTGGAGTGCAATCTAGAATTATGCCCAGAGAGTTATAAAACTGTGTATGCCCTTAAGTCCAGCAAAAACCATTGCTAAATCTGTTTCCCAAGGGGATCAGGGAAAAAGGAAAGAACCTATATGTTCCAAAATAAGGTTCAGCTTTCTAGGTAGCTAAGGAAGAAGGGATACTTTTGGAAATGAAGATGATGTAAACACAAGAGAACTCAATCAAACCATAAGCACTAACATAGGCTAGAGACTCACAGAGGCGAGGCCAAGGTGAAATGTTTTATTTGACTGAATAATCTAATCCGCTCCACCTCAGTGAATTTGTCCTCATCAGTGAATCAGAATTCACATTTCTCTAGTCTTTCTATAAAAAACATGAACCTGCTCATTGTTTCTTTTGGAGTAGTAGTATTCTATCACAAGCATATGCCACAATTTGTTCAGCCATTCCCCACAGGATGAATATCCCCTCCATTTCCATTTCTTTGCCACCACAAAGAGAGCTGCTACAAGGATTTTGGAACACAGGTTCTTTTCCTTTTCCCCTGATTTCCAAGGGAAATAGAACCAGCAATGGTTCTTGTTGGGGTTAACTTTTATAACTCTCTTAGCATAATTCTAGATTGCGCTCCAAAATGGTTGAATCAGTTCAGTTTCACCAACAGGGTATTTGTGTCTCCATGTTTCCACATCCCATCCAACATCTGTCATTTTGCCCTTTTATCATTTTAGTCAGTCTGATGGGTAGGAGATGATATCTCAGAATTGTTTTGATTTGCATTTCTCTAATCAGCAGTGATTTTGAGCATTTTTTCAAATACCTGTTTATGGCTTTGATTTCTGCATTCAAAAACCGTTCATATCTTTTGACCATTTATCAGTTGGAGGATGACTCTTATTTCTATCAGTCTGACAAAGTTCTCTTATACATATATATTTTAGATATGAGATCTCTAAGAAACTATAAAAAATTTCCCCCAGTTTTCTACTTTCCTTCTAATCTCGCCTACGCTGGTCTTATTTGTACATAACCTTTTAAATGAAATATAATCAAAATGATCCATTTGACATCTCCCAATGCCCTCCCCATATCTTGTTTACTCACAAATTCCTTTTCTATCCATAAATCTGACAGGTAATTTGTTACCAGATTTTTTAGTTTGCTTATAGCTCTTTTATATCTAGGTCATATGTCCATTTTGATTTTCTCAGAACGAATGGTGTAAGATATTGAATGCTTATGCCTAGTTTCTGCCAAATTACTTTTCAATTGTCCCAGAAATTTTTACTGAATGTGAAACCTTGTCCTAAAAACTTGGGCCTATACTTTGGTCAAATACAAGATTATAATAATTATTTACTAGTGTTTATTGTATGTTTGTTCTGTTCCCTGATATATCTTTCTCTTTCTTAGCCAGTACCAAATAGTTTTGAGCATTTCTGCTTTATAATGTAGTTTAAAATCTGATCCTGCTAGACCTTCCTTCCTTTACATTTTCCCCCACTAATTCATCTGATATTCTTGGCCTTTTGTTCCTCCAAATGAATTTTGTTATTTTTTTCTAGCTCAAAATAATTTGTTGGTAATTTAATTGAGACAGCATTGAATAAGTAGATTAGTGTGGGCAGGGTTGTCATTTGGATTATATTGGCCCTGTCCACCCAGGAGCAATTAATATTTCTCTCATTACTTAAATCTGACTTTTTTGTATAAAAAGTATCTCATAATTATGTAAATGTAATTCCTAGGTTCTTTCAAAGATGGAGAAACTGAGAGAAACCAAATGACTTTTCCAGATTTGTTACTAAATAGCTTGCTTCCATTTAGTGCTCTTCTAGGCCAGACTCTTGATCTTCTTAATGAAGGAACTCTACCAATGTATAGCAGCAACTATTCTGCAAAATATAAGTGTGTTGCCTGGCGTACAGAGAAGTTAAATGCAACCAGTAATGTCAGGGACGGGATTTGAACCTGGGTCTTATTGATTCGAAGGCCAGCTCTGTATCCAAGTTGTCATGTTGCTACTTTCTTTTTAGCTTCTTAAAACAAAAGAGAAGGCACAAGAGCTATTTCAGGCTACTCCTGGGGGATTCTGGAGTGGGGAAGAGAGGTGGCAAGCTGTTAGCGATTTGCTTTTTAACAATCACACTAGAAGCCAGGTAGGCGTTCATTATCAGATCTCCATGAAATTCCAGCAGACTTTGCCAGCTTTTATACTGGAGGCCTGCATTCCTCAGCCAACTGGAGGCTTTGCCTTAGCCAAGGGACTTGTCTGCCTAACCTTCCTTATGTCTTCCTGAAGTAAAAATCTCTTGGATTATATAAGATCTATAATCGATTAAGGAAAAAATAATAATAAAGGGGAGCTAGATAGCACAGTGGATAGAGTGCCAGTCCTTAAGTTGGGAGGACCCAGGATTCAAATGTGACCTCAGACATTTGCTAGTGGTGTGACCCTGGACAAGTCACTTAACCCTATTTGCCTAGCTCTTGTCACCCCTCTGTCTTGAAATTCATGCCAAGTCAGAAAGTAAGATTTATTTTAAAAAGCAAGCAACAAACAAACAAACAAAAAACCCCACCAAAAAGAACAACTCTTTATAAAAAAGTACTTGGCATTCTGCCCTTAGTCATCCAGGAAGACTACGTCAAAGGCTCACCTGCTATGTTCCCTAGTGCCCATACGGCTTGCTCACGGATGTTTAAGTAGGAAGAAGAGAGGAGCTGAATCAAGAGAGGGATGGCTCCTGAATCAACAACTGCCTTGGTCTGCCCAGAGCTTCCAGAGGCAATGTTTGTCAGGGCCCAGGCTGCCTCAAACTGCAAGTTGGGGCTACAAGACAAGCTCAGAAACGTCACCAGCTTAGGCACGAGCCCCAGTTCAATAAACATACTTAGAGGTGGGTTCCTTTCTCGAGATAACATCCTCCTGTGGAATCAAAGACAAGATTTAGGGTAGGGCAAGGCAGGAAAGAAAAATGCTTTCTGGTAGGGATGTGCTTGGTGGTGTTCCATAGTCTACATGGCATGGATCACCCACTGGAGTTCAGCCTGTAGTATCTTGTGTGGATGAAGCAACGTGTTTATTTTTCCCTACAGGTATTTTCTATGACTTAATGTTCCTGTAGAGGCCAGTTGAGATGAAGCAATTCCTTCTCAGACATCACATGGTATCCTTGAAGTTGCCATCAAGGACAGCCCAGAGTAGCAATCGAGTATCTCTTTGGACCAAGCTCCTGCTGGTTCATGGCATGGAGCCATTGAGGAGAGACGAAACAAGTTACTTATTGTAAGAGCACAGTTGGGTGATGCAACAAGACAGAGTCAGGAGACTGGTGTGGGCATACCTGACTGCCTGGGTGGCCTTGAGACAGAGATCTGGGTCATTTCCATTCACGCCCTTGACTATTTCCTCCAGTGTAAGATTACCCTGCAACCAAAAACTGGACTTAGATTACCACAAGGTGATTGATCTCTGCATGGAATGCCCTATGCCGGTTCTTTGACTGAGGACCATAACTATTCAGCTCTGAAAAATCAAATCATTTCAAAGCAGATGATAGCAGGGACATCTCAGTTTCTTTCCCCCTCCCTGGATCACTGCATCCTCCTGAGGGGTTGTTTTCATTTGGACCTGGGATTTCACTGGAAAAGTTCTAGTAAGGAAGCCCGCAATGTGGAGCATCGATTTGTCTGAAACATCATCTTAGAGAGTTGTGGGGGCACTGAAAGCTTAAGCGACAGTGCCCAGAGTCATAGGGCCAATATGTGTCAGAGGCAAGATAACCTTTAGAAATGTGTCAAACCTTTACAATAAGGAATATTGTATCATAATATAATAAAGAATAAAGACATCAAAAACCTTTATAATAATAAAGAATACTCTGATAAGTATTATAGCAAGAATAATGGGATCAAAACTTTATGATAAAGAATATTATAATAAATATATCATAAAAAATAAAGAATTGATATCTTTATATATTTATATATCTTTGTATATTTATAAAGAAATGACATCGTTATAATAAAGAATGCTATAACTATTACAGCATAAGAATAAAGGTATCATAGCTTTATAATAAAGAATATTGTAATAAACATAAGAATCAAGATATCAAACCTTTATAATAAGGAATATTAGAATTAAAAGTATATATAATATAATAAAGAATAAAGATATTAAGCCTTTATAATAAAGAATATTAGAATGAACACAATAAAATATTAGAATTAAAAAAGAATAAAGGTGTCAATGCTTTATTCTGAGGGAAAGTTATTAATATGTGCTATAACTGACTTTTTAATCAATCTTTTCTTTCTTTCTCTTTTTTTAAACCCTTAACATTGGTCTTAGAATCAATGCAAAGTACCAGTTCTAGGACAGAACAACAGTTAGGGCTAGACAATTGGGGTGAAGTGTTTTTCCCAGCATCACACGTAGGAAGTGTCTGAAGCCACATTTGAACCTTTGGTCTCCAGACCTGGTTCTCTACCCAGTGAGGCACCTAAGCTGTCCCTGCCATCTTTTCTTTATAAAAGAAGACACCGGAACATCCTGGGGCAAGTAATAGTGGGTAACCTAGAAGATAGATATTAAACATTAAATGTCTATGACATAAAATATCTCAATGAGATACATTCTAATCTAGGTCTACATAAACTCCAATACATTTTTTCATTTCACCCAGTTCATTAATAAGCATCTACTTAGGCCCTGTGGGCAAAAGATTTCTAAGTCTAACTTAGAGGAACAGTTAGAAAACTACCACTCCAGTCTAGTCAAAAGGGATGAGGGATTGAACTAGGGAAGTGGCTACCTGAATAGAGAAAAGGGAAAGGAGAGATATTGAATCCAAAACAATTAACTGGGGGGCACCTAGATGGCTGAGTGGATAGAGAGTCAGGCCTGGAGACCAGAGGCCCTGGGCTCAGATTTGATCTCAGACACTTCCTAGCTGTGTGACCCTGGGCTAGTCACAACCCCAACAACCCCAAGTGCTTAGCCTTTACCTCTCTTTTTGCCTTGGAACTGATACCTTCTGTCTTAGAATCTATACTAAGTAAAGGTTTAAAATAACAACAAAATAAAATGATGGATAGGAAGGATAAGTAATAGGAAAGAATCTAGTGTGACTCAGCTCATTATCCTGGATGACTGGGAGGATCCCACATGAAATGGGGCAGTTTGGCAGCATAGTAGAGAGTTCTAAGGCCGACATGTAGAGTTTGAGATGCTGATGTCCCATCCCAGAGGCTATGTTCAGTAGGCAGGTGGTGATGAAAGACAGGAGTTTAGATGGGAGTATAGGGCTGAATATCTGGGAGTCATTAGCATAAAAATAATTGAATCCAAGGAGTGGGCGGGCTTGTAAGAGAGAATAAAGACAAAGGAAAGAAGACAATTTCCAGTGGTTTTTTTTTGGTACTTGGTTGGTCTAGCCTAATCAGTTTCCTTAAAGGTACAGCAATAAAGAACGGGCCAAGCAGATGCTACCTTTGCTCTCTCTAGAAATATCTTTCCACTTCTGGTTTCTTTTTCTGTCCCAATGAATTGGGCTGAATAGCCAAGAAAGAGGAAAATCTTCCTTGACTTTTCTGCCTTGATGCTTCCTGTCTTCTGGCTCACAACCACCAAAAGTCACCTCCCAAACCAAAGAGACATTCCCTGCACCAGTATCACTGTGGGGAAGAGCTGGGATCTGACACAAACACTAACTTGAGAGAATTCCAAGTAAGTTGTGCCAGTGTCTTGACATCGACTTTGACAATTTCCATTTTTACTGGGTCCAGATAGTACTATGACCCTTCCTTGTCCCTCAGCTTCCCATCCATTCTTACCTTCAACTTCTACATGGATATCAACTCATTCTATAGCAATTAATTACAGCATCTTTCAGTTTACAAAGTTCTTTTAAAAAAACCCAACTCAGACAAGAAAGAAATAAAAATATTTCCATTTTATGAATATTTGAAGAAAGAAATGGCAACGCACTCCAGTATCTAAAAAAAAAAAAAAGAATATCCTTATCTTCCATCTTAGTATCAATTCTAAGAAAGAAGAGTAGCAAGGGATAGGCCAGCATTGGTGAAGATGTGGCACGTGATACAGAGCCGGCACTCGGGGAGCTGCTCTCTTCTCCCTCTTCCCAGCACCCAAAGCAAGCACTTCTCTCATCTCTCTCTATGATAACTGGGGTGGGGGGGGGCTCTCAGATAGCTTGAATTTGCCCTCTGGGCACTTGAAATGGGGGTGGCGGGAGGTTTACCAGAGAGGAGCTAGGTAAACAGGGTTAAATGACTTGCACAGGGTCACATAGCTAGGAAGTATCTGAGGCCAAATTTGAATTCACACTCTCCCAACTCCAAGCTTTGCACTCTATCCACTGTGCTATGTAGGTACCCCCTACTCGTATCTTTGCCATGAAAAACTCTAATATGGTCATGAAAAGATGGACACAACCGAAACGACTAAACAACATCCCTATTTTCAAACTGAAGATAAGGGTAGTATGGTAGAAAAGGAGTTGGTTTCAAGAAGATTTCAGTTTGAATCCTGCTTGAAACATTTATTTGTACACATTATTTATTTGTTCAGTTATTTACCTATCTATTTGTTTGTTTGTTTATTTAGCTGCATTCCCCTAAGCAAGTCCCCTCACTTATATGAACTTCACTCCTTCATCAGTAAAATGAAGGTAAAAACAGGCATGTGCTTCACAGGGCTAGTGAAGGGCTCAGACAAATCAATGCGTATAGCATGCCTTGAGATCCTTAAAGTGCTATACAAATACGTATTATTGTTGTTATTATTACTATTATTATTATTATTATTATAAGCATCAGAGCTAGGATTCTCGACCATCTTCTAATCTCAAGACCAGAAATGGTTATATTTAACCTCTAAGTTGGAGTGACTAGTCCACAAGTCCAAATCACTTATTCTAACTTACCTCATTATCCCGGTTCTCAGATAGGAGTGAGTGAAGGGTATTAAATATATTTCTTTTTTTAAGAATCTGTTCCTCTTTCTTTGCCTTCCGGAGTTCCACGCTGACAGCTATCCTCTGTTGTCTTATCAGCTAATTAGAAATAAAATCCACAAGAATGAACTCTGGTTCACCCTACTGATTTGCAAAGTTAAAAAAGAAAAGTCAGGTTTATCTAACTTATTGAAATATGTAATTCCATGACACTAATTTACTTGGGGCTCTTAGGCTTTCAAAGAGCTTTCTTCACAACAAAGCTAAGCATCAATGTCCCCATTTGACAAATGAGGAAACTAATTCACAAGGCTAAGAGACTTGACCAGGGTCACACAGCTAGAAAAGCTCATAACCAGGACCCAACTTAGAGCTGCTAAACTCCAACAATGATAGTGGTCGTTCCAACTCCTTGATCCCTAAGCAAAGAGGGAAACCCCCTAAATCTTAGCATATAAGAGTATATTTCTATAATTTAATAATAATGATAAATATAAATAAAAATATAAAATAGTACAGTTCTATAAATATACATGTATTCACTTCAATAATTTGAGTTAAATTGCTTCCCCCCCTTTTTTTTTAACCCTTACCTTCCATCTTGGAACCAAGTATTGGTTCCAAGGCAGAAGAGTGGTAAGGGCTAGGCAAAATGGGGGTTAAGTGACTTGCCCAACTAGAAATATCTGAGGTCAAATCTGAACCCAAGACCTCCTGTCTCTAAGTCTGGTGATCTATCCACTGAGTCACCTGGCTGCCCCTGCCTGTGCTTTTTTAATCCTCATGCTGTAATAAATTCTTGGTGAAAAATTAATACCATATATGACCTTCCTTGTTGACAGACTATTACTGAGTCTGGATATTCTAGTTAGTTCCACTTGCCACTCCTTATTTTTCTGTTTTTAGTCTACTAAGGACTTGGAAGCCAGCTAACAAACTTTGCTAGAATTATGTATAACGTCATAACGAATAATAAAACTCTCTACTAAGATTAAAGTACACAAGCTTTTATGTATTGACTTTGTGGCATCTTTCTTACCTGCCCAGAAGGTTCCTGTTTTTGTATTTTTAGTTTTTAATTTTTACTTTCTTCTTAACTCTTGGCTATATTCCAATAGAGGGGGTATTGTATGAATCTGATCTACCACTGGAGTTATTGAGGTTGAAAGAAAGTAGACTTGAAGTCTGAAAAAACAAGACTGTTTACTAGAGAAATTTCTTAAAAATTAATTAAATTGGGGCAGCTAGGTGGATTGAGAGCCAGGCCTAGAGACAGGAGGTCCTAGGTTCAAATTTGACTTCAGACACTTTCTGGCTTTATATGACCTAGGCCAAGTCACTTAACCCCCCCATTGCCTAGCCTTTACAATCTTCTGCCCTGGAACCATTATTTAGCATGGTTTCTAAGACAAAAGGAAAGGGTTTTTAAAAAATTAATTTAATTAACCCATAGCTATCATATTTCCTGCAAAATAAAAAAGAAGAGGCAACCAAAAAGTTTTCATGGAAACTGATGGACTTTTGAAAATCGGTCTTTCCACTAAATGCCCAAAGGCTTTGGTCATTTCAAATAGTTTTTATGCTACATTACTAAATCTGCTCTTTCATGACTCTATACTTACACCCATATTTCGTCCTCTGTACTTAAATTTTTTTAACCTCTCATTTTGGATTCCTGAGGCAGACATGTTGACTGTGGAAGACACGAATAACCTGTAGGCAAAAGAGAATCAATAGGTAATTACTGGACACTTACTTTGTGTCAGGCCCTGGTGAGGATACAAAGATATATACTCACTCCTGTCTTCAAGTTGCTTAAAGCATGATTTTTTTTATCAACCAAAAATAAAAATACAAGACAGGCTAAAAAGTTAGTGCCAGATGAGTGGTATAGACAATAAAGGCTATGATTTTTTAGCACAATGGCGTTATCTAGCTCTTGCTACTTTTCTATCTTAGAATGGATACTTGGTATCCATTCTGAGATACAAATTAAGGGTTAAAAAAAAGTCACTGCATCTTTCAGAGTATAAAGATAAAGAACCCAAATAACATATCCCAGAAGCCAAAAGGAAGTGTTTCAGAAAGAAGGGACGACTAAGTAAATGCTGCAGAAGAGTAGGCCTCTATACAAAACAAGAACAGGCCAACAATTGTTATCTTAAATGTCAGCCAGTCAATAAACATTTATTAAGTGCTTACACATGGGGGCAACTAGATGGCTCATAGGACAGAGCCAGCTCTGGAGATGAAAGGTCCTAGGTCCAAATTTGGTCTCAACACTTCCTGACTGTGTGACCCTGGTCAAGTCACTTAATCCCAATTGCCTAGCCTTTATCACTCTTCTACCTTGGAACCAATATTTAGTATTGATTTTAAGATGAAAGGTAAGGGTTTATTAGAAAGAAGGAAAAGAAGGAAGGAAGGGAGGGAGAGAGGGAGGGAGAAAGGAAGGAAAGAAAAAGAAAGGGAGGGAGGGAGGAAAGGAGAGAGAGAGAGAGAGAGAGAGAGAGAGAGAGAGAGAGAGAGAGAGAGAGAGAGAGAGAGAGAAAGAGAGAGAGAAAGAGAGAGAGAAAGAGAGAGAGAAAGAGAGAGAGAAAGAGAGAAAGAGAGAGAGAAAGAGAGAGAGAAAGAGAGAAAGATAGAGAGAAAGAGAGAGAGAAAGAGAGAGAGAAAGAGAGAGAGAAAGAGAGAGAGAAAGAGAGAGAGAAAGAGAGAGAGAAAGAGAGAGAGAAAGAGAGAGAGAAAGAGAGAGAGAAAGAGAGAGAGAAAGAGAGAAAGAGAAAGAGAGAAAGAGAAAGAGAGAAAGAGAAAGAGAGAAAGAGAAAGAGAGAAAGAGAAAGAGAGAAAATCCTGGCCCTGAGGCATCAAACAGTTGGAATAGGGTAGGCTTTTTATTAGGTGGGAGTAAAACAAGCTCTCTAAATGCAAATTGTTCTCCTCCACTCATTCCTGGGGGGGGGGGGGAGGGAAAGGGTGAACCTTCATATGCTTGGAGTAAACATCCCTCTAAGTCACTGTCAGGTTTGAGGCCCATCAGTTACCCTCAACCTGGGTTTAGCCTGTCAACCACCGGTGGTTGCTGGAGCATTGCTGTAGCTTCTTGGAGCCTCAGGTAAGAGTTGGGTGACAGGTAGACACCAAAGGTGGGTGAGTAACCCTGAAAACAGCTGAGAAGTCCTCACACCAGAAGTGCTAGACATCCCTGAACACCCAATAAACAGGTAAATCAATCCTGATTGGACAAGCTTTCAATGAGGAAGTAGGATTAGATTCTCTTTATTCCCCCCACCCCCCATTACAGCATCCATTACATGATGGAGATGGGATTAGCCCTAAAATGACTCTCTCCTACAAGCTGACTGAGCATGTGTACCCCAGAGCTGAGCAAAGCTAAAGCGCAGGAGTCACTCAGACTGACTGTGTCCCAATAGCGGACTGTACAATGCATAGGATGGGATCCTGGGTAATGAAAAAGACAGTGTGCCCTCAAGAGTTATGGAGAAGTAAGGAAGAGAGGCAGATGTAGGGGTGGGGAAATAACTAGTTCCATTTTGGACCCAAAGAGTTTGATGCCTACCAAACATCCAGTCCGAGATGTCCAGTAGACAGCTGGTGATGCAATATTGGAAATCAGCAGAGAAGTTAGGTCTGGATAAGCAGATTTGAGGATCATCAACGTAGGAGTGATAATGGAATTCATGGGAGCCAGTGAAATCACCAATGAAATAATCTAGAGGACTAGAACTGAGGAGAAGAGAGATTGATCTTTTGAAGGAAGAAGTGGAGGGTCTGTCCTGGAGCTCTGTAAGCAACCTCTCCCAGAATTCTGATTGAGAGCTAAGGAGGGCATGTCGGAGCCAGCTCATAAAGGTCTTGATTTTTATAGACTGGAGAGTGATAGAAAAAAGGTAATTGGAGATTAAACCTAAGAGTGTGTATTATTTCATTAGAGCTAGTTGTTAAACATTTACCAGCACATTTCTGGTGGTAGATAGGTGTTTGAGTGGAAGTCAAAAGAGGGAATTTACAGAGAGATAGTGGTACAAGGAAGTGGCATTGGGGAGTAATGAGTAATCCATCTCTCCCACTGAGTCAGGAGAATGAGTAAAAAGGGCAGCCAGTGTTGGAAAGGGAAGCCAGGAAGGTGTGTATCATCAAGAGGAAACTAGGTTTCAGTGAGAGCCAAAGGATAGAAGGACTGGGAAAGGAAGACTTCAGATGAAAGCAAGTTTGTTATCTATGAAGCAGGCATTCTAGAGGGCACAGTAGAAGTAGGTATCTTTATGGGGGGGGGCAGGGTTATATTATTTTTTCAAAGTCTCTCAGATTCCAAAGTTGTCAACAGTTGTGAGGGAATCTAGACAGGCAGCATTTAGTTATAACTTCCTAGGATTCTCTTAATTTCTAATCCAAAAGGAAGGTTAGTGTTATGAATTTAAAAATGCACACCCCACACCCAATTTGGACAGTTTGTTTCTCCAATGGCATCCAACTTCCTTCCTTCCTCCCTCATTTCTTCTCCTCTCTCCTTCCCTTCCTTTTTTTCTTCTTCACTCCATCTCTTCCTCCCTCCCTTGCTTCTTTCTCTATTTATCAATTGCCTACTATGTGCCAAGCACTGTACACAAGAACCTAATTGGTAATCTTTTTTCTTTCCTCTGTTTAATCCATGGGATGTTTAATTTTGTCATGTCAATTTTTTTTAAACTCTTACCTTCCATCTTAGAATCAATACTGGGTATTGGTTCTAAAGCAGAAGAGTGGTAAGGGTGAGGCAATGGGGGTTAAGTGACTTGCCTAGGGTCACACAGATAGGAAGTGTCTGAGGCCAAATTTGAACTCAGGTCCTCCTATCTCTGGGCCTGACTCTCAATCCACTGAGCCACCCAGCTACACCCATTTCAATTCTTAAGTGTTTAAAACATTAAAATGGTTTTTAAAAACAAAATAACAACTTATTTTTATAGACTAGGCTAAATTTGAGGTCCCTCTCTATAGTGAAATTGGAGAAAATTCATAGAAATGACAAGGAGTAGGTAGCTTTAGAGTGGGACATTGATGGAGTTAGAGGACAGTGGAATAAGGGTACCACCTCACACCTATATTTTGGCCAGTATGACAGTAAATGAAAGTGATGAATGTTTGAGGAGATGTGGCAAAATTGGGACACTAATGCATTGTTGGTGGAGTTGTGAATTGATTTAACCATTCTGGAGGGCAATTTGGAATATACCCATAAAACAATTCATACCCTTTGATTCAGCAATACCACTACTGGGTCTGTATTCCAAAGAGATCATAAAAAAGGGGAAAGGATCTGCATATAAAAAAATTATAGCAGCTCTTTTTGTGGTGGCAAAGAATTAGAAATTGAGGGGATGTCCATCAATTGGGGAATGGCTGAACAAATTATGGTATATATTGATGATGAAATGCTGTTGTGCAATAAAGATTTACATGAATTGATCCAGAGAGAAATAAGCAGGACTGAGAGACCACTGTATACAATAACAGCAATATTGTATGATGAGCAATTGTGAAAGACTTAGCTACTCTCAACAGGACAATGATTTTGGACAATTCTAAAGGATTTATGACAGAGAAGGAACTGTTGGAGTCAGGTGCAGATCAAAGCATATGTATGATCTTTCACATTAGGTTATTTGTGTTTTTATTTGGGGGGGTTGGCTTTATAGGAGTATTCTCTTACAATATGGAAGTATGGTTTGCATGATATGTGTATAATCCAGATCAAATCACTTACCATCTCCCAGAATAAGGAGGGAAGGAAGGGAAATAATTTGGATCTTATAATTTCAGAAAATGTAAGTGGAAAATTGTTGTTGCATGCAAATTGGGAAAATAAAATCGTTTTGAATTTTAAAATGGCAGTGGAAGACTGAGAATGGATTTTAAATGATGACAGCAGGAGTTTAGAATCCCTGCGATCTGGAGATTATGGTCAGGATTGAGTCAGGGGAGGGGGAGAGTTTGTTAATCTTGAGGAATGAGTTCAGATTGTTTTTCGTTTCCCGTAGAAGTTTGATCTCTGGATGGCATGCTCTCAGTTCTTGGAAGGTTCAGGTAAGGGGATAGATAAGTGCTGGGAACTAAAGGAGTGCTTCTGTCCCCCTGTCCCCAAGGTTGGCCCTTTCTTCTTTTCCCTGGAATCACAGAGGAGGGAGTCTAGTACTCCATGGAATGGAGGTATTCTCCTTCCTCCAAGGCAGCAGAATTGATGGAATGGAGTTTTCTCTTACCTCAAAGACAAGGGTCTAGAATGGGTTCTCTTTTTTTCCTCAGAGGCTGACAAATGATCCACACAGAGATTCTAGGCCTCATCATGGCAAACTATATTTTTTGATTAAAAGTTTAGCTTAAGGGGCAGCTGGGTGGCTCAGTAGATAGACAAGCCTAGAGTTGGGAGAATCTGGGTTCAAATCTGGCCTGACACTTCCTAGCTGTCAGACTCTAGGAAAGTCACTTAACCCCCAGTGCCTAGCCCTTACTGCTCTTCTGCCTTCAAACCCATACTCAGTGTTGATTCTCAAATGGAAGGTAAAGGTTTAAAAAAAAGTTTAGTTTAAAGCATCCCCATAGCTCACGTGCTACTTACAAAGTAAACACTAGGGAAGACACAGGGGCCCAGAATGCCATAGTGGCTAACATTAACAAGGCTTTTATCATCACAGAGTTACCAGTTGTATTAGTCATCATTTTCAGCCCAGGAAGGGAGGGTAAAATTCTGAATAGTTTCCAGCATTGAAAAAAAAGTGATTGTCATTTAGTGTCAAGAATAGTATATCACCATCATTTGTCCTATTTAAAGAAGCACCAGCTTCACAAAAACTTGGGAAAAGCTCCAGAGTTGCACTTAGCCTTACTACCGGCAGTGTGTCAAAACTTAAATAATGCAGGGAAATGAATGGTAGGTGAAGAAGATAGTGTTTACAGCACTAGCTCAGGAGCTAAAAACTCTAAGTCAAGCAATGAAGATGTCATTTACTGTTTTAAAGGATCATAGTTCAGTGGATTGAGAGCCAGGCCTAAAGAAGGGAGATCCTGGGTGCAAATCTATCCTCAGACACTTCCAAGCTGTATGACCCTGGGCAAGTCACTTTCTCCCCATTGCCTAGCCCTTACCACTCTTCTGCCTTCGAACCAATACACAGTATTGATTCTAAGACAGAAATTCAGGGTTTAACAAAAAATAACAAATGCTAGTTACCTTGACTTGATTACTTGCAAAGGTAGTAGAGAAGGAAGGAATAGCTGGGAGAGAGCTAAAACTAGGCTATTGTAATCAGGGCTTCGCTCCTGGGTACAAGCATTTAGATCAAGGTGATGACATTTATTCCTTCAGTGAGTGAATAATAGCATCTCTAGTTAGCCCTAGGTGGACTCCTTTCTGGCCCAGTCTTGTTCTTCCTTCCTGTGCATCCTTATATCTCACTTAGAGCACAAGTGGTATAACTTGTGGTCCTGCTCCCCTTTTGCGACTGGATTTTTCTTTTGGTCTTTCCTTTGGATGAAATAATTCATCGATGACCACTCTGGCTGAGACTGGGGAAGAAGAGCTTTCTGTGTACAGCCCCAGTCATTTCCCTAGCCAGTAGTGCTCAGCTCCCCCTTGACCCTTCCAGAAGGGCTCTCAGAACTCTTTTGTAGATCCCCAACGACTCTAGAATGTGATTGGGATTCAATACTGTACAAACAATATGAAGCAGCCATTGTCTCCCCCAACCCCCCCCCCCTTACCTCAATTTCCCTTTGATTTCTTGGAAAGACAGAGGTGGGAAAAAGCACTGAGCTCCTCAATTTATCAAGTTTTGTTCTCAACTATTCTGTATATGTGGAAAGCAATATGGATTCTCCCCGTTCCACCCCCAGATTCTTGCTGCAAGCCTTTAATAAATTTGGGCTGCCCAATTTGGAGATTCTTTCGCTGTTGAGTAATCACACACATTCAGCTGAATTTTGTTCTCTCAGTGTCAGTGGAAACCTCTCATTAAGAGGCAGAGCTTTAAAAAAAGTGAAATTGAGTATATCCAGAAGGAGTCTCAATGGTCTTAAGTACAGTAATTATGTTGTAGGCCTATTTTAAAGGGTGGAAACAAATCAAACTGATAGGAAATAGCAGGGTCTCAATTAGAGAAGATCTGGTTTTTAAAGTGGTTGTAAATATACAAGATGAATCGAGGCGGGAATGTGTTTTTACATTTTAAACAAGAGTAGGTAACATTTTTTTTAAGCCCTTACTCTTTGTCTTAGAATCAATACAGGGTTAAGTGACTTGTCCAGGGTCATACAGCTAACAACTGTTTGATGCTACATTTGAACCCAGGACCTCCCTCCCCTCTCTGGGCCTGGATCTCTATCCACTGAGCCACTTGCTGCCCCAGTACTATGGACTTTTTAAAAAAACCCTTAATTTCCATCTTAGAATCAATACTGGGTATTGGTTCTAAGGCAGATGAGTGGTAAGGGCTAGGCAATAGGGGTTAAATGATTTGCCCAGGGTCACACAGCTAGGAAAATTTGAACCCAGAACCTCCCATCTCTGAGCTTGATTCTCAATCTACTGAGCCACCCAGCTGCCCCCAGTGCTGTGGTCTTTTGAGCCTAATGCTTTGGGCTTAAAAACTGCCTCTGTTACCTATTAGCTAGACATGCCACTTCTCTGGGTCTCAGTTTCTCACTTTGTAGAAATGGAAGGGTCAGGCTAGATGATCTCTGAAGTCTCTTCCACCTAAAGCTCTATGATCCTACCTCACTAAGGACTTCCGTTGCAGTAAATATTGTAGCATAAAATTAGCAAGTCACAGATTGAACCCTTCTCACAATCTGGTTATTAAAAAAATGTAGTTTAATAAAAATCACTAGAGCAAAAAGTTGATGCCATTTTAAATAGGAGTCAGAACTTTTCTACTATATCTATTCAGCAAAATCACTAAATATATTCCTTTAGCTGAGTTTGAGTAAGTTCCATAAAAGAATCAGCTCTTATTCTCGCTAGTCCCTTTCCTCTAATACCTTGTAACATTTACGTCCCCCTTACCTTCCATCTTAGAATCCATTGTAAGATGTAGAGTGGTGATGTCTGATTAGCTTTCACACATGATGTTGCTCAGAACCTCAAACTCAAGAGACACACCAGCCTCCATTCCCCAGTTTTTACCCCAACACTCGGCCCAATCCCATCATTTTATGGAGGACTGAAGTTGCTCTAGGTCACACACGTAGCAAGAACCTAGATTCAAACCCAAGTCTTCAACTGAACTCGAAGCAATTCAATCAGTAAGAGATTGACTCGGCTTTAGGTTAATTTACAGGCAAATACCGATTATTTGTATGTGGAAATAATCTGAACTAAAAGCTCAAGGGTGAAAAACACTATTCACTACAGAATTAGATAATATATTTGGTCCTAAACTTCTAGCCTGTCTTACCCAAGGGTCCCAGAGCACCTAAGCTCAGAGAAATAAGGAGCTACTAGTATTCTAGTGGAAAGAAGTAAGCAGCCTCTAAAAGCGGAGAAAGAAGGTTTTTTCAGCATCTTGGGGAGAGACCACACATTAATTCCTTCTACACTCACCAGAAGGTGCTTCAGCAATTCAAAATATTGTCTTCATTCACTAAAGAAGTCCCAAATGGAGGCAAAGCAAACTGCCCCATCCTTCTGGCCAATTTTAAAGAAAGAAAAAGGCAGATACCTGGGCCTCCAGCAGACACACCAGTTAGTGATCCCCTCATTATTCTACTGATTGACTACCTCTCGTGAAGGCAAAGCCCAAGGACCCTCTGCAGGCAGAGAGGACACTTCCCAATGAGACCCACAGGAAAAGCTTTGAAAGAGAGAAAAGGAAGATTTCCCCAACAATTAGAAATGCCCTCGTTGGTAAGTAAGTTCTTTGAGGGCAGGGGAAGAGAGTTCCTTTCCTCTTTCTATTCCTGGTAACAGACTTGCACTTAGTAGGCAGGTACTTAATGAAGATTAGCTAAATTGAATTTACAGCTGGCATTCAACAACTGCAATCCTATAATTTTCTAGGATCAAAAACCAACTCTGAAAGGAGATAGAGGGGACAACTAGGCAGCTTAGTGAACTGAGAGCCAGACCTAGAGACCAGAGGTCCTGGGTTCAAATCTGGTCTCAGACACTTCCCAGCTGTGTGACCTTACACAAGTCACTTAACCCCCTAATTGCCTAACTCTTATGATTCTTTTACCTTGGAACCAATACTCAGTATTGATTCTAAGAGGGAAGGGAAGGGGGACAGCTGGGTAGCTCAGTGGATTGAGAGCCAAGCCTAGAGATGGGATGTCCTGGGTTCAAATCTGACCTCTTTTCAGCTGTGTGACCTGGGCAAGTCACTGAACCCCCATTGCCTATCCCTTACCAATACACAGTATAGATTCTAAGACAGAAGGTAAGGGTTAAAAAAAATTAAAAAGAGGGAAGATAAGGATTTAGATTTTTTAAAAGAAAAAAAGGGGGGCAGACAGTAGGTATCTTGGTATTCTTAAGTAGGTGAAAGGACCTTGTTTCTCAGACTCCACTCCCACTACCACCTAAGCCAGTATCATCTAACCTACAGAAGAACTGCAGAACTGTATGGATACATCCACACTTACCTTATTCTCCATGTCTCTTTGGGGGGGGGGGGAAGGACCAGAGTCTAGAAAATAAATATTTTTAGAAATAAAGGCTACTTTAATAAAATGATCTGGGACAATTCTGATGGACTTATGACAAAGAATACTCTCTACGTCCAGAGAAAGAACTGTTGGAGTCAATGCAGATCAAAGCATATGATCTTCTACATTAGTTTATTTGTGATTTTATTTGGGGGTTTTGCTTTTATATAAGTATTCTCTCACAATGATGACCACTATGGAAGTATGCTTTGCATGATAATACCTGTATAATCCAGATCAAATTACCATCTCTGAGAGAGGGGAGGGCAGGATGGGGACAATTTGAATCTCATAATTTCGAAAAACTCATGTTGAAAATTGTTTTTGCCTGTATGTTGCTGGGGAAAATAAAATACCTTTGTATACAATGTAAATAAATAAGAGCTGCTTCCTTCTCTAAAACCATAGGAACACTGATTTAAAGCTGGAAAGGGAATGAAAAGCCATTGAGTCCAACTCCCTTATTTTATAGATGAGAAAACTGAGAGCGAAGTTACACGGGTTGCCCAGAATCACAGAGCTCTTACGTGTCAGAGGCAGGATTTGAAATCAAGTCTCCCTTGATTTCAAATCCTGCCCGAATCTGCTGTATCATGCTGTTTCTCGCCAAGTCCTCCCCTAGAGCTCCATCATGTTGTAATGGTAACCTCAAAACTGTGCCAGCAGATCACAAGCTCTGGTGCGTTCAACTAAATGAGAAAGGCCAACTGTGGAATGGCAATCAATCTGTAATCCAAGGGCGCACTGGCTCAGTTTGGAGAGGAAGATCACAGAGGTCTGGCTGCCCAGTGATTTTTTTTAAACTACAGTAACTCATGAAACCATCTACTAAATTATGTAAAGATTGTAATCTGCATCCGCAAAACATATATAATTATATGTGTATATGTATGTATTCATATGTGTGTATATGAATGACACTTCAGAGCTTAAAGCATTGAAGTAAAGGCTTACTTAAAACACCCTTTAAACCCCAGTGAAAATCAGTAGAATGGAAGCTGCTGGCTGCCTCTGAAGGTTGCTATATAGGCTACAATAGCCAGACCCTTTGACCCAAACAGTCCATGACCAAGCTCATATTCCAAGGAGGTCATTGATAAGAAGAAACTTTTTGTGCTAGCAAAAAACTAGAAGCAAAGAAGGTGCCTGTTCACTGTGGAATGGCCAATCAAGTTGTGGCATGTGAATATCATGGAGTATTACTAGGCTGGAAGAAAGTAGGATCAGTGTAAAGAAGCATGGGAAGACTTACATGAGCCCATGCAAAGTGAAAGAAGCAGAACCAAGAATACAAATGCAGGACTCCAACAATGTAAATGGAACTGCCACAAAACAACACAAAATGAATTTTGCAAAATTGATAAGAATAGACTTGGTCTCCAAGAAAGATATGAGAGGACATCTTATTCCACTCCCTTACAGGGGAGGGATGGACAGAGAGAGAGACAGAGAGAGAGACAGACACAGACACAGACACAGACAGACAGTGTAGTGTGTGAGAGAGAGACACAGAGAGTGAGAGAGACAGAGAGACAGAGAGAGATATTAGCAAATAAAGGGGAAAAAATCTAAAAATAAATGTAATGTTTCACACCTGTGGGATTCATGTGTGCACTGTGTGTGTGTGTCTATCTCTCTCTGTCTCTCTCCCTCCCTTCTTTAAAAACTTTTACCTTCCTTCTTAGAATCAATCCTGTGTATTGTGTCCAAAGCAGAAGAGTGGTAAAAGCTAGGCAATGGGAGTTGTGACTTGCCCAGAGTCACAAAACTGGATGTGTTTGAGGCCAGATTTGAACCTAAGAACCTTTTATCTCGAGGCCTGGTTCTCAATCCACTGAGACACCTAGCTGCTCTCAAAGCAAACTGTTTTAATGAAATAGTAGAGCAAGAAAATTCACAAAAGACCATTTACCCAACCTCCCACATAAAAGATACATGCTCTGTCAAGTGGAAAGAGTGAGAATAATTATATGTATTTGTGTGTATGTGTATATATATACACACATATGCATATATTTATACACATGCAAGACACGTTTATACTTATAAACATTAAATGGAAAAGAGAAGCAGGAGCTTTTGGCCACAATCTCCTGAGTTTCCTTAACTTGGCCTGAGGAAAGACAAGTCAAATATCTGTATTATGGACTTTTTTTTAAAAAACCTGCTCCATTATTTTCCAATTCACCCAAAGATGAGCTAAGCTAACAAAGCCCTGGACCGTAGAGATTCTGAGAGCCTGATTTCCTAACTCTGGAAGTCTATCTGCAGAAAGCAGCCCATCACGCACATGGTCTTCAGGCCTGAGCAAAAAGGGGAAAATGTCTTCAGGGCTTTACAAAACTAACTGAACTACCCAGTGGAATTGTGGGTGTGCTGGGGGAGGGGGGAGGAGGAGGCAAGAGGGGAGGGAAAGAACATGAATCATGGAAATTAATTAAATAAACATTTTCAATTAAAAATGAATTGCAAAATGTAAAACAAAACAAAACAAAATTAACTAAATTAACTGAAATGTCACTATCCTCTGAAAGAGTTCTACCAGTCCTCTTTGAGGAGAGTAAATAAAACGGACTCTTAGAAAGCATTTGTGTAGCCTTTTAGGATCTGAGAAACTAGTTCTCATGGACTAGATGAGCAAAACCCCAAAAGTCCCGCCAATAACAATAGAACAGTTTCATACTGGAAACTTTACCTGATGTCAGAGGCAACAATCCTAATAGTGTGTTTTTGTTTTTTTCAATTTTTTTTTCATTTTATTTTAACCCCAGGGACAGCTAGGTGACTCAGTGGAGAGTCAGACCTGGAGACAGGAACTCCTGGGATCAAATATGACCTCAGATACTTCCTAGTTGTGTGATCCTGGGCAAATCCCTTAACTTCCATTGGTTAACCCTTATCACTTTTCTGCCTAGGAACCAATACTTAGTATCAATTCTAAGACAAAAGGTAATGATTGAAAAGAATAAAAACAATGAAAAACAAACTTTTACTTTTTGTCTTAGAATTGATACTTAGGCAGAAGGGCTGGGCAATGGGGGTTAAGTGACTTGCCCAGGATCACACAGCTAGGAAGTATCTGAGGTCACATTTGAACTCGGGATCTTTCTTCTGTAGGGCTGACTTTCTATCCACTGAGCCACTCAGCTTCCCTGAATGTTTTCTTTTTTAAAGCATTTTAACCTCTTTCCCCCCCCAGAATGAAAGAACTCTTTTATTGGGAATGAGATAACTCAGCTCAAACAAGAGAAATTGCCCAGATCTCACTCAAAAGGAAACTCCCCAAGGTCTCTAGAAGAGCAGTCTAAGAACAGAGATATGATAGAGAGGGCCAATTCCTTTCATGTCTTCCCAGATAAACTTTGAAGTGTGGAAAGGAATAGGCAGGCTATTAGCCGACTTGCTCAGGATCACACGGCTAGGAATTATCTGAGGTCACATTTGAACCCAGGTCCTCCTGTCTTCCTTCAGGCCTGGCTCTCTAGCCACTGTACTATTTAGCTGCCTTTCCTAATAGTGTTAAAAGTCTCCAATACTTCTCAGATTTGGGCAAGATCAATTAGCTTTTTTTTTTTTCTAGTTGGACAAGCCCTATTTTTTTTATGACTTTGGGTACCTGCCTTACACACAGGAGTATGCTGGTTAATGTTTAAAAGTCAGAAAAAATGTACACACACACACACACACACTTTTAAATTTAATCTACCTTATTTATATTCTCTCCAGCACTTTCCTAAGTCTAGGCAATCAACAAACCACTAAATCAGGCTCTGATTTGTAGGACTTGCTGACTTCCCTGGGTGTAAAATTTAACAAGCAGGTTTAAGCAGTCCCCAGCACACCCCTGCAAATAATGTTTATTGGGATGAGATTGTATCTGGGTGGGGGTCCTAGAGGTAAATGTGAGCCTTTGTTAATGACCAATTTGTTAACCAGGCAGGACGTATAATAACAAGCTCTTTATTATCACTATTAATATTATTGTTATTACTGGAAAGACAGTAGAGTGCCTTCCTTCTGAGATAACCCTCAATGTACACATATATGTATACGTAATAAATGAATGAATGAATGAATGTGTGTATATATATAATATGCATATATGTGTATATACTATATAGATATATACTATCTACCCATATATACATACATATACATCTCGTATATATATGTATATATATATATATATATATATAGCAGCTTGAACGTTGTGTTCTTCAATAAACCCTTGAGGACAAGGGCTATATTTATTGCCTTTCTTTATATTTCCAGGTAAATATCATGCCAACAAATAGTAAGCAGTTAATATAAGTTTATTAATTGACCAATTTTTTGTTCTATTAAAATTTTTATTTTTAAATTTTATTTATTTAATAGAATTTATTCCCAGCCTCTCTTTTCCATCCCCAAACCATAGAAGGCATCAGTCAATAAAAAGATATGTATATGATAATACATGTTTAATCTTGATCCAATTGCTTGCCAGCTTCAGGAGCAGGGGGGAAGGAAGGGAGAAAGGGAGACCATTTGGATGATATAACTTCGGAAAACTTATGTAAATTAATTAATGTATTAATTAAACAAAAGTGATATGCATAGATTGATTGTCTTTCATGTTTGCATTTCTCAGTTCATTCTCTGGCATTGGACATTCACAACTATTCTTCTAATATTCTATAGCTTTATATAATATTTTCTTGGTTCTCTTCACTTCATTCTTCATTACTTCATAGAAAGTTTTCCAAGTTTTTTTTTTTTAACCCTTACCTTCTGTCTTAGAATCAATATTGTGCATTGGTTCCAAGGCAGAAGAGTGGTTAAGGGCTAGGCAATGGGGATTAAATGACTTGCTCAGGGTCACTCAGTTAGGAACCGTCTGAGGTCATATTTGAACCCAAGATCTCTTGGCTTGATATCCATTCAGCCACCTAGCTGTTCCCTCCATACCCCCAGTTTTTATTGCTTTTTTTTTTAACCCTTACCTTCCATCTTGGAGTCAATACTGTGTATTGGCTCCAAGGCAGAAGAGTGGTAAGGGCTAGGCAATGGGGGTCAAGTGACTTGCCCAGGGTCACACAGTTTGGAAGTGTCTGAAGTCAGATTTGAACCTGGGACCTCCTGGCCCTCAGTCCACTGAGCCACCCAGCTACCCCCTTTATTGCTTTTTAAATCCTTATTTGACTTCTCTAATTCTCCTCAAACAGTGCTTTGCAAATTTTAAGGCATTACATAAATGCTAGTTGTTATTATTGTATATCTTTAGATTCTTGATACCTAGCACAATGCTTTTTAAAAAAAAACAACTCATTATTCATTAATTTTATTCTTCCTCCTCTTTCCCCCTTCCTCTTCTTTCTTCTTCTTTCTTCTTCCTCCTCCTTCTCCTTTTTCCCTTCTGTCTTAGACTCAATGATATATATTGGCTCCAAGGCACAAGAGTGGTATTTATCATTTTAACCCAATTATTAAACTATAAAGAAGAAAATTGACAATTTTTATTGTTCAAGTCATTTCAGTCATGTCCAACTCTTTGTGACCTCTTTTGGGAGTTTTCTTTGAAAAAACACTGGTGTGGCTTGTCATTTCTTTCTTCAGCTCATTTTGCAGATGGGGAAATTGAGGCAAATAGAGTTAAGTGACTTCTCCAGAGACACAGCTAATAAGTGTCTGAGGCTGGATTTGAACTCAGGTCTTCCTAATTCAAGGCCCAACATTCTATCTATGCCACCTAACTGCCCCAAAGTTGCCTTTATTGTCATAATTTGAGGCAACTTTATTTAACTGTTTTTAAGCAATGTATGTTGTGGAGGATGATTGTTTAAGAATTCTTTGGGAAGTGTTTATTGTGTCAAACTAAAATGTGACAATAACATTTATAAAGATGTAATAATTAGCACACCTGACAGCTGTTGCCAAAATAAGTAAAAAGCATTGAAATTAGACAATAAAAGGAGAATCCTTGAATCTTCTTTTGCGAGAATAGAGAAACACACAGGAGAAAAGCTCACCCATTTCAGGCAGTAAGGAGATGAAGAGGAATATCCAGTAAGAGGGAAATGATAGGTTCAAAGGACAGAATGAGTGTTATTAATTACCTCTCTTCTCTACCTCATCATGCCATTTAAATTTCTTCACAGCCTGGCCTCAGCTTACCTCTCCTGCCTTATACATCTCCCTAGTGCCTGGAATGCACTCTCTCCCACCATACTCTCTAACCTCTTGGAATCCCTGGTTTCCTTCAAAACATCAAGTGACTATTAAGGTGGAGTGGCTTTAAGGACAGGTCTTGTGATGAACTTTGTTATTTGAGGACCAGGCTGGCTTAAGTGTGGGAAGGGTTCTCCCCCAAAAGTTAACCAACTGGTGATGGACTGGGGTTTTGAGTGGGGGGATGTCAATTATGAGATTATTTCCTGAGATGTCAAGATACTGTGACTTGGGTCAGTGAATGTATACCTACACTGTTGAAATGATGTGTTCTGGAAATCTGAGGAATTAACCATCCATCTTCAAAGCTTTTCAAAGGAAAATGAACAGCAGGGAAAAGATAGAAGATTCTTAAGGGAAAGGCCTCCAATATAGTCTTTGGGAACTAAACTGATGCCTCCTTCCCTAAAAGGAAGTATGATATGGTAGAAAGTCCATGGTAATAATTATCAAGAGGGAGCTGGAGATGGGCAGCTAGGTGACTCCTTAGATTGAGAGCCAGGCCTAGAGATGGGAGGTCCTGGGTCCAAATTTGACCTCAGACACTTCTTAGTCATGTGTGACCTCTCTGTGACCTGGGCAAGTCACTTCACCTCCATTGCCCAGGCCTTACCACTCTATTGCCTTAGACGATATTGATTTTAAGACAGAAGGTAAGTATTTAAAAAGAAAAGAAAAAAAGAGGGACCTACATTTGAATTTACTCATTAGCTGTGTGACCTTGGAAATGATATATAAGCTTCATGAGCCTCCGGTTTGTAAAATGGGAATAAGAGTATTTGTTCTATACCACAGATAAACCTTTAAGTCCTATAAAAACACATGTGAAGATTATTACTAAGTGGTGGTGGTGGTGGTGTTCATTCACGTGATTTTTTGTGACCCCTTGTTAGAGTAAAATTAGGACTCTGGTCCTTATAATTTAATAAAATTTATTAGAATTACTTAGATAGGTAAAAGATGAGAAATAGGTAGAAAGAATAAAATAGCCTAATCTAGCTCCCATGTGGCTGCTTCCAGTGTGATCTCCAGGAGCTACTTTCTTGGCCGTACATGGGTGGGGTGGGTGGGAAGAGAGAGAGAGAGTGAGAGAGTGAGCACTTCCTCATTCACCTTTCTTATCTTCTTTTCTTATATCCAGGTCAAATTCAATCACCTAGCCTACACTAGGTGATGTTCTTAGGTGACCAGCCTAGGTGACATAAGTGATGTAGTTCCAGGAACACAGGGACACAGGCAGGGACAACATCCCATGCAGGACCCTAGGAGAGGGGTGTAAATTCTCTTCACACCCCATTTGGGGTTTTCCTGGCAAATATATCAGAGTGGCTGAGGTACTACCACACACTAGCAGACTGACCAATATGACAATAAAGGACAACACTAAATGTTGGAGGGGATGTGGCAAAGTTGGGACATTAATGCATTGCTGGTGGAGCTGTGAATTGATCCAACCATTCTGGAGGGCAATTTGGAACTATGTCCAAAGGGCACTAAAAGACTGTCTGCCACTGCTGGGTTTGTACCCTAAAGCGATAATAAGGAAAAAGACTTGTACAAGAATATTCATAGCTGCACTCTTTGTGGTGGCAAAAAAATTAGAAAACGAGGGGATGCCCTTCAATTGGGGAAATGGCTGAACAAATTGTGGTATATGTTGGTGATGGAATACTATTGTGCTCAAAGGCATAATAAAGAGTAGGAATTCCATGGGAAATGGAATGACCTCCAGGAAGTGATGCAGAGTGAAAGGAGCAGAACCAGGAGAACATTGTACACAGATACAGATACACTGTGGTACAATAAAATGTAATAGACTTCTCTACTAGCAGCAATGCAGTGATCCAGGACAATTCTGAGGGTCTTATGAGAAAGAACACTATCCACATCCAGGGAAAGAACTGTGGGAGTAGAAATCCAGAAGAAAAACAATTGCTTGATCACATGGTTTGATGGGGATATGATTGGGATGTAGACTCTTAGCTTACCCTAGTGCAAATATCAATAATATGGAAATAGGTCTCGATCAATGACACATATAAAACCCAGTGGAATTGTTCATTGGATATGGAGGGGGGGAGGGAGGAAAAGAACATGAATCATGTAACCATGGAAAAATATTCTAAATTAATTAAATTAAAAAATTTTAAGTAAAAAAAAAAAAGATACCAGAGTAGTTTACCATTTCCTTCTCCAGCTTATTTAACAGATGAGGAAATGGTGGCCAAAGGGGTGAAGTGACTTACCAGGGTCACAAAACTAGTAAATGTCTAAGGCTAGATTTGAATTCAGGAAGACTCATCTTCCTGTCTCCAGGTCTAATGTTCTACCCATGGGGCCACTTAGATGCCCCAATTGTTGCTGACCTACTACTATTCATTAAGCAGCAGTTGTACCTAGAGCACTGTGCTGGATACTTAATTTAGCTGAGATACATCTCTGCGCTCACAAAACTTACAGTTTACAGGAACAAGAAATAAGCACAAATAACCCCCCGCCCCCCAAAAAAGGTGTGATACAGTAGTGGTAACCAAGGAAAGAAAAATAAATTTAAAACAGCAGTGAGCCTGACCTTTTCTAGTTCCTTTTGGATAGAATGAGGAAGTTGATGGGACTCAAGTCCCCATCTCTATTACCCTCTGAGGTAGCAAGAATGGTTTGTAGAGTAGTGAAAATTCTTGGACATTTTCCTGGTCTGTGCTCAGTCAGGTAGCAAGTGCCCCTTGTCTGTACCAATCAGATTTGTGCTAATCATAACTTCGTGGAAATCAAGAAGAGGAAAGAGCAGACCTGGTCAAAGGGGAAATGGAAGAGATAGACAAGTGAGAAATGTGTACTACAACTGATGAAATCCAATTGAATTCAACCTGAATTTTTTTTCTTTTCTTTTTAATTTTTCTCCCCAAGGTTACATGATTCATGTTGTCTCCCTCCCCTCTTTCCTCTCTGCTCCTGGAGTTGACAGGCAATTCCTCTGGGTTGTACATATATTATCACTCAGAACATTTCCATATTATTCATTTTTATAAAAGAGTAATCCTTTAAAACCAAAACCCCAAATCATATACCCAAATAAACTAGTGATAAGCCACATGTTTTCATCTGCATTTCTACTCCCACAGTGGGTTCTTTCTCTAGCTGTGGATAGCGTTCTTTCTCATAAGTCCCTCAGAATTGTAAACTGCATGGTTTAAAGGGCCTACCACATGCAACATACGGGATCACTAGACAGTGGGAATACAGAAATCCTGTGTTTACCCTCAAGGAGTTTACATTCTACCAGAAGGATACAATATAGACAATATGCTACAATAATAGACACAATCTGATGGAATAGATAACAGCATACTACAATAATAAACACAATAGAATGCAAATAATAGAATACAATAGATATAATTTTATACAACAATAGACCCAATATGATGCAATGGATGCAATATAATGCAATAATAGATACAATTTAAAGCAGCTATAGACAGTATTTTATAGAAATAAGCAGAAATGCACAGATAAGTATAGGGCAAGATCCAAGGCAGAAGAGTGGTAAGGGCTACGAAATGAAGTGACTTGCCCAGAGTCAAACAGTTAGGAAGTGTTAATGTAAAGGTTAAAAAAAGAAAAAAAGGAAGAAAGGCAGATTGTGCAAAGGGGGGTAGTATAAAATGAAACTAGAAAAGTAGGTTGGAACCAGTTTATGCAGGTTCTTATATACAGGACTAGAGCCTTTAAACACTTTTTGTTGTACTTGTTTTTGAACAGAATAATGAGGTAATCAGGCTAGTGGGTTAGGATGGTTATTTTGGAAGTTGTGGGAGATGGACTGGCCAAGGGATAGACCAGACATATTGGGAGACCAATGAGAAGGCTATTGTAATACTCAAGTGAGAGACAATGAGGACATGAATTAAGATGATGGTTGTGGAAATAGAAGAAAGGATCCAGATGTGAAACATGTTTTTGAAATAGAATCAACAAAACTTGGCAACTGATTGAGTGTGGGAAGTGAGGGGTAGGCAAGAGTAAAGATGACTTGGAGGCTTTAAATCTGGGTGATTAGGAATACTGTGGTACCCCCAACAGAAAGAGAGAAATTTGGAAGAGGGTGGTCATTCTGTCTTGGACATGTTGAATTTTAGATGCCAATGGGCTGTTTAGTAGCTTGCCAGCTCCTGGAGGGGGAAAACGAGAGGGAGGGAGTTTGGATCACATAATTTCAGAAAACTTAAGTGGAAATTTGTTATTATGTAATTGGTAACAAATAAAATATGAAATGGGCTGTTACAGAGGGGATATCTGTCTTGCAGGAAGTTGATGATGCAGGACTGCAACTAAGAGAGATTAGGGCTGGGAGCCCTTAATGTAGGGATGATTATTGAACCTCTGTGTGCTGATTTATCAATAAGAAGCAATAATAACAACTAGAATGCATTTAAAGTTGGGAAAATGTTTTATAGATTTGATCTCATTTTCTCATCATAATAACCCTGTAAGGGAGATGCTATTATTAAATCTATTTTACAGATGAAGAAAATGAGACTGAGAGGTCAGGTGATTTACCCAATTATACGGGCAAGGATTTGAACTTGGGTCTTCCTTACCCAGTTTTGTTACTTGTGTGACCACAGACAAGTCATTTTGGCATGGGCATTGTACCCCCAGAAACTCAGGTGAACTATTATCAGGGAAATTCCTCTGCTTCCTTAGGCCCTCATGACTCCCAACACAAAACACCTGACCTTGAAGATTAGCCTTCTTTGATTGCCTCATTGAATTGAGATGGACAAAGAGAGAGACCTCATTCATTTATCCTCCAAATCAGGAGAACCACCCCCATGCCCTCAGGGCAAACCTCCTCCCCCCAACCCCTTTCTCCAGAGCAGGGGTCCCCAAACTTTTTACACAGGGGGCCAGTTCACTGTCCCTCAGACCACTGAAGGGCCAGACTATTAAAAAAAAAAAACAAAAAAAAACTATGAGCAAATCTGTATACGGCTGTCTGGGATAGCGGAGGCTGCAGCACTGGCTGGGATGGGCCTGTCACACCTTGCACAGGTCCATCATTGCCACCACTTTACCCAGCAGCAGTCATACACAGTGTGGAATCCCCTCCCCCAGATTGATGCTCTCCATTCTGATATCTTCCATTGTGCAGCCACATAATCCTTTGTGCAGCACCTCTTTCTTGTTCAGTTACTCTCAGAACAAGGAGCCAAGCAAAGGATTATGTCACCAGAAGTAGTACTGGAAGTAGTACTGTGATCAACGCTGCCTTTGCAGTACCTCCACATCCTGTGCTCCTCTTATTGACCACTAATGAAAGAGGTGCCCCTTCTGGAAGTATGGTGGGGGCCAGATAAATGGCCTGGGGGGGGACTTGTGGCCCACGGGCAGTAGTTTGGAAACCCCTGCTCCAGAGTCAAGTCCTCACTACAGTAAAAGAATATTAAAACCCCAGAATTGAGGTATTTTAGGAGCAACCCTCCAGGTTGCTCCATTCATGCTGTCTTGCTGTCCTCCCAAGGAGCAGCTTTCCCACCTGTTCCACCTAAGAGGCAGGCTTCTACCTATGCTGCCTCCTGGTCAGATTCAACATTACTTTCCAAATTAATAAATTTCTCTTTATTTTTAAGCCAAGTTTCAGAGTCTTGCATTCTTGTAAAAGGTACTCTTCCCAAACCCCAGGAGTTTGCTTCTGAACCCCTATAACAATTTGACCATGTTTGCCTCAGTTTCTTCATCTGCCAAATGAACCAGAGAAGAAAATGACAAGCCACTCCTATATCATTGCCAAGAAAACCCCAAATGGGATCGTGAAGAATTGGACATGACTGAAAAATGACTGAACAAGTTCTATTATTCTCTTTTTTCAGATGATGGTATCGAGGCAAACAGGGAGGCTCAGGGATTTTCCCTGGGTCACACAGCTATATAAGAATCTGAGGTAGGAACTGAACTCAATTTTCCTACTCTATCTACTGTGCTACCCCTGCTAGTCTTTTCTTGTTCTTTCTTTCTTTTTCCCAAATAAAAACCCCTGTCTTCCATCTCAGAACTAATACTGTATACTGGCAGATTTAAACCCAATACCTCCTGTCTCCAAGCAGAAGAGAGATAAGGGCTAGGCAATGGGGTTAAGTGACTTGCCCAGGGTATCACTACCAGGAAGTGTCTGTGGCCAAATTTGAACCCAGGCCTTCCTAATGCCAGGCCTGGCACTCTGTCCACTTTGCTACTTAGCTGCCCCTACAAGTAAAGTTTTTTTGAGGATAAGTGTACTTAAGCCAATAGATAAGAAAATAATGAACTTGGAACAAAGTGGGGATGATTGATGAGACAAATTCTTGGAAGAGATAGGAGGAAATGTGATTGGGGGTAGAGATAGGAAGATAGGTTTGGCCTTGGTATGCAGAAAGGTCATCTCTGCTTGGAGACAAATCAAAGAGAAAGAGGTTGGTGAAGAGGATTTCTGGTGGACTGGAGATGAAGTACTCACAGTGATTTTCTTAGGAGCGTTGGCAGGGTGGTCATTTGCTGAAGGAGAGAGGAGGGAAGGGGAGAAGAGAGGAGGGCAGCTGAAGGGAAGATAGTTTGGAATTCACAGCCAAAGGGAACAGGAAAGAGTTAAAGTAAGAATAAAGGGATTACTGGTTAGCAATGAGAGCCTCATTAAGATTAGATAATATGAACTTGTAGTAGACTCAACAGGATAGCTTCTTGACATCCTTTTGCCAGGTTCCTGAAATGACCACAAATTTTCTTGGGGAGAGAGAGAGAGAGAGAGAGAGAGAGGTAGAGAGAGAGAGAGAGAGAGAGAGAGAGAGAGAGAGAGAGAGAGAGAGAGAGAGAGAGAGAGAGAAGAGGAAAGAAGGAAGAGTTTAAAAAAGAGAGAAAGAACTACACTTGCCTAGCCCTTGCTCTTCTGTCTTAGAATTGTTACTAAGAGAGAAAGAAAGGGTTTATAAAAAGACAGAAATGGACTTATCCAGGTTCATGAAGCTAGAAGTATCTGAGGCCAAATTTAAACCCAGGACTTCCTATCTCTCAGCCTTGTTCTCTATCCACTGAATTAATGGATTGTCCCCTGACCCCATCCATTTTTGGTGTCCACCAAGTCCTCAGCTCTTACCTGTGGGTCCAAGAAGCTATAGCATGCACAGCAGCTACACCATAGTAAAACCATTTCTCTAGTCAGGCTAAACGAGGTTGAGGGTAACCATCAGGACTCAAACCTGTTGGTGAGTTAGGGGGGCGTCTACCTGAAGCATGTGAAGACTTCCCCTAGTGGCATGGGTAGATGAGAGTAATTTGTTCCAACAGACATGAAGGCAGCTAAAGCAGGCGCTGTGGAGAGCTTAGAGCTGGGTCAGACATCAAAGATGCTAAAGTCATCCACTGCATCCTGGGCCATCACCAGTCATCCTGACTCTTGTCCTGACCTTGGACTTGGATGACTCGGGAAGAGAGAGTGAGGTTGACAGCTTCAACTTTGTGCAGTTCTGTTGTGTTTAAATCCAATTCACACACGAGTCAAGACATCACCCCGTGGTATCATTGGTCATCTTCAAAAAGGCCAGACAAAGGACAAAATCAGTGAAATCCTAGGTTCGGTTCCCATCCTCATCCTTTGTTCTTGAACCACCAAAGTGGAACCAAAGCACCTCCTTGGGACAAAAATGTGGCAGACTTTGTGGGAAGCTGGAGTCATGAATAATGAATGGTGAATCTAGGGATGATCTTTGGCTGCCCACTTCCCAGGTGCCAGGATGTTAGAATACCAGCCTGGACCTCCGGGTAAAAGACCCATTTTCTCAGTGACCTCTTCACATCTCTTTAATGGGTTTCTTAACACCATTTTCCAGAAAGAGAGTAGTGGTTGTCCCACTTCAGTGCCTCAAAAAGCTAATAGTTCCATAACCTCAGGCCACAGACTTTTCTGGACAGGTATTTAGCATTATAGAATTCACAGAATCTAGCATGCTAGAATTTGAAAAGGATTCTAAGGGCTCTAGTGCGGGTCCCATTTGATATATGAATGCCTTCTATAAAACCCCTAAGAAGAGTTCAATCTGACTCTGCTTGAATAGCTCCAGGGGTGGTGAACTCATTACTTAGCAAGGCAGCCCATTTCTCTTCTGTGCAGTTCTTTCTTTTCTTCTTGGTACTGGGCTGTCTCCCTATACTTTCTGCCCACTGGTCCTACTTTAACCCTCTAGGGCTACACAGAACATGTAATTCCTGCTCTACATTACAACCCTTCAAATATTTGAAAAGAACAATCATTTGCCCCCTTTAAGTAGAACCATAACTAGGTGCCCAGGTTGAATTTAGTTGAGTAAAGAAGGTGATACGGAGAGAACAGTCCATCCAGATTTGGTAGAGTAGTATTAGGGGAGCCAGAGGATGTGGTAGCTGGGAGATGCCAAGAGAGGCTGGCACAACAATGGAACAGGAGAAGGCCTGGCACTTTGTGCCCCAGCGCGAGGGGAGATCCATGAAAAGCTAGAGTGTAAACTGGAAGAAAGGACTCTATGGGTAAGAAGTACCAAGAAGTCAGTGGTCTGAGACCAAGCCCCAGGTGCCCATTTTAGTGTCATTAGAACAGCCTTGCCCTGGAACATTTCAGTCTTTCAATGGCCCCTTTACTTTAAAAAATAATGTTTTAGACCCTTACCTTTCATCTTAGAATCAATACAATGTATTATTGGCTCTAGAGCAGAAGAGCAGTAAGGGCTTGACTGTGGGAGTTAAATGACTTGCCCAGGGTCACATAGCCAGGGAGTATCTGAGGCCAGGTTTGAGAACCTAGGACTTCCTGTCTCCAGGCCTGGCTCTCTATCCACTGAGTCACCCAGCCACTCCCCAACCCTGTTACTTTTTGTGATACTTATTCCGCCATATAAAATCTGCCCCTGTGCCGGATCTTAAAAACAAAAACCAGGGGATAACCAGATAACCAAAGAACCAGGGATTTTATACCTCTCCTGGGAGGAAGGAGGTGAGGGAAGGGAAGGCTATTCCTGATGTGGGTAGGAAGGGATCTAGTGGGTGGATGAGGGACAAAATGATCAATTCCACAGGGAATAGCAGTCGGCTCTAGGACAGCTGTCGCCGTATTTGGTCTCATCCATGCATGGGCTAGAACAAATTCTCTCCGGATCTTGCTGTGTTCGATTTAAGCTGGTCTTTACCATGAAAAGCTTAGAGGGGGCTCTACTCCCACAAATGTCAGGGGAGCTGGCAAAAGCCCTAGATTCCTTTGCTTCTGGCTGCTAGAGCCTTCCCACCAAACTTAGCCATCCTGTTCACACTGTCTAATGACCCTCTTTCATTATCTCCATTAAGCCACTGGTAATTCCGAGCTAATGCCCAGAGGCGGAACAGTTATGGGAGAGTGGTGAACGCTGAGGGCCCTTTCCTTTTCCTCTTGACTTCTAAGTAGGTGGAAGTGGAGGTGGCATCCAGCCCTCTGGGTTCCAGTCCTGCTCTTCCACTTCTACCCTACGTGCCCTTAAGACAAGTCACTTCAAGCCCCCAGCCTTCAGTTTAATAATGATGGTGAGTATTTGTATGATTTTAAGGTTTGCATCACATCAACCCTGAGACATAGACATGATAATTATCCTCGTTTGACAGGTGAGGAAATTGAGGCTCAGAGAGGAATTTGCCCAGGGTTATGGAGTTTGTAAGCATCTGAAGCATCCAAAAGGTGGTGAACCCATTCCTGAGCAAGGCAGCTCCTGTGCTGGAGAGTTCATATTATATATCACATTCATATATTTTTTAAACTGTTACCTTCTATTTTAGAATCAATACTAAGTATCAGTTGTTGTTTTTCCCCTAAAACCCTCACCTTCCGCCTTATACTCAATACTATATATTGGTTCCAAGGCAGAAGAGCAGTAAGGGTTAGGCAGTGGACTTGCCCAGGGTCACACAGCTGGGAAGTGTCTGAGGCCAGATTTTTAAGTATCAGTTTCAAGGCAGAATTCTTAAATTGGACCCAGGCATCAGAATTCCTAGTTATGGTTCTGCTTAGAGAAGGCTGGACATTGACTATTTAAAGGGCTGTTAAGTGGAAGGGCAGCTAGGTGGTGAAGTGGATACAGCACTGGGTGGAAGACCTGAGTTCAAATATGACCTCAGTCACTTATTACCTATGTGACTCTGAGCAGGTTTACCTCAATTTCATCATTTGCAAAATGAGGTAGAGAAGGAAATGGCAAACCATTCCAGTATCTTCCAGGATCAGATTGGGTCATGGAGAGTCAGATACAACTAAACAACAATAACAACAAAAAGTCATCAGAGGAGGCAGATAGGTGGTTCAGTGGTTTGAGAACCAGGTCTAGAGATGGGAAGTTCTGGGTTCCAATTTGACCTTAGATGCTTCCTAGACTTCTTGGGCAAGTCATTTAACTCCTATTGCCTACTCCTAATCACTCTTCTGCCTTGGAACCAATACACAGTATTGATTCTAGGATAAAGGATTATAAGGGTTAAAAAAAAAAAAACACAACCAAAGCAGGGGCAGATAGGTGGCCCAATGAATTAAGAGCCAGACCTAGAGATGGGAGGTTCTGGGTTCAAATCTGGATTCAGATACTTCCTAGCTGTGTGACCCTGGGTAAGTCATTTAACTCCCCATTGCCTAGCCCTTACCACTCTTCTGCTTTAGAACCAGTGCACAGTATAGATTCCAAGATGGAAGGTAGGGGGTTTTATTACAAACACATTTTTAAAAGCATACCAGGGTAATCAGAAAGGATTTTGGTGATAAACATCAAAATATAGAAATGCTGGTGACAAAAGTCCAAACTTTCAGATGACAGACTCGATTATTTTCAGTTCTCAATAGGAAGTTTGATTTTCAGATAGTAGGTTAAAAGGGGGGGAAAAAGGCAATCCAATCATTCATTGTATAAATACTCTTAATAGGAGAGTTTTTATGATTAGATAGAAGTCTCACTCAAAATAAGCTTTGTAAAGCTTTTTTTTTAGAAACCACAGTGTTGAAATCTCACAATCCCCAAACCAGGAGAGTCTCCGAGAGGTGTCTGGTAGGCCATCCTCGAGTCTGTGGAACTTTGAGGCTACCCAGCCCATTCTAAAGCATTCAGGTTCCTCCACCAAGAATAACACAAGCATCAGCCCTCTGAACGCTGCTTTTGTTCTCTTCTCTGCCCCAGACAATGTCTTTCCATTTTAGTGAAAAATTGTCAGTTGGGTTCCCTGTGAGAGATCAAATCTGCAACCCTTGAAATGAAAGGTTGCTGGGAGGTTGGTGACACAGAATGATTAATATGAGTTAGCACCAGGGATAGAGGTAATATTCTTAGTAACTGTGCCCAGGATGACACTGAATAAGACTCTTTTTAAAAATAGATTTTTATTGGTATCTTGTTTTTCATATCATCTACATTTCCCCCTGTATCTCTCTCTCTTCTGTATCCCAGAGAGCCATCCCTCATCATAAAGAATTTAAAAAAAAAAAGAAGGAAAGAAAGAACTAAAGAAAAGCAAAACTAATCGATACAGCACAAAAATCTGACATTTTATATAATGTTCCACCCCCACCTCTGTAAAAAGAAGAGCGAGAGGGAGGAAGCTTTTCAAAGGCTGTTCTTGCTCAATTTTTCAACCTTCCTTTTCCATTGTTTGGCAGTGGATCTGAATAAAGCCCCTTTATTAAAGACAGCGAGTTTACCTGATGGTAATCCCTTTGCTCAAAATTAGATTCTTGCAATAAGATGCACTGATGATACACAATTCCCATGACAATGTAAATGAAAGAACAGCGGCAATGATAGAAAATGAAACTGGATGCTGAAGGATGAAGGAAGGGAGAGGAGAGGAGGCAGAGGGAAGGGAAAGGGTTTGGTGGACAGAGTGCCAGGTCTAGACTGGAGGTCCCAAGTTCAAATCTGGCCTCAGACACTGCCTGGCTGTGTGACCCTAGGTAAGTCATTTAGCTCCAATTACCTAGTCCTAACCACTCTTCTGCCTTGGAATCCATTCTAAGAAAGAAGGTAAAGGTTTGGGGGAAAAAAAGGAAAGAAGAGGAGGAGAAAGGAGAGGAGAGGAGAAGGAAGGGAAAAGGGGAAGACAGGGAAGAGAAGAAAATAGTATATACATGTAAAATATTTGTATATAATGATGATATATATAAATATAGTAAAAAAGAGAAAAGGGGAAATTGAAAAGAGGAAAGGAAAAGAAAAAAGGGGATAAATGATCTAAGGGTTTTTTATCTTTTTGTGGGATAATAAAAACATGACTATATTTCTCTTATCTGTTTACAACATTGCATACAACTTGCTTAGACAAGAAAAGCAACCTCCCACATTATTTCATCACCCTTTGTCTTGGGCTAATCTCTTCCCCAGAGTTAAGGATTAAGTAGTCAGTATCACTGTCTTTCACAACTGAGGAAAGATGACAACATTCTTTGTTTCTGGTTGTTGTTGGTGGGGTTTTTTCCCCTGTGCTGGAGCTTTCATATTACAGTTTATATTACATATCACATTCATATGCATATATATATATATGTATGTATTAAGTATTAAACCCTTACCTTCTATTTTAGAATCAATACTATGTAATAGTCCCAAGGCAGAAGAGTTGTAAGGGCTAGGCAATGGGGGTTAAGTGACTTGCCCAGGAACACACAACTAAGAAGTGTCTGAGGCCAAATTTGAACCCAGGATCTCCCATCTCTGGACCTGGCTCTCCATCCACTGAGCTACCCAGCTGCCCCTCAGGTCCATATGAGACTTAAACTTGGATTGCTCCTAATCATGATAGCTTTAGTCATATTCCTTTGCCTTGGACCATGATAACTCTCAGCCTGGTGTCAGGACAAAGAAGAAGGGATTGTCCGGGAGAACTTGATTATTTTATTCCATTTGTGTGTGCTCTCATTGCTCCCAGAGGCCTGATAGGCAGAGGCCCAAGTGATGAGTAATTTCCCAGATAGACAGGTATATAATCTCTTTGGTGCAGACATGACCTTTGCTGGTAGAGAATGCAATTCTTCCTTGTCTTCTGGTCCTGCGATTCTTGCCCATGCCTTCCTAGAAATCCTCCATAAAGGGGAGACCTTGCTCTAATCCTTTTTATTTTTTTCCCACTGGGTTATCACATATTATCACCCCAATCCTATTATTCATTTTTATAGTAATCTTTTAAACAAAAACCCCCAAGTTCTATACCCATATAACCAAGTGATAAATCATATATTTTTCTTCTGCATTTGAATATTTTTTAAATGTCTATTATTCGCCCAGCACTGTGCTATGCTCTGAGAATACAATGACAAACAAAGGTTTATTACAAATATTTCAAAGGTACCAATATGGCATCTAAGCTATCTGTCGCTCATGCAACATACCAGCCTACCTTTTTTTAAAACCCTTACCTTCTGTCTTTGTAGACAGAAGAAAGGCAAGAAAGAAAGGGTTAAGTGACTTGCCCAGGGTCACCGAGCTGGGCTATGTCTCCAGCCATGTCAGCAGCAGGAACCAAAGCACAGGTCCTGCTTGACAACTGTCTGGGGTCTGAAGAGGTAAGAAGAATGAAAACGGATCAGGAGGGCTAAGGTGCTGATGGCAACCAAAGGCTACTTTATGGAGAATAATCCTGACTTTTATAGGGAGTGAAAAACAAGCTGCGGTTGCTCCCCAAGCTTTCCATACTCATGGTAACAGGCAATGACTCACAGGGCAATCTTGAGGGATCCCAATATACAACCTATCATACATGTGTGATTTTTCGGGTAGGTGTCGTGCAGGAGTCCATCCAAGAGCCAGGGGAGCTTCCATAGTTACCTGAGACAACAGAAGGATTTGCCTATGTTGCATGATACCTACCCAAGAGTTTGCCTGGGCTTCTAGGGGAGTGAGCACAAACAGCCTAGATGCAGAAGGAGAGAATGTGGCTGGGGACTTTCTGCTCTATGATCTAAGCCTTATTGAGGGTCTTTGGACCTGAGGGTCTCAGCCTTCCTTCCTCAAGCCCACCAGGCTTGGTGCTCTATTCACCATGCTCCCTAGCTTCCTGCTTGGGCACCTTCGATGATATCTTTTATGCCACTTTCACAGGTGAGGCATGGTTGATAACCTGCTCCAGCCCATTTCCACAGCTTTCCATTGACCCTTGGTTCACCTGCCATTTTGGTTCTCATAAGATCATAGCATTTCTGGATTTTTAGTCATAACATAAAACTGGCACACAAAAACAACCCTTTAAAAAATTGGGGAGCATCTGGGTGGCTCAGTGGATAGAAAGCCAGACCTAGAGACAGAAGGTCCTAGGTTCAAATCTAGCCTCAGACACTTCTCAGCTGTGTGACCCTGGACAAGTCACTTGATCCCCACTGCCTAGCCCTTATTGCTCTTCTGCCTTGGAACCAATACACAGTATTGACTCCAAGATTGAAAGTAAGGTTTTAAAAATACAAATAAATAAATATTTTACCTGTGATTTCATTAGTATAAGGAATTTCCCAACAGGAAACTCCCATGAACAAAATCGCAGCATGTATTTTACTACTTAGAAATATGTCTAGCATGTCGAAATTTGTCCCACAGCCACTACAGAACAGAATCAGAACTTGAACCTAGGTCTTCCTGACTCAGAGGCCAGTTCTGTATACATTATGCCTTAGCTACTTTATTCCACTAGGGAAAAAAGGGTTTTTAAAAACCTCGAAAAATAAAACCTTACTTTCTTTCTTTTTCTTTTTTTGTTAATTAATTTATTTTTAAAGTATTTTTCCATGGTTCTTTCTTTCCCCTTTCCCCTCCCCCCTCCCCAACCTTTAGTTTCTGTCTTAGTAACAACACTATGACAGAAGGGCATGAGCTAGAGGGTTAAATGACTTGCCCAGGGTCACATAGCTAGGAAGCATCTGAGGTCAAATTTGAACCCAGGTCTTCCTGATTCAAGCTGGGCACTCTATCCACTAAGTCACTTAGCTAATATAATTAGGATGTGTATTTGTCTTTTTTTTAAATGTGCCTTTGTTATATTTAGAGTCCTGGGATAAATGACAAAAGAAATAAGAAGTAGAGCTAAAGGGGAAACTCATAAATAATGCTGATAGAAATCCTAAAAAAACTAAAACAAACAAAAATAAAAACCACACCGATTCTTTTAGGAATAAATGCCCCTCTGAGGGACTTGGGGTCAGCATTCTCAGAGTGAATTATACTAGGAAGGTGACGGAATTAATAAATAATCAGGTTTGAATCTCCTGTTACCTCTTTTACATGAAAAAAATTTCCCCTTCCTCTGGTCCTGGGCCAAGTAGCTGCTGCAGAGAAACTAAAATTAGTTCCTTAGCATTCAGCCTAGTGTGAAGTTACATTCCCCCAGGACTCCAAGGACTTTCTAAGACACACATACGCATTGTCTAGTCAAAGGACATTGGCAGCTGCATGTGCCCAGCGCCAAAAGACTCCCACAAACTGATTGACCTCAAATGTGTTGCCTTATTTGAATCTTCTGCCCCCTGGTCTTTGACACCAGCTTTTCAGCCCAACATTTTTTTTTAATCTTCACTTTCTGTTTTAGAATCAATACTGTATATTGGTTCCAAAGCAGCAGAGTGGTAAGGGCTCAGTAATGAGGTCTAAGTGACTTGCCCAGGGTCACACAGCCAAGAAGCACTTGAGGCTAGATTTAAACCTAGTACCTCCTGTCTCTAGGGCTGGCTCTCAGTCTACTAAGCCACCTACCTAGCTGTCCCCTTGCCCAGTAATTCTTTGAAGGCTTATAGAGCATTGGCCATATTTCTAACTAGTCCCTGGCATCCCTTCTAACTCTGGGTTGTCCAGAAAAGCCAAATGTTTCTTTGGTTTTCTTTTAATAACAAATTTCCACATAAGTTTCCTGAAGTTATATGATCCATATCCTCCCTCTCTTCTTCCCTCTCCTCTCCTCGAGCTGACAAAACATTCAATCTGGGTTATCCATGTATTATCACACAAAACTCATTTCCACATTATTCATTTTTGTAAGTGAATTATCTTATAGACCTCAAACCTCAAACATACCCAAATAAACAAGGGATAAATTATGTTTTTCTTCTGCATTTCTATTCCCACAGTTCTTCCTCTGGATGTGGATAGTGTTCTTTGTCATAAGTCTCTCAAAATCATCCTGGATCATTGCATTGCTGTTAGTAGCAAAGTCTTCCACAGTTGATCATTCCACAATATTGCTCTTACTGTGTGCAGTATTTTCCTGGTTCCGCTTGTTTCACTCTACATCAGCTCATGGAGGTTCTTCCAGTTCCTATAGAAATTCTCCAGTTCATCATTTCTTACACCACAATAGTATCCCATCACCATCATGTACCACAGCTTGTTCAGCCATTCCCCAATGGAGGGACAGACATCCCTTTAATTTCCAATAAGCCAAATGTTTATTTTTTTCTCTTGTCTTATGCCCTTTCTCCTTCATGTAAAAGGGGAGTCTCATTCCAGGTGGTCTGTACTTCCAGTCTCCTGATTTAGAGCTGGAGGTAGGGGAGAAAAGAAAGGAAGGCAACAAGCATTTCTTTAGCCACCTCCTAGGTGGCAGATAAGCACTTTACACATATTTTCCTTATTTGATGCTCTCATCAATCTTGGGAGAGAGGGGCTACTATTAACTGCTCCCCCTTTTACAGCTGGGGGGAAAAGGAGACCAACAGCATTTAAGTGAATTGTCTAGGGCCCCACAGCTAGTAAGTATAGAAAGCTGTATTTGAACTGATGTTAGATTTGAACTCGTCTTCCTGACCCAGGACGACTGCTCTGTCTACTGGACCAACTAGCTTTCTCCAAGGTCTAAGGGTGTAGCAGGAGGGGCCAAGTGGCCAGGGTGAAACAAGACAGACTGACTGAGTGGTCTTCTGGCGTCCTTGCTGTGGAGAGAGAGACAGAGACAGACAGAGAGGAGAGAGAGAGAGAGAGAGAGAGAGAGAGAGAGAGAGAGAGAGAGAGAGAGAGAGAGAGAGAGAGACAGAGACAGAGACAGAGACAGAGATAGAGAGAGAGGAGAGAGAGACAGAGATAGAGAAGAGACAGAGACAGACAGACAGACAGACAGAGACAGAGAGAAGAGAGAGACAGAGACAGAGACAGAGACAGAGAAGAGAGACAGACAGACAGACAGAGACAGAGCCAAAGAAGAGAAGAGAGAGCCAGATCCAGAGAGAAGAGAGAGACAGAGACAGACAGAGAGAGAGAGACAGACAGACAGACAGACAGACAGACAGACAGAGAAAGAGAGAGAGAGAGAGAGAGAGAGAGAGAGAGAGAGAGAGAGAGAGAGAGAGAGAGAGAGAGAACGGGATTCTATCGCAGCTACCCCAGGGTTGAAGTTATGGGAGGGCATGGACAAGTTCCAAGGGATGGGCAGGTGTGGACGGGTTACAACATGAATCCTGGAAGAACAGCCACATTCATGATATCACAGATCCATTTGAGTATTATAATATCCCACAAAACACTTATTACTCCATGACCTCATGGAGGCTTTGAGGTGACCCTGGGTTATCTAAGGCTAAGCTAATGGGGCGCAATCCCATCCTACCAGGCTTCTAGCATGGAACTGGCAATGGATCGATTGACCAAGGAGCATTGGATCATAGATTTAAAATAGGAAAGGACCTCAGAGGTCTCCTCATTATATAGATGTGGACACTGAAGGCTTTGTTGTTGTTCAATCATTTTTCAGTGGCATTTGATTCTTTCTGATCCCATTTGGGGTTTTCTTGGCAAAGATTCTGGTACACTGTGCCATTTCCTTCTCTGATTCATTTTACAGATGAGGAAACTGAGGCAAAGTTAAGTGACTTGCTCAGGATCCCACAGCTAATAAGTGTTTGAAGCTGGATTTGAATGCAGTCTTCCTGACTCTAGGTCCCATGCTCTGACTATTGTGCCACCCAAGGTCATAAGGCTGGTAAGCACCTGAGATGAGATTCAAAGCCAGATCTGCTCATCTTTCATTCCAGTATTTTTTCCACCAGATCAGTCCCACCAAGTTCCTGTAACAGTCAGGCTTTCACTCTTATCAGCCATAAGCATTCATAAAGACCCACTTCTGAGGGATGGTGAGGTTCTAATCTTTGGAGATGGAAGAAGGCACATAGTTAAGTGGGAAATGCCTTTCCTTTGAGTCTCTGTTCCTATGCTTATGGGAGCTGTGTGACTTTGGGCAAGTCTTACTGAACCTGGGTTTCATTACCCTCCCTTCTAGAATGAGGGGCTTGGACTAGATGGTTTCTAGGTACCCTATCCAGCTCTGAAACTCTGTAATTCTTTTCCTCTCCTCTCCTCTTCTCACCTCTCCTTTTTTAATTCAAACCCTTACCTTCCATCTTAGAATCAATACTGTGTTTTGGTTCCAAGGCTGAAGAGTAGTAAGGGCTAGGCAATGGGGGTGAAATGACTTGCCCAGGGTCACACAGATAGGAGTTGAACCCAGGACCTCCCGTCTCTAGACCTGATTCTGAACCTACTGAGCTACCTAGCTGCCCCCTGAAATTCTGTAATTCTAAGGACTAGGATCGCAGCAGGTCGCACAGTAGATAAAGCATCAGACCTGGAGTCAGGAAGATTTGAGTTCAAATACAACCTCAGACACTTCTTTAGCTGTGAGATTCTGGGCAAGTCATTTAACTTCTTTTTGCCTCAGTTTCCTCATCTGTAAAATGAAATCGAGAAGGAAATGGCAGAGTATTTCCAGTTGGTCAAGAAAACCCCAAATGGGGTCATGAAGAGTCAGGCATGACTGAAAGGACTAAACAGCAACAATTCTCAAGTGTACCCACATTCTTTGAAATCATGGATTACTAGAGAATTCAACTATGGAAAGAAAATTTAGGAAGAGAGGGAAATGAAAGGGATGGTGGCCAATTCCTCTAAATGTATTTCCAGGCCAAACTAGCTATCTTTTGTGAGTCATTTGGGTTCAATGTCTCAAATTTTATTTTCCTTTTGGTATCATTAGCATTAAATGCTTTCTAACTTGAAAAAGAATGGAGGGGAGAACAAGATTAAGGCTCGGAAAGACACTTGAGCTAATTAAAAATTTTAAAATTCTCTGTAGGAACATCATAGCAAATTGAGGAAAGTTTAAATTCATATTCTGAACACTTGGCAGGGTCTACCTCCAGGTAGCCCTTTTCATCTGCCATGTTATAATCCAGAAATTATTAAAGAAGCTTCATTTGACTTAAAAGCAGAAAATTTCATCCCTAACCATACAAAGCAACCTGCATTTTACCCCTAACCATAGAGGCACAGCCAGATGGCACAGTGCGGGGTCTAGAGTCAGGAAGATTCATCTTCCTGCATTCAGATTTTGTCTTAAACACTTGCTTGCTGTGGGACCCTGAGCAAGTCATTTATCCCTGTTTTCCTCAGTTTTTTCATCTGTAAAAAAAAGAGCTGGAGAAGGAAAGGGCAAATCATTCCAGTATCCCTGCCAAGAAAACCCTAAATGGGGTCATGAAGAGAAGGACACAACTGAAAAACTACCCAACAGCAACATAGTCCAACCCTTCAGCCCTTCGTTTTATAGGTGGGGAAACTGTGTCACAGAGAAAAAAGGGATTGGCTCGGGTTCTACTTTGAGAGGCAGGACCAAGATGAGAACTCAGGTCTCTATTCCCTTTTGGGAGGTCTGTGCCAATTCTCTACACGGGATTTGCCCCCTCCTCACTTTTACTACTTGGAATCCTTAGTTTCCTTTAGGACATATGGTGCAAGCCCTTACCCAAGCCCATTCCAGAACTGCCTAGATGTTCAGGTGCTCTCCTTTTTTTTTTAAACATTTCATCCATTTTTTATTTAAAACCCTCAATTTCCAACTTAGTAAAAACTCTAAGAGAGAAGGGCAGGGACTAGGCAAATAGGATTAAGTGACTTGCCCAGGGCCACCCAGCTAGGAGGTTTCTGGGTCACATTTGAACCCAGATCCTCCTGACTCCAGGCCTGGTGCTCTTTCCACTGCTCGGCTGCCCAGGGCTCTCTCCCTCTTGAAGTGATTTGTAATTATTTTGAGCCCACTCTATTTTTACTTATCTGAATATATACCTGTTGGTTCCCTCCTGTAGGATGTGAGCCCCTTTCAAGTAGGAACTGTTTCATTTCTGGTTTTATAGATAAAAATAGGGCCTTGACCTGTGCTTTGTTTCATTGGTTTAGACAACTTTCAATGAAGATATTCCCTCTATTAAAGCAGGCCAGCATATTTCAGAAAACGTATAGCCTGAAAGAGAGAGCTGCATAGGGCAGTGCCCAGGATCCTGCCACAAGTACGTGCCGAAAATGAGATGAGAACTCCAGGGTTTCCTAGAATGATAACTTAATCATTTAAATTTTAATATCTTTAAAATAATATATAAGCATTTTACATAAATAAAAATAGTTAAATTTCTAAATATAAATTAATATATTATTATATAATTAAACATACTTATATAAATATTAATAATATAAAATAAATAATATTATATTTATGTATATTTATATATATAAATATATATTTATATATATGCTATATATATGCTATATAATAACATATTGCTATGATATATAAATAATACATTAATATAAATACATCAATATAAAACTATATATAAATAATAATTAATCATTTTAAAAGTACACAGTAGGCACTTAATGAATAAAATAAAGAAGGATGGCTCAGTGGATAGAGAGCCAAGCCTGGAGATGGGCAGTCAGTCCTAGATTCAATTCTAGAGTCATGCATTTAAAAGCTGTGTGACCCTGGGCAAGTCACTTAACTCCAATTACCTAGTCCTAACCACTCTTCTGCTTTGGAAGCAATACATAGTATAAATTCTAAGACTATTAAGATTCTAAAAAAATAAAATAAAGCACTAAAGTACATTGTCAGGCATATAATAAGTAATTAACAAATATTTGTTGACTTAGTATTTATTAAAATGAATTTAATTTCAGTAGTCAAGATCCCCTACATTTCAATGCTGACAGCAAACTTCTTTTCTTAAAAAATAAGATATAATCATACCTTTAAATATTCAATAAAAATTAATCTGTCTTAGAATCCAGACTGAGCGGTAAGGGCTAGGCAATGGGAGTTAAGTGACTTACCCAGGGTCACCCAGGTAGAAAGTGAGGTCAAATTTGAACCCGGGACCTCCCATCTATATGCCTGGCTCTCCTCTAGCAGCCCGCAAATTACTATTCTGTAGATGTTTTTATATGATCTCTCTCTCTTTAAGTTCCAGAGACCACTGGTCTCTTAGCTACTTGCAAGCAGTATGACCCTGGTCAAGTCACTTGATCCCAATAGCCCAGCCCTTCCTGCTCTTTTGCCTTTTGGAGCCAATACTCAGTATTGGCTAGAGAGAAGATCAGGGTTTTAAAAAACAAATTCTAGAAAGGGAAAAGCAGGACCTGAGACCTCTGGCACGGCTGGCCTCTTTTGGCTGCTGGGAGCAGGCAGGATATTTCAGGTCCGGCCCGTGTGCCCTTGTTTGGTGAGAATGCGGGCTGAGGCGCGTCTTGGGCCCTCCTGCCAAAGAAGCAGGCCCTGGGCCCCCTCGGGAGGGCACGATGCGCCTCCCCAAGAGCCACAAACAACAGCTGGGAATGGGGGGGAGCTTCCACACCAAGAAGGTCAGCACTTTTTTTAAAGGGTCCCTTTAAGCAAAGGGATGGAAGGGAGAAAGCCTGTGGGGCCATTTCTCCGGAGTCTGTTCGGAATAGGCTCTAAGAGCCCCGCTCTCTAAGCACTCTTCTTCCTCCTGCTGGCTCTCTTCCGTGAAAGGCCAACCAGAGGCGTCCCCGGTCAGATCCAGGACCGCAGAGGGCTGGCCGAGGTGGGATGCTTTGGGGGTCGCTCAGACTCTTTTCTGCTGAGTCGGCCTGAACAGATGGACACACGTGATGGTTGCAGAGAAGAGGCCCCCGATGGGGGGGATAAGCCCTGGCAGAGAGCCTACTATGTGCCAGGTGCTGTGCTAAGCACTGAGATTAAAAAACGTTTGTTTGTTACATTCAAATAGCCAGGTTTTCCCTCCCTCCTTCTCCTCCCATTAGAGAAGGCATCATTTGCCGCGTATACGTGAAACTCATTTCTATTTATCAGTTCTTTTCCTGGAGGGGGACCTACAAGTCATTCTTCAAACAGCATTTCTGGGGCTGAATATAAAATTCACTTGGTTCTGCTTGTAATTTCCTATAGGACTTTCCATTTTTTCTTGGTTGCCAGTTATTTTTATTTTATTTTATTTTATTTCATTTCATTTCATTTTTTTAAACCCTCCCCTTCCACCTTAGAATCAATATTGTGTATTGGTTCCAAGGCAGACGATAAGGGCTAGGCAATGGTAGTGAAGTGACTTGCCCAGGGTCACACAGCTGGGAAGTGTCTGAGGCCAGACTTGAACTCAGGTGTTCCTGACTCCACGCCCAGCTCCTTTATCCACTGCAATCACCCAGAAACTGCCACAAACAGCTGACTTGAGATTTCAGAGGATCTGGGTTTAAGTGAATGACCACTTACTAGGAATTATTTCTTTTCTTTTCTTTTTAAACCCTCACCTTATCTTGGAATCAATGCTGTGTATTGGTTCCAAGGCAGAAGAGTGTAAGGGCTAGGCAATGGGGGGGGGGGGGGGGGTGAAGTGACTTGCCCAGGGTCACACAAATTAGTGTCTGGGGTCAGATTTGAATTCCTGGCTCCAGGTCCAGTTCTCTATCTACTGTATCACCAGCTAACTAATGGGCAAGTCCCTGTGCCTAACTTGGTGTTTATCCTTTGTATTGAAGAAGACAAATGGTAACAACCAGGTGGTGTCTTGACTTGGGCTTGCATTGCATTTCGGTGAGGCAGTTGCACGAGATCATCAGCCTCACTCAGTCTTCCAGAGTCATTCAAGGCCAGGGGCAGGACAGAAGTCAGGTGACAGGGGATGGCCCGGGATGCAGGGGGTGACCTTGGCATCTTCCATGGCTCCCCAGTGCCTCCGTCAGCCGCCATCATGGCCATTGGAAGGAATTGTTCTCATCCGCTTGTTCTACTCAGGGAAGTCTTCCCATGCTTGGGGTGGACCCCTACTCCCTCAGGGGTAGCTGCTCAGTGGCCTGCACCAGTGAGGGACTTTAGTAACAACTGGAAGACAAAGCAGTAAGGGCCAGTCAATGGAGACTGGGTGACTTGCCACAGCTAGGAGGTGTCTGAGGCTGTATTTGAACCCAGGACCTGGCTCTCTATCTACTGTGCTGCCGCGCTGCCCCAACAAGTGTTGTTCTTAAGATTTAGACCTCAGAGGTCTCTTATCTAGTCCAATTCCTTGATTTTATAGAGAAAGAAAGAGGGGGGCCAGAAAGGTTCAATTATTTGCTCAATATCATCAGTGGGAGGATTTTTTAATGCAAATTTTATTTCATTATTGTAAAACCTTTATTTAATTAATAAATTTAGAATATTTTTCCATGGTTACATGATTCATGTTCATCCCCCCAGAGGGAGGATTTGAATGGAGGGTGCTTGACTCTCAAGCCAGTTGTCCTTCCCACTGTACCTGGCTGGCTCCCTTGCTCTGCTTTCTCTCTGTCTGAGAGTCTTTGCTCATGTCATTCCCCCGAGCCTGGAATGGACTTCTTTTCTCCATTTCCATCAGTTAAAATTCTTTCCTTTCTTGAAGCTCCAAAAAGGGTGACACCTTCTCCATGAGCTGTGCTCTGCCCCTTCCACCGACGGCTGACAAGGAACAGGGTCTCCTTGTTCTCCGGTTTCTCACCACCCTTCCCTTAGCCTTGACTTTTTCCATTTTTTCATATGATCAGGGATTTAGAACTGGAAGGGACCTTTTGAGGGCAACTGGTCTAACCCAGTCATTGTACACTGACTCAGAGGAGAGATGAGTTGCCCATGGGCAAACAGGCAACAGATGGCAATGTTGGGATTTGAACCCAGGTCCTCTGACTTCAGAACTCTAGCCTATTCCTACTCTATTGCATATTCATTACACTCTCCCTTAGGATGGCTGCCTCTCCCTATTAGAGCAGAAGGTCTTTGAGAAGAGGGAAGAGGAGAGAGAGAAGGGAGAAATTGGGCAAGGAGGGGAAGAGAGGAGCAAGGGGCCACCCATGGTTTGGTGTGTCGTCTCCCAAAGTACTTGACCCAGACACGTGTGGCACACTGCGAGTCCCTTGTTTGCCCCCAATACACTGACACATTTCATTGCTGTCCACTCGTTGGGTCGTGTCCGACTCTTCGTGACCTCATCTGGGGAGGGGTTTGCCATCTCCTTTTCCAACTCATTTCAGAGATGGGGAAATGGAGGCCAACAAGGGAAAGTGACTTGCCCAGGGTCACACAGCTAAGAGACTGGAGTGGTTTGCCATTTGCTCATTTCCTAGCTGAGGAAACAGAGGCAAACAGGGTGAAGTGTCTTGCCCAGGCTCACCCAGTTATCAAGTGTCTATGGTCAGATTTGAACCCTGGCCCTCTATCCACCATGCCACCTCGCTGGCCCAGGCCTCTAGAATAGATTGCATCTATCAAAGACACCCCACCAGAAAGGGAGACTTTGCTGCTCTTTCTTGGCCTCTGGGCTGTGGACATCCAAAGTTCCTCCCTGCTCTTCGTCAATGATGCTTCGCTTCCTTCCAGATAGCTCCAGCTCTCAATTGTACCAGAAGCCTTTTGCAGCCCTCCCCCCACTGCCGATGAATGCCACCTCCCCCTTCCCAAGCTTCTTTTCCATTGTGCCTCTTGTGTGGACCCAGTAAGACACTTGCAAATAGAAAAGAACAGGACTCCAGCAAGCACAATGCAAGCTCCCCGAGGGCAGGGACTATTTTTCTCTTTCATCATATGCACAGTGCTGGCACATAACAGGAGATGCTTGTTGAGGGCAGCTAGGTGGCACAGCGGATAGAGTGCCAGTCTTGGAGTCGGGAGGACCTGGGTTCAAATCTGCCCTTGGACATGTCCTAGCTGTGTATCCCTGGGCAAGTCACTTCACCTTGCTTGCCTAGCTCTTGCCCTTCTGTTTTAGCATTATTATGAAGACAGAAAGTAAGAGGTTAAAGAAAAGGGCTTGTCAATATGAGTGATGTCCATGCAGATCTCCTTCAGGGTAAGACATACACACACACATACACTTATTTGCATGTATTTGCATATGCATGTTCCCGTATGTATGTGAATATCTCTCCATCTCTAAAGAGGCAGCTAGGTGGCACAGTGGATAGAACAGTGGACCTGGAGTCAGGAAGACTCATCCTCCCGAGTTCAAATCCAGCCTCAGACACTTGCAGCTGTGTGGCCCTGGGCAAGTCACCTAACTTGTTTGCCTTAGTTCCCTCATCTGTAAAATGAGCTGGAAAAAGACATGGCCAACACTTTCAGTCTCTTTTCCAAGAAAACCTCAGATGAGAGTCCCAAAAGGTTTTCAGAGGAGCAACTGCTAGGCTCAGTGCATGAAGAGCCAGGCCAAGAGATGGGAGGTCTTGGGTTCAAATCTATCCTCAGCCACTTCCCAGCTGTGTGACCCTGGGCAAGTCACTTCACCCCCATTGCTCAGCCCTTACTGCTCTTCTGCTTTGGAACCAAAATACAGTACAGATTCTACAGCGGAAGGTCAGGGTCTAAATAACAAAACCAAAACCAAACCAAAGGGTTTTCCAGACTGAAAACACCTAAACAACAATAACCACACACGTACTATATAGATGCATCTATGCATGTGTGTGTGTATATACTAATGTGTCCCTGCCACTAAGGCAGAGTTTTCTGCTCTGACTTTGTGAACATTTTTTGTAATATTATATTGCATTATATATAATGGTATCATATTATAATTTATATTATTTATTGTATTACATGATTGCATATACCAGATTTATTATATGTTATAATTGTATTACATTATTAGTATAGCCATTTAATATATGTAATACATATGCCATGTTAGTTTCCGTCATAACCCTAAATATTTAGGAACTTGAAAGCGTGGTTCTGAAAGGGGCCCGTCAGCTTCCTCAGCCTGTCAGAGGGGTCTGTTACACAAAATATATTTTGACCCCCTGAACTAGGGCAGGTTTTCCAGGCCTGTCAGCGTGTCTTCCCAGGCACGTGGCTCCGTGTGACCGTGATTTCCATATCATGACACCCTCCAACTCCCGCAGATTATTTAAATCAAAATTATTCCAAGAGGGATAAATGTAGACGATGGGTGTCTTTGTAAAGGAGAAACAGAGCCCGGCGTCCTTTTCCCCTTGCTTGGGAGCCATCACCCTCTTGTCAGTTACTGAGAGAACCATCTCATGAGTGAAACCGAAGCCTCCCCAGGTAATACCCTCTGCAGGTTATCTCGGTACTATTTATAGACTGATCAAAAACCCAACCCGGCTCCTCTGGAGCAGACAGCGAGCAGCGTGGAAGCTCCCCCTGCAAGGGGAGGGAAGCCCCCTCACCAAGGAATCCCGGGGCCTCCAGATGCTCCAGAACGTCTCTCCTTGGGAACATCGGGGGGCTTGGGCTCTCCCTGGCAGGACGCCGGGCTTTGGGGACCGCTAACCCCTGCGCTGGGCCTCAGCCCTTGGGGGGGCGTCTCACTACTGCGCTGGGGCTCCCAGCAGCAGCTGTCAGGGTCCCCTTTGGAATCCTGGACTAATGACAGACAACACCGGCGGCAAACAGAACCTGCCTCGAGGGACGGAGTGGGCTGCCCCACCTACCTTTTCCTGCTCAGTGAGCGCAGTGCATCGGGATGAGGGAATGGGAGAGTGAGGAGGGGCCTTTAGAAATCATCTAGAATAACATGTTTTTGAAAGGTCCATATTGCTGCGGTGAAGTCGGTTGGTTCAGTGGAGTCAGACTCTTCCCGACTCCGTTTGGGGTTTTCTTGGCAAAAATACCGGAGCGATTTGCCATGACCTTCTTGGGTTGATTAAAAAAAATATCCTTCTAGCTTAGAATCAATACTGTATATTGGTTCCAAGGCAGAAGAGTGGTGAGGACTAGGTGACTTGTTCAGGGTCACACGGCTAGGAAGAATTTGAATCCAGGGCGTCCCCACACCAAGCCCGCGTCTCAAACCACTGAGCCACCCAGCTGCCCCTCCAGTTCATTTTTACAGATGAGGAACTGAGACAAACAGGGTTAAGTGACTTCTCTGAGGTCACACAGCTAGTAAGTATCAGAGGCTAGATTTGAACCTCATGAAGATGAGTAACATCCATGACTATGATTTAATTGATGCACTATTGATTATTATTCTGCAACCTATGATCACCTTCTGTTTGGGCTCTTCCTGGGGGTGACATGACCCTATGTCAAAAAACAACCTGGAGGGGGCAGGTCTAGAACCCAGGCAGCCCTGGGTTCAAATTTGGCCTCAGACACTTCTTCACTGCGTGATCCTGGGCAAGTCACTTAACCCTCATTGTCTAGCATTTACTTCTCTTCTTCCTTGGAGCCAATATACAGTATTGATTCCAAGACAGAAGGTAAGACAAAGGTAAACAAAACAAAACAGCCTGGAGGGATTCTGTGTTTGTAATAAAAAATCCCTGGATTTTGATTACAGGCGTCAGTAGGTGTCCAAGGCAGAATGTGACGGCAAAACTTCTTCACCCCAAAGATCAACTCTCTCCACTGTTTCTTGGCCAATGGCCGTGTTTGCCTGAATGCACCAAATCTCACAGGATCCCAAATGTAGAGCTGGAAGGAATCTTAGAGGCCATCAAATCCAACTCCCTTCCTAAATAAGCAAAGAAAAGGAAGCACAAAAACCTTAAGTGATCTCATGACTGATGAGGCAAGATTTGAACTCCTGTCTTTTCCCCTCATAAACTTGCCCCTCCGATGAAGGAAGAGTGGGGCATGCATTTACCTCCTCTTCTGTGACATGTTTGGTTGTTTTTAAAATGCTTACTTCTCTTAGAATCAAAATTAAATATGAATTCCAAGTCAGAAGAGCAATAAGGACTAGGCAACTGAGGTTAAGTGACTTGTCCAGAGCCATATAGCTAGGAAGGGTCTGAAATCAAATTTGAATCTTAGGACCTCCCATCTCTAGGCTAGGCACTCTATCTAGCTGTCCACCTTCGTTTACTTAAAAAATAATTTTTTTTTTAATCTTTACCTTCTGTCTTGGAATCAATACAAGTATTGGTTCCAAGGCAGAAGAACAGTAAGGTCTAGGCAATTGGGGAGAGGTGACTTGCCCAGGGTCACACAGCTAGGAAGTGTCTGAGATCAGATTTGAACCCAGGACTTCCTGTCTCCAGGTCTGGCTTTCTACCCACTGAGCCCCTTCTAGGTTTGTTTGTTTGTTTTTTTAAGTCCTTTTGATAGTTCCTTCCACCTCCCTTGCTGCTCATTTCTTCAGAGTAGCTAACAAGTAGATAGGATGGAGTGTCTAAAGTCAGGCTAGGGCCTTCTTTGGAGCTCACTCCATGAAACTAGGTTTTTGTGCTTTCTCAGGCTGACTCTCATAGCTTTCTCCTTCTTCCATCCCCCTTTTCTTTGTTATTATTGTTCAGTTGAATCTGATTCTTCTTGACTCAATTTGGGGTTTTCTTGGCAAAGATAACTGGAATAATTTGCCATTTCCTCCTTCAGCTCATTTTACAGATGTGGAAACTGAGGGTCCAGTGCCTTGCCCAGGGTCACACACCTAGGAAGTGTGTGAGGTCGGATTTGAACTCAGGGCTTCCTGACCCCAGGCCCAGTTCTCTCTCTCCACTATGCCACCTAGCTGCTTTTTGCCCCCCACTAAAGTGCTAAAGGAACAAAAGCTCCCATTTTTTACGCTGCTCAAAGCTCTTCCCAGGTCCACCAGCAGATCTGAATCCTCGTAGAATCACCCACCTCCCTCCATCATCACAGTCTAGTTTCTGTGGCTTGCTTCAAGATGTACCTTTAAGAGAAAAATTCATTAGCCAACAATTCTATTTAGACCAACAGCTCTGATCTGGTGGCTGAGGTCATTGGATCCCCTAGAAGGGCAATGAAAGGAAGAAGAATTCCCCAAGAAACAGAGCATCCACCGATCCCTCCTGAGGGACCCAGGCTCTGGCCAATCAGTGTGCAGGAGACAGCTGAGCTGGCCTGTTGAATCCTAGCTATTTTCTTTTCTTTTTTAAGTTCTGCTGGCTCAGACTTCTCCAGCAGGTATAAAAGTGGCTGTCCAGCGCTCATGGGCAGGCACTGTCTTCCAGTTTGGTCTCGGGTAGGTACCCAAGGCTGGCAGGGTGGCTGAGGTGGGGAGAGGGCGAATGGGGGGATACTTTAGTACCAGCTGGCCCTGCAGTGAGCTAGGAAGCCCCCTGAAGGAAGTCTATTCGAGAAGGATGGAGAAAGAGCCATTAGGTAGCACAGTGACTAAAGCATTGGACATGGAGCTGGGAGGACCTGGGTTCCAATTTGGCCTCAGATACCTCCTTACTGTGTGATCCTGGGCAAGTCACTTAATCCCCATTGCTTAGCTCTTATTGTTCTTTTCCCTTGGAACCAATGCACAGTATTGATTCTAAAATAGAAAGGAAGGAGAAAGAGAAAGAGGGAAAGAGGAAGGAAGGAAGGAAGGAAGGAAGGAAGGAAGGAAGGAAGGAAGGAAGGAAGGAAGGAAGGAAGGAAGGAAGGAAGGAAGGAAGGAAGGAAGGAAGGAAAAAAGAAAGAAAGAAAGAATGTGACCCTTAGGAAACTGAGATAAACAGAGTTAAGTGACTTGCCCAGGATCACACAGCCCTTACCACTTTTCTTTTTAAACCTTTACTTTCTGCCTTAGAATAGGTACTAAGGATTGGTTCTAAGGCAGAAGAGCAATAAAGGCTAGGGAACAGAGCTAGGAAATGCCTGAGGCCAGATTGGAACCCAGGATCTCCTGTCTCTAGATCCAGTTCTCTATCCACAGAGCCACTCCTCTCCTGCCCTTGTTTTATGGACGAAGACTCTAAGGCTGAAGGAAATGGAGTGAGTTGCCCAAGTTTACAAAGGTAGTAGGAGTCAGAGGCAGGATTGGAACCCAGGCCCCTGGATTTCAGAGTCAGGGATCTTTCCAAGGTATCACTTGGTCAGATAGCCCTTTCATCAATAAGGTCCTTTGAATCAGAGCCAGTCTTGAAAAGTACAGACATTCTAATTAGAATGAATGGAGGAAGAGTGTTTTGGAATTTGTTTGTTTTTTGCCTGTATGCATTAGAGTAATTAAAAACAAACTCATCCTTCAGACTTATGCAATCATTTTGCTTTGAAGACAGTCTGATGCCTTTTAATAGGGTTTATAGATATGCCCCTTTCCTGTTCATGTGGGCTTGAGGCCCACGTCCTCAATGATGTTATCTGCTTGTGATGCTGAACCCAGGAAGGCCAAGCTTTGAATTGGATAATGCAGCTAAATTGTTAGGGGCAGTGAGGTCTGCCCTTAGTGGAGTGACCAAAAAATAAAAATAAATAAAAAAGTTTAGGCTAAGTTGCTCACCTGGGTCCAGCTAGATATAGTCTTGAAAGAGGCGTGAGGAATCCTGGGCCAGATTCAGGCAGGTGGCTGAATTACAGAGAGAGAGAGAGGCAGAGACAACGATGGAGACAGATAGAGAGACACAGAGAGAGATAAGGAGAGAAAGAGAGAGAGAGGGAGGGAGGGAAGGAGGGAGGCAGAAGGAGGGAGGGGAAGAGAGACAGAGACAGAGAGAGGTAGAGGGGGGAGAAGAAGGGAAGGAGGGAGGGAGACAGAGAAAGACAGAGAGAGGGAGAGAGAGAAAAAGAGAAGAGAGAGAAAGAGGGATAAAGAGAGGGAAGGAGGGAGAGAGACAGAGGGAGAGAGAGGGAGAGAGAGAAAAAAAGAAGAAGAGAGAGGAATAAAGAGAGGGAGAGAGAGGGAAGGAGGGAGAGAAAGGGATAGAGAGAGAGGGACAGAGAGGGAGTGATAGAGACAGTGAGACAGAGAGACAGAGAGAGGGAGCAAGGGAGGGAGGGAGAGGGCCTGACAGATCTCAGAAACAAAATCTATGATCCACAAGGGACCTTGTTATTGTGGATGTTGAGTCATTTCAGTCAAATCTCTCTGTGTGAGACCCCATTTGGGGTTTTCTTGGCAAAGATATTGGAGAGGTTTGCCAGTTCCTTTTCCAACTCATTTTACAAATGAGGAAATTGAGGCAAACAGGGTTCAGTGACTTTCCCAGAGTCACATACTAATAAGTGTCTGAAGCTAGATTTGAACTCCTAGATCTTCCTCACTCCAGGCTTGGTGCTCTGGGAAGCACCTTTGGAAGGGACCTTTGACATTGCCTACTATGTTCCCCACTTTTTTAAACCCTTACCTTCCATCTTGGAGTCAATGCTGTGTATTGCTTCCAAGGAAGAAGAGAAGTAAGAGCCAGGCAAGGGGGGTAAGTGACTTGTGTGGCCCTCACTTCTTACAGAAGAAACTGAGGTTCAGAGAGGGATAGAGACTTGATTAACTCAAGCTATGGGAAGACATAGGACTAAAACCCAGGTTCTCTGACTGCCCATCCAGTTCTGTGTTCCAGTCTGTCTCATGAGATCAGCTCTTTGGAATTTGCAGAAGTAACTAGATTGTATCTTAGAGCTAGAAGGGACCTTGGAGAGTGTCTAGTAATACGTAGATCAGAGGTTCTTTACCTGGAGACTGTGGATAATTTATTTTTAGGGTTTTCAGGGTTTCCATGAACTTGATTGGGAAAAAATGACTTCATTATTTCAATATGATCCACCTCCTGTGTAATCCTATGTATTTTATTTTATGCATTTAAAAACCTTCTGAGAAGGAGCCTGTAGGCTTTCCCAGATTGCCCAAGGTGGTCTATGACAAGAAGATGAAAAACTCCAGGTCCGAGTGTTATTTCAAAGAACAGTGAGGTTACCAAACATGAGTATGAGCGTCTCATAGATCTCATAGACTACGTGAGGGTTCCCTGCTATGGCATCACCAAAAAAGCAGACTGGTGATCTGTGATCTGTGATGGTCAGCGTGCATTGACCTCTTAGTTGTAATGGTCTTAAATTCTTTCCTTTCCCACAGATCAGGTATATTATTCTATGTTCACCTAATTTACTTATAATTTCCCTCTTTATATTTAAGTCATTCACCCATTTTGAAATGGAATCCCTTGTGGTCTAAGACTTAATTTATTACCTCCAAGTCCACTCAGTGGGTGAAGTCTAAATCTTTTTTAGAGGTTTTCAAAGTCCTGACCCAGAAGAGAGAATTCATTTGTTAGAGAAATGGCACCTGTTCATTTTCACCCAATGGATTTGGAGGGAGTGAAGTCTTGGTCATTAAGGGACGTCACCCAGTGTAGGGGTCAGTGAGATGCCCATCTCGCGTCGCCAGCCTGCTTTCAATCTAGTACACTCCCTGTCTCCGCAACTTACCAGCTCTCTCTGTTTCAAAAAAATGAGTAATAAGTCTTAAAGATGTCTGAGATCTCAAGGCAAATGGAAAGTGTTTAGTACAGATTCTGACACGAGTCTTGGGTGGCATCCAGGAGTCAGAGGGTGTTAGTGGTAGATGGTACCTGAGATCACCTGCTCCAGTCCCCTCACTTTACAGAAGAGCAAACAGGATCAGAGGGACAAATAAAGCTGCCAAGCCAGGGTTTGAGGCTGCTTCTTTTCTATCATTTGATAAATGAAGACTAAGGGGAGAGGTGTTCAGGAGTACATTCTTATTTTGGTCATCCCTGTCAGCAATGTCTTCCACCAGTTGGTTCTCTGTGAGGAAAGAACTTGTCAAGTCTTGGGAAGTTGAACTCATCTCATGGTCACTCCAAATCAGGCAGGATGCAACAGGCTATGTCACAGGATGGTGATGTGAGACTGGGGCATGCTAATCAGACTGCTTCTTGCCTCAGTTTCCCTCATTGTATAATAATATCTCCTTAAAATCCAGCCCAGGATCACACAGGACTCAAACTCAGGTCCTTTTTGACTCTAAGGTGGAATCTTTCTTTCTTTCTTTCTTTCTTTCTTTCTTTCTTTCTTTCTTTCTTTCTTTCTTTCTTTCTTTCTTTCTTTCTTTCTTTCTTTCTTTCTTTCTTTCTTCCTTCCTTCCTTCCTTCCTTCCTTCCTTCCTTCCTTCCTTCCTTCCTTCCTTCCTTTCTTTCTTTCTTCCTTTCTTTCTTCCTTCCTTCCTTCCTTCCTTCTTTCCTTCTTTCCTTCTTTCTTTCTTTCTTTCTTTCTTTCTTTCTTTCTTTCTTTCTTTCTTTCTTTCTTTCTTTCTTTCTTTCTTTCTTTCTTTCTTTCTTTCTTCCTTTCTTCCTTTCTTCCTTTCTTCCTTTCTTCCTTTCTTCCTTTCTTCCTTTCTTCCTTTCTTCCTTTCTTCCTTTCCTCCTTTCCTCCTTTCCTCCTTTCCTTCCTTCCTTCTTTCCTTCTTTCCTTCTTTCTTTCTTTCTTTCTTTCTTTCTTTCTTTCTTTCTTTCTTTCTTTCTTTCTTTCTTCCTTCCTTCCTTCCTTCCTTCCTTCCTTCCTTCCTTCCTTCCTTCCTTCCTTCCTTCCTTCCTTCCTTCCTTCCTTCCTTCCTTCCTTCCTTCCTTCCTTCCTTCCTTCCTTCCTTCCTTCCTTCCTTCCTTCCTTCCTTCCTTCCTTCCTTCCTTCCTTCCTTCCTTCCTTCCCCTTCCATCTTAGAATCAATATGATATATTGGTTCCAAACCAGAAAAGCAGTAAGGTCTAAGCAATGGGGGTTAAATGACTTGCTGAGGGTCACACAGCTAGGAAATGTCTGAGGTAAGATTTGAACCTAGGACCTCATATCTCTATGCCTGACTCTCTATCCACTGAAACACCTAGCTGCCCCATAGCCTTTATACTATGCAATTATACCTTTGCTACCACAAGTTTGAAGGGACAGTCCCAAATTCTTTTGTTTTCCTGGAATGTTGTTCTAAAAAACCTTGTCTGGGACTTGGGAAATCTAGCTGAGACAGTGTGATGGAGTGTCTACAATATGAAGTCCTTGGTTCCAGGTCTGCTTCTGCTATTTTTTAGCACCATGACCTTGGGAAGTCACTTTTTACTTCTTTGGCTTTCAGTTTCCCTTTAAGACCTCTCCTCCTGGAGGCAGCTGGGTGGCTCAGTGGATGGAGAGCCAGGCATAGAGATAGGAGGACTTTGGGTTCAAATATAATCTCAGACATTTTCTAGCTGTGTGACCCTGAGTAAGTCACTTAACCCCATTGCCCAGTCCTCACTGATCTTCTGGTTTGGAACTAATATATAGTATTGATTCTATGATGGAAGGTAAGGGTTAAAAAAAAAAAAGACCTCTCTTGCTCCAGTTTTAATGTATGATAATGTGATGGAAGCCTTCCCCCAGCCTCAGATTTCTCCTTTGTAAATGGGTACAGTGATGCTTGTTTAAGATTTACTTCCCACTGTTGTTATGAGGATACGATGAGATTATCTATAAGATGTTTGTAGCCATAAATCACTATAGACATATGAAGTATTGCTAATACTTGGAAATGCAGAGATTATTGTTGCAACGTGTCAGTTATAATGAGATTAGAGGTGCTGTTGCATCAGAAGAAGCCATTAGCAGAGTCTACCCATTTATAACAAAGATGGCGCCCGTGGCTGTCTCTGGAAATCTTGGCCATATGCTGGAGAGAAATGAATAATGGGGAAATGGGCAAAAGAGGGGGAGCAGGAAGACAGAAAATGCTCTGGGAGAGAGAGGCAAGGGAGAAGGAGGAGAGGAAGAGGTGAATATGGTGTGTGTAATAAGGTACCATGGGTAAAACTTACTTGATATTGTGGTTCCAAGATTACCCATAGTATATCATATACATCTTATGTGTATATATATGTGCCTACATGTGTGTGCATATACACATATATACATCTGTAAGTACTCTATGTACTGGTTTGATAACTCAAAAATAAGATGGCCTTTGATTAGTAAATTTCTGATTTTGCAAAGAGAAATTCATGCATTTTTGGTTTCATTTGGTTTTGAGCCAATAAATTGCATAGCATTCCATCTGAATCTACAAACGAAGATGATAAAAATGAAAACAAACACAAAAACAGACAACTGCTTCATGTGCCAATGTTCGGGGAACAAGGGGGACCTGGGTTCAAATTCTGGCTCTGTCACAAACTTCCAGTGTGATTTTGGACAAATCCTTTCCCCTAAACTGGGCCTCATCTTCTTCCTTTACAGATTAAGGGGGTTAGACTAGATGATTTCTGGGGTCTCTTCCAGGTCAATTTTCTGTGAAACTCTATATGTCCCTTGCCATGATTCCACTCCATTGGGAAGAGCTTGGCTTCTTCTGAGACCAAAGGGCCAAAGAGATTATAACATACCCCAGGAAGGCAAGGGGATCACAAGGGCAAAGTAGAGAAATGGAGATGCCCCTGAGGGAGGTTAAAGTTAGAAGACCCTCTATCTATAGCTGTCTATTTAGAGGATGAAGCAAGATCCTTGGGCTCGAGTAAACTCCTTCTGGCAAAGTGAGTCAGAGTCATTGGAGAAGAATATTTTCCACTTTCCATACTAATTATAATAATAGCTCACCTTTCCGTAGCCATTTCAAAAATAGCACGTAAAAACTCTTACCTTGGGGCAGTTGGGTGACTCAGTGGATTGAGAGCCAGGCTTAGAGACGGGAGATCTTGGGTTCCAAATGTGGCCTCAGACACTTTCTAGTTGTGTGACCCTGGGCAAGTCACTTAACCCCCACTACCTAATCCTCACTGCTCTTTTGCTTTGGAAACAACGCATAATATTGATTCTAAGAAAGAAGACAATGGTTAAAAAAGAAGAAGCTAGGAAGGCCAGTAACCAGAGTGGAGGAGGGAGAGCATTCCAGGCCTGGGGAACAGCCAGGGAAACTTTCTAGAGTCTAGAGAGAAACAACAAATCCAGTTCTCGGAGGAGCTTACTCTCTCTTGTGGTGAAATCATGAGCGCCCTTCTTTTCTCCTACCTCCCACAGTTCCAAGGGAAGTCCAGGCTCTGCTCCCTATTCCCTTTTGGTTCCTTCCTCAATTAAAGCAAGATGCCCGGCGGGTACAAAGGCGAGTGTGGGGACGATGTGGACCCCATGCCGTTCCTGGCACCTCCCGAGAAGGAGAGGATCGAAGCTATGAACAAGCCTTATGACATCAAGAGATCGTGCTGGGTGAAGGACGAAAAGGAGGGCTTCATTGCTGGCGAGATCCAGTCTGAGCAGGGCGACCAAGTCACCATCAAAACTATCACCAACCAGGTAGGCAGAGAAACATCCTCCAGAGTGAACCTGCATTGCCGAGACATAGAGATAATCAGAGGAAGACAGATTTTGAGCAGAAAGGGAAAAGAGATGCTGCCTTTTTCTAGATGAGGAAACTGGGGCTTAAGGAGTGACCAGGAGGGCAATTTGGTGCCTCTGTGGGTTGAGAGCCAAGTCTAGAGATGGAAAGTCCTGGGAGCAAATCTAGCTGTGTGACCTTGGGCAAGTCACTTAACCCCCATTGCCTAGCCCTTCTGCTTTAGAACCAATACACAGGATTGATTCTAAGATGGAAAGTAAGCAGTTTTTTAATTTTATTTTTTATTGCCAAGCAAAACACACTTCCGTATTGTTGCAAGAGCCAAGTCATATATAACCTAAACCCCAAAAATAAAACCAAAAATGCACTGCTGTGAAAGATGACTCCAACAGTTCCTTCTCTGGAGGAAGATGGCATTCCCTGTCGTAAATCCTTCAGGATTGTCCCAGATCATGGCCTTGCTGAGAGTAGCCAAGTTCTCCCAGATAATCATCATATCATACTACTCTTACTGTGTACAGTGTTCTCCCATTCGGCTCCTTTCACTCTGCATCAGTTCCTGCAGATCTTTGAAGGTAAGAGTTAAAAAAAAAAAAAGAGGAAGGGGCAGCTGCTGTGGCTCAGTGGATGGAGAGTCAGGCCCAGAGATGGGAGGTCTTGGATTCAGGTTTGAATTCAGATACTTCCTAGCTGGGTGATCCTGGACAAGTCACTTGACCCCCATTGCCCAGTCCTGACCACTCTTCTGCCTTGGAACCAACACACAGTATTGATTCGAAGAGGGAAGGTAAGAGTTTTAAGAATAAAAGAGATTACAAAGGTAAAATCAACACTTTATTTTTATTTTTAAAATTTTATTTTTTTAATTAATTAATTTAGAATATTTTTCCATGGTTACATGAATCATGTTCTTTCCCTCCCCTCTTCTCACCCCCCAACCGTAGCCAACGAGCAATTCCACTGGGCTTTACATGTGTCATAAAATCAACACTTTAGCCAGAGAGTGAATATGGGGGGTGAAAGAAAGTCAGGAGTCCTGGATGACCCTGAAGTTGTGAGCCTGAGTAAATGGGAGGAAGGAGGCACCTTCCATAGTAGTAAGAAGTTAAGAAGGGGGAGAGTTTGGGGAGAATGAAGATGAGTTCAGTTTTGGACTCACAAGTCCTACAAGACATCCAGTTGGAGACACCAAATGTGTAGCTCAAGATGGCGGTCAGGAGGGAAATGAGGGCTAGACTATGCATGTGAGGATCATCAACGTGGAGACAATAGTTGAATGCACAGGAGCTGGTGAGATCACCCCATGAAACTAGGTAGGGGGAGAGGAGAAGAGTGCCCAAGAAGACTGACCCATTATTAGGAAGGACAGTGTTTTCAGCTGGCAAGTGAGTTTATCAGCTTTGTTCATTATCCCAGGAAGCTTCTTCATGGGCTGCCCACTTCCTTGGCTAAGCCGGCTAATAAGGGACATCCAGAAGCCACCCAGCTGTGCCCTCCTCCCCACCTTCTGTGCAGAGAAGATAGAGGAAGCCGTAGGGAACAAGGCACGGGGCTTAATGAGGTTACTGAACATGAAAGTCTAGTTCTGTGCTCAGGAGAAATGCATTTTCTGGAAAGGCAGGGGATTATAGAGCCACTTTGTTCACTGGAACCCCTCTGGGGTCCATGTGTGGCTAAAGGCAAAATGGTGAAGTTAAGCACTGCCTTGGATTGGATTTCCAGCATCTGGAATACACAAGTGATGCACATGGATTTAAAGAGATGTATGTGTATAGACTTGACCTAACCAGCCATTAAGCTAAGGCTAGGCAGCTAGGTGGGTCACTGGGAAGACCCAGGTTCAAATGTAGCCTTAGACACGCATGACCCTGAGTAAGTCATTTAACCTCTGTTTGCCTTAATCCATCGGAGAAGAAAATGGCAAACTAGTATCTTAAAAAAAAAATCCTCACCTTCCTTCTTAGAATCAATATTGTATATTGGTTCTAAGGCAAAAGAATGGTAATGGCTAGGCAGTGGGAGTTAAGTGACTTGCCCAGGGTCACACAGTACCCCATTACCTCTGCCAAGAAAACTCTAAATAGAGTCATAGAGAGTCAGACGCAACTGAACAACAATGATAATAAGACCTCTCAAAATTTCTTGAAGTTCAGTCATTTCAGTCATATCCAACTCTTTGTGACCCCATTTAAAGTTTTCTTGGCAAAGATAATGGAGCGGTTTACTATTTCCTTTTCCAGTTGACTTTACAGATGAGGAAACTGAGGCAAACAGGATTAAATGACTTGCCCAGGTTTGCCCTGCTAGCATGTGAGGCTGGATATGAACTCCCAAAGATATATCTTTTTGATTCCAGGATCAGTTCTCTATTCACTACAGCACCTAGTTGCCCTGCCTTTTCAAAGACCCAGTTTCAAATCTTGCTCTACCTTTTATCTCCTGTGTGATGTTGGGTCACTTATATAACCTTGCTGAGCCTCAGTTTCTTTATCTGTAAAATGAGAGGGTTGGATGAGATGATTTCAGAGATCCCTTTCAAATCTAAATTTCCTTTAGTATAATTATTATTCCCATTTTGTGGAAGAGGAAATTGAGGCTTGGACTCACCTAATACGAGGAACAGAGCTAGGTCCTGAACTCGAGCCCCAGTCCTTTTTATTCCGCACAATGCTGTCTCCTACTTTTACTGGAATCTGGATGAACTCCAGAAGTCCAGAAATATCCAGAGGTGATTGTCGGACCTTGAACTCAAGGGTAGCCGTATTTTTGGCTTTCACGCTCAAAAAGACTTTGTTTTTTCTAGCTGGGCTAGGGAGCCTGGGGGTGTCTTTAGAGAGGAAAAATGGAATGGGAGCAGATTGCTGTACTGTGCTGTAGCCACCCTTCCTGGCCCATCCCTGCCCCCTCTAGGCAAGTGGCCAACAGCCCTGTCTTCTTGGCCAACAGCCTCTCTGGAGCCAAGTCTACCAAAGAGCAATCGCTATTTTTGCTTCCTTTAGAGCTGCCAGACTGACGCTGGCTGAAGGAGAAGTGTGGGAAGAGGGTTGGGTGGTCAGTCAGAAGGGGCACCAGGGCTGGCTTTTCTTTTTGTTTTATTAAACCCTCACCTTCCGTCTTTGAATCAATACTGTGTATTGGCTCCAAGGCAGAAGAGTGGTAAGGGCTAGGCAATGGGAGTCAAGTGACTTGCCCAGGGTCACACAGCTAGGAAGTGTTTGAGGTCAGATTTGAACTTAGAAACCTCCCATCTCTAGACCCAGCTCTCAACCCACTGCCCCCTCTTCCCTTTTAAACCATTGCCTTCCCTTTTTAGAATCAGTACTGTGCATGGGTTCCAAGGCAGAAGAGTGGTATGGGTTCGGACATGGGGGTGAAGTGACTTGTCCAGGGTCACCCAGCTGGGAAGTGTCTGAGGTCAGATTGGAAGACGGCATGGTTTTGGATGATCATATTTCTCTGAACAGTGAACATGCTGATGGTTTTTTAATCCTGCAGACGGTCACCATGAAGAAAGATGACGTCCAGCAGATGAATCCACCCAAGTTCTACCAGGCCAGCGACATGGCCGACATGACCTTTCTGAATGAGGCCAGCGTCCTGGACAACCTCCGCCAGCGTTATACCAACATGAGAATTTATGTAAGTGGAAATGTGGAAGAGGTAGCCTGGTCACCCAGTACAAGATGGAGACCTTTCTGATAATGGAAGTCATCCTGTATTCAATGGCCGCCATCTTGGTTCAGTTGGGAGGGAACTGGTAGTCAGCTGGAAAGTCAGCTTGGAAATCATGGCATTGCTCCCTTAATCAGCAGACAGGAAAGACCAAGTGTGAATAGAAGGCTGGCTTCAGCATCAAGAGACCCAGGTTCAAATCCCACCTCAGATAATTACTAGCTATGTGACCAAGGACAAGTAGAACTTCAACTCACTCATTTGTATAAGGAGGCCAATAGTTGCTGTGTTGACCTCACAGGATTTTTCTTTTTGATTTGACATTTTTTATTTAATTAATTAATTTAGAATATTTTCCCACGGTTACATGATTCATGCTCTTTCCCTCCCCTCCTCCCTCCCCTCTCCCATAGCCAACAAGCAATTCCACTGGGTTTTACATCACAGGATTTTTCTGAAGAAAGTGTTTTGCAAGTCTTTTTTTTTTTTAATCCTTTGAAGCAAGAGCTATGCAATTGGGTTTAAGTGACTTGTCCAGGGCCACACAGCTAGGAAGTGTCTGAGGTCATATTTGACCCCAAGACCTGCCATCTCCAGGCCTGGTGCTACCTAACTGACCCATGTTTTGCAAGTCTTTTTTTTAAAACCCTCACCTTCTGTCTTGGGATCACTACTGTGTATTGGCTCCAAGGCAGAAGAGTGGTAAGGGCTAGGCAATGGGGGTCAAGTGACTTGCCCAGGGTCACACAGCTGGAAAGTATCTGAGGCCAGATTTGATCCCAGGGCCTTCCAACTCTAGGTCTTGCTATCAACCCACTGAACCACCAGCTGCCCCATGCAAGCCTTAAAGAACTATAGAAAAGTGAGGTGTCACTATTATTATGATTAATAAGTACCACTTCACCCCAAAGTGAAGCATATTTTTTTCAGTTTTTTTTCCTATGGCCTTATGATAGAGAAAGCTCACTCCTCCCATCTTGCCACCTATATCATTATTTCTAAGTGAGGGTCACAAGGAATCTCTCCCTTTGGCCTCAAGGTCTCTAGGATCCCATTTATGTCCTCATTGAGAGGGAGGGAGCCTGGTGAGTGCTGGATTTGAGACAAGAGAGACCTGGGTTCAGATCTTGAGTTCAGACATCCACTAGCTATGTGATCACAGATAAGCCCTTTGGATGTTCTGAAACTCCATTTTATCATCTGTAAAATGGGTACATTAGGGAGCAGCTGGATAGCTCAGTGGATGGAGAGTCAGGCCTAGAGATGGGAGATTCAAATCTGGCCTCAGACACTTCCCAGCTGTGTGACCCTGGACAAGTCACTTAACCCCCATTACCTAGCTCTTACCACTCTTCTGTCTTGGAGCCAAGATCCAAGATGGAAGATAAGGGCTTAAAAAAATGGGTACATGTGCAACCTCCATTTGGTTATGATAAAGACTGAATGAAATAATACAAGTAAAGTGCTTTATAAATAACAGCTATTAGAATAAATTCAGCTCAATTATGGAAAGCTACTAAAACTGATGTCATTGCATTTCTTGAAGAAAGACACAGAAGAGGATGGATTTAAAGCTGAAAGCAATCTCAGAGGCCATCTCATCTAATGCTCTCATTTGGTAGAGGAGGAGGCGGATGCCCAACAAATCGGTCACTTTCCCAAGATCATACAGATGGGTTTTAGTGCAATTATCATTTTTAAACCCAGGTCCTCTGACTCCAAATCCTGTGCCTTTTCCACTGCAGCTGCCCCTTAGTAGCAGCTAGGTGGCTCGGTGGATGGAACACTGGGCCTGGAGTCAAGAAGACCGGAATTCAAATCCAGCCAAGTACCACCTTTGCCTTTAGGATAGCTAGGTGGCTCATTGGATAGAATACTGGGCCTGGAATCAGAAAGGTTTGCTTTACTGAGTTCAAATCTGACCTTAGACGCTTCCTAGCTGTGTGACCTTGGGCAAGTCATTTAATCCTGTTTGCCTCAGTTTCCTCATCTGTAAAATGAGCCAGAGAAGGAAATGGCAAACCCCTCTAGTATCTCTGCCCCAAAAGGCATCATGAAAAATCAGACACAATTGAACAACACTGCTAATTAATGGCAGCAGAGAATGGGCAATCTGTTGCTTGACCTGGGCTGTTTATCCATCCATCAGAGGAGTGATGTGCATGAATAGGCTTCTGGGTTGTGGTAGGAAGAACACGGACCAGGGAATCAGAGGGTCTGGGTTCCAGTCTTGACTCTGTCACCTTGCTATGGGCAGGTTCCTTTCTCTCTCTGGACCTCAGCTACCTCATCTGTAAGGGAAGGGATTAAACTCCATCATCTTTAAAGTGTCGGCCAGTCCTCACATCTAAGACTTTGTACATCCAGAGGAAGAACTGTTGAAGTTGGATGGACGTGGACCAAAGCACACTCTCTTTCCCATCAGTGTATTTAGGGTTTTGTTTCAGAGTTTGGGTTTTGTAGGAGTGTGCTCTGACATCAATGATCGATACGCAAATGTGTTTTGCAGGATAATAGAAACTTTTTAAAGATTTTATATGGCCCATTCTGTGCCTGAGGCTGCCAGATATAGTGGGAAAGTGTTGGTTTGGGAGTCAAAGGACTTGGGTTCAAATCTGGCCTCAGCCACTTTGTAGCTGCAGGATCCTGGGCAAATCACTTACCCAGATAGCCTAGCCTTTGCAGCTCTTCTGTCTTGGAACCTTACTAAGAGAGAAGATAAGGGTTGAATAAAAACAACAATAAAGCCCTACCTTCTGTCCTAGTAGCAACCCCGAGACAGAAAGGAAAGGGCTGGACAAACAAAGGGTCACACAGCTAGGAAGGGTCTGAGGTCAGATTTGAATCCAGGTCCTCCGTATTCCAGGCCTGGTGCATGCCTCGTAGCTGCCCCCTGGGCCAGATGATTTGGAAGGTTCTATGTTTAAATCTGTCATCCTAACGACTGAAATGGGGTTTACCTTCCGCACCTGGAGAGGGATGAGCAGACTGGCTCTTCCCTAATGGGTAGCCATGACAGCCTGGCACACCTGTCCACAGGCTGAACAGAGAGGCTGGTACCTCTCCTGAAAGAGTAAAAAAAAAAAGTTGCATTTACTTAAATAACAGCAAAGTCATAGATACCAATTTGGCCCCAAGAAGGAAAACTCTTTTTTTTTTCCGTTCTTTCTGGTAGAATGTGCTCTTGTGTGATTAATAGAAGGAGGCGCAGAGAGAAGGTCAACAAAGTGGCCCAGGAGATTGCATTTGCAATTTACGAGAGGCTCCTGGAAGGGCAGGCTGATATTCTCTCCTTCTTTTTGCATATCGTGTATTTCTCTCTCTTTCAGACTTACTCCGGTCTGTTCTGTGTGACAGTCAACCCCTACAGGTGGCTTCCCATCTATGGAGCCCGTGTGGCCAATATGTACAAGGGCAAGAAACGGACAGAGATGCCTCCTCACCTCTTCTCCATCTCTGACAACGCCTACCATGACATGCTCATGGGTGAGTGTTGCCTAAGGAAGAGAACGTCCCATCGGGGCCATGGAGAGCCTGAGGAAGGATGGAATAGTGTGTGTCAGAGCATCCTTGGAGTAAGAAAGGCTTGGGAGTCCAGCCTCTAAACATGGCCATCGCCTTGGACTTCACCTCAGCTCTTCCTGACTCCAGAGTTGGCACTCCATCCATGGAGCTGCCTTACTTCCTCAGGGTTAAAATGGTCTGGAAATGGAACAGATGCCTTCCTGGTGGGTCACAAGTGGACCCACAAGTGGTCATCATTGGACATCTTCAAACAATCGGGGCAGCCATGGAGGAGATGCATACATTGGGCAGGGCACTGGACCAGACGACCTTCTGGGTGCTCAGATTTTCCAGCTCTGAAATTCTGTGCATCTCAGTCTTATAGATAAAAACTATTCTGTGCCTGAGGCCACTCGCCATGGCTGGTGCCATTAACCAGAGGCAGAATGGTGACTCAGATGGATAATTGGGTTTGGTGGTAGTCGAAGCCTGAATAGCTAAACTGGGAAAGTAAAGATGTTTGCTAATTGTGTCTTTTTTTTTCCTTTCCTACAGATCGGGAAAATCAGTCTATGCTAATCACGTAAGTATTCCTTCTGTCTTTTGGTCTATACACATATAATTATGTTGGTCTCTTATACATATAATTAGACATTCATATAATTATAATTAATTGCCAGTGCTTTGTAAGTAACTTTGCAGGCTACAAATAGGTTTAACTGTAGCAAATACCTCAAGTCAAAGTCTCTTTAACTGATGGGATGTAGTGAGTGATTCTTCCTGAGTCACCTATCGTCAGAGGGGCTGACCGTGACTGTGGATAGAAGGATCTGATCTGATCCAACTGGAAAAAGACGTATTAAATGCTGTTACAAATAAGACACAGTAGCTAGAGAGCTGACCTTGGAGCCCGAAAGATCTGGTTTCAGGATCTACTTCTAGATTTTGTGGTGGTGGTTGAGCCATTTTTAATTAGTCAGACTCTTCACAGCCCCGTCTAGGGTTTTCTTACCAAAGATACTAGACTGATCTGCCACTTTCTTCTTCATTTTACAGAAGAAGAAACTGAGGCAAACACGGTTCAGAGACTTGCTGAGTGTCACACAAATATTAAGTGTCTGAGGCCAAATTTGAACTCATATCTTTTGTCTCCAGGTCCAGGGCTCTATCCACCAGATGCCCCCTGGCTCTGGAACACACAAATCAACTATCCATCTATATTTCTTTGCAATTCTCAAAAACTTCAAAGTTTCAGAATAATTATTGAAATCTGTCAGTGGAGAGATTTGCTTCCCACTGATGTAATTTGCAGGTAAAATTAAAATAAGTGAGGTACCATGATGGGTGCTGGGTATATGCAAATACTAAATGAATGGGCAGTCTCATTAAGTTGGGAAGTCCATCCAGTGACACAAAATTCCTCTTAGGGACATCTAGGTGGCTCAGTGGATAGAGTCAGATCTGGAGGGAGGAAGTCTTGAGTTCAGATCTGATCACAGATATACTTCCTAGCTGTGTGACCTGGGCAAGTCAATTAACCCCCATTGCCTGGCCCTTACCACTCTTTGGTCTTGTCATTGGTACTTAGTATTGATTCTAAGACGAAAGATAAGGTGTTTTTTTTTAAATGACTAGTCCCCTGCCCTAATGGAACTTACTTTCTACTAAGGACAGACATACCACTAAGGATGGCCATTCCTGGCTTGAATTCTGGTTGCCATTGTTACTGTGCATGCTGTTTTCTGCCTCTTAGTTCTTCATGAGCCGCTTTTTCCTTTTTCAATCCCTAGTGGAGAATCTGGTGCTGGCAAGACTGAAAATACCAAGAAGGTCATTCAGTACTTTGCCAACATCGGAGGCACGGGCAAACAGTCTTCAGATGGCAAGGTATGACTTTCCAAATGGGTGGAAGGAAGAAGAGGGCAGGATTTATTTGCCCTTGAAGGCTACATTTGTCCCCCCACCTCCCCACCCCATATTCTTTAACCTGCCCTAGACTGTGATTTTATACTCCAAAATCAGTTGTGCTTTGGGGAAGAGGAAGTTAAATTGATGAAATAGTTTTAAAAAGTAAACAAATAGCCAGAGAGAGTCCATCTTGCCAGGCTCCCTCAGGAGCCCAGGGGAGAAGTTCCCCAGTGTTAAGACCTACTTCTTTCTATTGTCAGTGGGAACCAAAAATGCAAAGAAATCTTTCAGAGCTTGGGGGTACCTGGGATTGATATAGAAACAGCCAAAAAGAGGGAGAACATTTGTTTCATGGCAGGGAAGTTATTTTCAGGATTTTTAGAGTGTACTTTGAGCAAAAGGAAATATTTCAAATAGTTATTAAATATGAAGGAGGGTTTCCAGAGATGGGAAGCAGCACTTCCTCCCTACACCTGTGGCCTCTGCAGCAGGCAGATGGGCTCAGTGTCCCGCTAACTCAGCCTGGTAGGAAGAATCACAGTTTCTGACTCCCAGGATGGCAGACACCTGACGGGTCTGCTTTCTGGTTTTGTTTTTCCTGGGTAGGGATCCCTGGAGGATCAAATCATCCAGGCTAACCCTGTGCTGGAAGCCTTTGGGAATGCCAAAACCACCAGGAACAACAATTCCTCTCGATTTGTGAGTACCTTACAGTGGCCTATGAGTTTTGGAATCTCCATCTTGCTTGGCATAGCACTCAAAAAATTGAGGATAAAATGCAAGCCCAATTAGAAGATCTAAAATGTTTCTTACAGGATCAATTGGCAAACATCCACCCTACCAGAAACAGACCTGTTTCAGAACCTTTGAATGAGGAAATTTCCTTCCCTAAAATAGAGATGGAAAACAACTTCCCTATAGCTCAGTTAACAGACTGCTTCTCTCGTGTAGTGCAAATTTTAATTGAATTTAATCCCCAAAACCCTTCCCCTGCAATCCCAGTTTCTCATGTTCCCTCTCTTACAGAAAACCAAATTCCAACGCAAAGGAGATCTTGTCCTCCTAGAGAAACCTGTCCTTGTCAAACTGACCCACAGGTACAAAATTCAACTAGAGGCCTGTTTCCTCTAAGAGAAGTACCTGAAATAGGAAGGAATGGGGATGTGGTAACTTTAAGACACAGGATACCGTTTACTCCCCAAGAAATAAAAGAATTTACACAAAATATCCCCACATATGAACAAGATCCCTTTCTAGTAACAAAAAAGATGGGAGACATATTTTTTCAGTATAATTCGTCTTACAAGGACGTGGAGAACTTGCTACAGGCTTTTTTAACTGAACGTGAAAAAAAAAATGATTTCGATATCACAGGCCCCATAGGTCAGCACTGGCCTTTGGCCATCTCAAGGGCTGACTTCGAATCTTAGTGGAGGAGCCAATGGCCATAAGGGCTAGTATTTAGAGAACCTCTGATGAAAACACAGAGCCTCTCTGTGCCTCAGGTAGCTCAGTGAGCCTGTGAGTTACAGATGAGGTGCTCTCTGCTTTGGTGGAAGGAAGCTCTACACCTGGAGCTCCCCAAACCAGTACAGCCCAGAGCCAGTACAGACAACTCCATAAATGAGCTAGAATAGATAATCAAGAACCATGGTGGAATGTGCTTTCTGAGAGATGTTAAAGAATGAAGTATCCCCCTCTTTAGGTTCAGCTAGGTACAGTGTGGCCTAAAGGCAGGAAGAGAGATGATAGGATCTCTCAGAGTTCCTATAATTCTGTGACGTGTAGACAGGGCTGGATGACCTTCCTAGAGGAGGCCGCCCAAATTCCTAAGCAGGACAAGCCATTTTTGCTTCCTCGAGACTGCAACATGGCATGGCAGTAAATGTACCATAGTGGTGTTCCAAGGATTCCAAGTGACTCCATGGCCTGACTCTGACACTTATTTCCTGGCTGTTTAACCCTTTGTCCTTTCACTTAACTCTTCCAGCCACAGTTTTCTTGTCCTTAAAATGGGGATGATAATATGTCTACTAGCTTTCTCAGGGAGAAACCTCAAGTTCTGTATAAATAAAAGGGCTCTTGGGGGGCTCCTTCTCCCTCATCCCTGAAATGGCAAAAAAAAAAAGTGCAGGTTCCCTAATCGTCCTCTGGAATAGTTCAGAGGGCAATCGGGTATGGATTTAATCCTGGAAACTTGGCCTTTTCCCACCAATTTGCATGAAAAACCTGCAGTTCAGCATTCCAGTTCAACGGAGAACCAGATCTGGCCTGAAGGCACCCACATGTAACTCATGTGGAATTTCAGGGGGAGTGGCTAGTCGTGGGGTGAGACCAAACCTGATTCACTTTTCTAACAACCTGAGTGTGCCCTTCCTTCCCTCACAGACACTTCCATCTTCTTCTTCTTGTTTCTCAGGGCAAGTTTATCCGAATCCACTTTGGCACCACTGGCAAACTGGCTGGGGCTGATATTGAGAGCTGTAAGTGGTAACTAGCTTGCAGCGCTAGGGAGGCTTTTTCTGGGACTGGAGTCTACTGGCATGGCCTTTGGGGAAAGACATTGTTGCCCTGGAGGGCATCCAGAGAAGGACAACCAGAAGGATCAAGGACCTTGAGTCCATCATTCAATGAACCACCCGCCATAAGGGGATGGGAGGAAGGAAATGGGGATGTTTAGCCAGAAACCAAGACTCAGGCAATGCTCGTTGTCTTCAAGGATGAGGAAGGCTGTCTTCTTGTGGAAAGGGGGATTAGACTTCTTCCCTTTGGGGCCAGGGCCCAGGGCCAGAAGCAATGGGGGGAAATTACAACGAGACAAACTCCAGAGCTATTCCAAAATGGAATGGGTTGCTCTACAAAGAATTGGCTTTCTCTCATTAGACAGTTTCAAGCAAAGAATGGATGCCCTCTGGACCAACCAACGTGTTAGAGTGGGTCTTCTTTTTTGGATATGGATT